>NW_008339013.1:24110-25220 GCF_000622305.1 Nannospalax galili
CACTATGGAGAGCCATAAAATTATCCCTAGCTCCAACATTAAATCTAACCCTAAGCCTAACTCTTAGCCTAAACCTAACACTAACCCTCACCCTGACCCTAACTGTTACCCTCACCCTAAACTTAACCCTAGCCCTGACACCAACACTAAACCTAGCCTTAGCCTTAATCCTAACCCTAATCCTAATCCTAACCCTAGCCCTGAAACTTAGCCCTAGCATTAACCCTAACTCTAGCACTAACCCTATCCCAAAATCTAATCCTCACCTAGCCCAAAATGTAACCCATGTCATAAACCATAAACTTCTGCTCTACTTAATGCTAAATCTAATGTTAACCTTTTATTTAACCCTAACCCTAACACATGTGCTAGCCATAAATCTAATGAAAGTTCTAGCTGTAGATCTAACCATAAACGTAATCCTAAAATTAAACCTCCCCAAACACTTAACCCTTAACCTACCACTAATCTTAACCTTAACCCCATCTGTAACATTACCCTAACTCTAAAACTACCTCTATACCTAACCGCAACCCTTGCTCTAACCCTAAAAGTAATCCTAGACTTAAACTTAACACTAAATAAAATCCTAATGCTTAAACAAACTATAACATTAAACATACCCTAGACCTAGACCTAAGCCAAGCCCTATCTGCAACCCTAAACCTGAACCTACCCCTAACCATGACACTAAACATAACCCTAGTCTGAACATTCACCTTCATCCTACATTTAAGCCTAACCATACATGTAACCCTAGCACTAACCAAACCTCTAACCCTAACCCTAACCAGAGCCTTTTCCCCAACACTATTCTGAAACCTAACTCTAACCCTCACCCTAGCCCTAACCTAACCCAAATCCTAACACTTACCCTAAACCTTACCCTAACCCTAACTCTAACCATAGCACTAACCCTAAAGCTAAACCCAAACCTTACCCTAAACCTACAAGTAACCCTAACCCCAACCCTCACCCTAACTCTCATCCTAACCCTAAACATAACCCTAGAACCAATTCTAAACATAACTCTCTTGTTAATGCTAACACTAACCGTAGCCCTAACCCTAAACTTGACCCTAACTCTAGGGTTAAACCTAACCCTAAACA
>NW_008339013.1:26397-26872 GCF_000622305.1 Nannospalax galili
AACCCTAACCCTAACCCTAACCCTAACCCTAACCCTAACCCTAACCCTAACCCTAACCCTAACCCTAACCCTAAGCCTAACCATAATCAAAGTCCTAAATCCAACCCTAGAAGTAACCCTAAACCTAACCCTAGTATTAACATTTGTCCTAACTTTAACCCTGACTTTAGACCTAACCTTAATCTAACCCAAACCCTATCCTCTTAACATAATCCTAGACCCAACACTAACCCTATCACTAATCAAGGCCCTACCCATAATCCTAACCCAAGGCCTAAACCTAAACCATTACGCTAAACCTGACCCTAGACCTAACCCCTCTCCTAATCCTAAACCTAAAAATAACTGTGCCCTACCTCTAACTCCAACCCTAACACTAAGAGTGATCATAACCGTAGCCCTAGACCTAGACCTAAACCTAACACTAAAATTTAACATATACCTAACCTTAAGTATAACCCTAATATTCGATATT
>NW_008339014.1:0-248 GCF_000622305.1 Nannospalax galili
CTGAGTTCCTACCTTGGGCTCCCTGATGAAAGCGACCTGGGAGATGTAAGAAAAGTAAACCCTTTCCTCCCCAAGTTGGCATTGGTCAGAGTGTTTTGTCACGGCAGTGAAGAACAAACCAGGACAAGTATCATCTTTGCACTACTTGCATCCCTGTCAATTCCCTACCAACTCCTTCCATGACTCCACACTCTCAATCAAATTGTTGTCCTCTTCTTTGATTATTATTGTTACATATATTATATAAT
>NW_008339015.1:0-327 GCF_000622305.1 Nannospalax galili
TTTACTAAGCGTTCAGGCAACCAACGGGCTGTGTCATGTTGTTGTGAATAAGTGCAGACAGAACCTCTGCCCCATATTAACACTGGATCTGGGTCATGCCATGAATTATCCAGAGGGTCTTTCCATTTGACCATGGCATAATGTCGTTTTGTTTTTGGATGCCAAAAGCTACGTGCAGCTGATTTACCATGAGAATCCAATTTCAAAAAATTCAAAATAAAAAGTACATGATTCAATAAATTCCTGGGAGATCCCCTACTGGGATACCACTCCCCCTTTTTATTTTATGCAATGTAGTTTTAATAAGCAAATGAGCTCTTTCAACTA
>NW_008339016.1:0-315 GCF_000622305.1 Nannospalax galili
CAAAAAAGTTGTGATTGGCTTGCTGTGTTCTGAGCATGCATTCCATTTATTATTATTTTTTTATTGAGAAAAACATCAATCTGTTACCCCTATACTGGCCTGGAATGTGCTGTGTAGCCCTTTATGCCAGTGTAGTCTTTCAGTGTTGAGTATTTTTTATGAGACCATCTGGGTTTAGTTGACATCTGAGATTGGAACTATCCCTGCAATCTGCTCGTCTCCACAGTGTGTGCACAACTGAAGACAATGACTGGCCCTACCAACAAATAAACAAGTTAAGGTAGAGGTGGTAGGGACTGGTGAAGCATCTTCTGA
>NW_008339017.1:0-1462 GCF_000622305.1 Nannospalax galili
ATGCTGCAAAGCTGACAGTGTTTCCCTCTTCTGAGTGCTGGCAGTTGGGGGGTGGGAGGTGTCAGGAGTAAAAGGGAAAGGGAGAAATGAAAATGAATTCCAAATCCCAAACACAGTTGCAGAAAAAGAACTACGAATAAGCCAGAGCTGACACACGGCTGGCAGTACGGGTCTGTGCATGAATGAGAAGCAGCAAACCCTCACTAGCTTTGGTAGGTTTTTAAGTGGGTTATTTTGCAAAATCACTTATGTCCTTTATTCTCGGTCCAGGGGAAAATGTCACAGAACAAGAGAGGGGTTCCCTCTCTCAGGTTGGCATTCTCAGCTCTGGAAGGGAGCAGAGGGCAACAAAGGAAAAAACCAATATAGACTGTTCTTTATGCACACACATGTATGAGAGAGAGGGAGATTGGCTCAATACTCAGCAAGGAATATGTTTCTCAATAGAAACCTGATGTATGCTGTAAGGCACTCCAAGGTAGCTAAATTATCTGCAGAGCAACAAACAAGGCAATTCTAAGTGATCTTGTGGCCCCAGGAAGTCAATATGTATAATTCCATGGGTTTTTTTTTTCTCCTTAACTCAGGGTTATTCTGGCAATTGCCATGCATGCTGACAACCCAAAACCTGCAATTATTTTGCACTGACTGTCTGGTTTCTGTGCACTTGTTTTAAATCACAAGAAACCTGATCCAGGCACGAAAGAGAGGAAATGCAAAGAAATCAGATGGCCAACGGGAGCCTTTTGCCACCAAGTGTGGGTCAGGCTTAGCAGCTCAATGCAGACCTTTCTTAGAGGGCTGGTTTTGTAAGGAACAAAACTGTTCAGCTCTCAAAGGCCGCAAGGACAAATGAAGAGAGTGGGGGAGGGAAGTTTTCTTGCTTTAGTTAGAGTCACCCACACTCTGCTGATAGTGGTGAGGGCAGCGAGCACACAATAACAGTCAGTTTAAATAATTGCCACATGAAACGGAAGACTCTTGAAATTAAGATGTTGATAACATTCCCTGGAACCCAATCAACATGGCTAGCTATTATTCTTTATCTTATTTCCTTTACCTCTTCCTTTAGGAAAAAGAAAATTAGCCATAACAGTACCTAGTATAAACATCAGAAACCATTTCCTAATAAAGGGGAAACAAAGCAGATGTAGCATCCACCTACTCAGTGCCCTTCACTGAGCTAAAGGTGCACAAGAGACCTACAAACTTTCTGCCACAGGTATCTTATTTTACTTAAAAATTTTATTTCGGGGCCATGGAGATGGCTGAGTGGGTAATGGCACTTGCTGTCAACTCTGACAACCTGAGTTTGATCCTTGGAACCCACATGGTCGAAGGAGAGAAGTGACTGCCACAAGTTGTCCTCTGACCCCCATATTTGCATCAAGGCATATACTCTCCCCAAATAAGTAAATATAAACTATGCTTTCTTATCTTTGACTACTAGTTTTATATATAT
>NW_008339017.1:1658-5377 GCF_000622305.1 Nannospalax galili
ATTATATTAAGCTAATTAATATATTCATATTATCATTTTTGTAATGAGAACTTTAGAAATTCATTTTAGCAAATTTTGAAATGCACAATGCATTATTATATTTTATTATTATCATGTTTTTTAAGACAGGTTCTTGTTATGTAGCTCTTGCTGCTCTCAAACTTTCCTATCTTTCTTAGCCCCCTGAGTGCTGGGATGACAGGTGTGTGCTACCACGCCCAGCTCACAGTACATTATTATTAACTGTGGTCAGCTGGCTGTGTATAGATCTTTAAAGTTTATTCTTCCTTTGCAATTGTAATTTTATGTCCTTTGTCCAACTCCCACCTCCACGCTCGGGATATTATGAATTCAAGGAATTCATACCGAAGAAGCATATAAATTGAGGGTTAAAGAAATATTGAACTTTTAGACATGTCTGGCCAGAATAAGCTCTTCACCTTTTTGTCCCTCACTTTCCTAACACAAAGTATAGCACTCTGAAAATACTACAGGGGCTGAAGAGATGGCTCAGTGGTTAAAAGTGTATAACTGCTCTTGCAGAGATCTCAAGTTCAATTTCCAGAACCCACATTGGATGGTTCACATCTGCCTGTAACTCCTGCTCCAGGGGATCTGATGCCCTCTTCTGGACTCCACAGGCACCTACACTCACATGCAAATATTCCCACACAGACACACATATATACATAATTAAAAAATAATAAAAATAAATCTTAAAGGTAAAACACTGTGGACGATTAGGGGCTCAGTGGCAGAGTACTTGTCTAGCATGTGGGAAGCCCTGGGTTCCAGCCTCAGAACTGGGAGGAAAAACTCAAACAAAAAACAGAGCCACCACTGCACACAGACAATTCTTTATTCACAGATGGCCTTTTAGAACCTGTCATCCCCTCACTGGTTTCCAGCTCCAGAAGGAAACGAAGTGAAGAAGGAAGAAAGAACCTTGACAGACAAAATGCACACTTGACAGAGAGGACAAGATGCGATGTTTGAATTGGATACTTTGTGGTGGGTAACAAGTGTCCTTAGAAACTAACAATTTATCTTGAGAAAGAATAGAAAATGGGAGAAATGTAAAGGGGGCTTTTTCTCTTTTTTTTGTCACACATGGCAAGTGAGCTTGAAGAACGATGCTGAACTCTCACATTAGGACCAAATACAAGGTGCCTTTGTAAGATGTGAGCCCCAAAAGTTGTTATGGTCACTCAGGGTGCAGAATTTACAGGGATTTGTTTAGGGCGACAGTGCCCAAACTGTACATGTGGAATTTTGTTGCAAGTCACCTATAAAATAAAAGAGAAGCAGTGTAAGACTTCAAGTCAACTGGAGAGAAAATGTGGTTATGTGAGTCTAGCAGAACCCCAAACTCATTTGAATCCCTCATTTCCCCAAACGGATTAAGGGGCCCTCTAGCATCAGGAAACCCTTAATGTGGACAGTTAGTGCTGACATCTTTAAAGGGGCTGGGAGGTGTAGTTCAATGGTAGAATGTTGGTCTAGCATACCTGAGGTGCTGAGTTTCATTCTAAGAGAGGGATGGTCTGAATAGGTTTACAGAGCCCTGCTATTACCCAGAAAAGCGATTTTCTGGGTAGCAGGGGAATCGGGAGGGACCCTGAGGCCCTTGGCAGAGGTCTGTTAGATATTTGTCTTGATATAAATGAAGGAAGCTTCACACACAGTTAAAACATGCCAGCTTCACTTAAGAAAGCAGTAAAGGATTAATCTGATTAAATGATACATAGAAAGCCAACACCGGACTGGTTTCCTCCCTTCACAACACCACAGTTGCTCACTGTGGCCACCCCCAGAAATTGTTTCCCGATCTCAATCATCACATCGCAGAGCAATGAAGACACAGAACAGTCTCCTGGGACAGGAATGTTTTTACAGCCTTCAGCCGTAAATCCTTCTCCAACAGTGGTCGGCAAGCCTCAGACCTGGAGCCCTTTGCAGAAATAGCAGCTAATTGATGAACCCTTCCTTCAGCCACACTTGCTTTTTCCCTCCCTCCTTTTCCTTCCTCAATGCAGAGGATTCTGAAATTGGAAGGAATCTTGAGAAGTCAGTACGTCACAAACTTAGTGCAGGCTATCCTCAAAGTGTAATAAGAGAAAGGGTCAGATGCTATTTTTTACTTCATTCCCATATTATAGGATTTTTTCCCTCAGCAATTGACTTCATTGTAAAAAGAGAAGTGAATTGGAGCTGGAGAGATGACTCGGTGGTGGTTAAGAGCACTGTGATGTCCCCCATCAGCTCCGAGTATTTGAACGCACAGTCCCCAGTCCATGGCCCTGTTTGGGGAAGATCATGGAACCTTTAGGAGGTGTGGCCATGTTGGAGGAAGCAGGTTAGTGGGGGCGGGCTTTGAGAGTATATTGTGTGCCCACTTCCAGCCTGACTCTTTCTGCTTCCTGTGCCTACTTGAAGATGTGAAGGCTTAGTTTTCTGCTGCAGCCATCTCTGCCAGCATGTCTCCCCCACCATGATGGTGCTTACCCTCTGGAACTGTAGGCCAAACAAACTATTCCTTCTATAAATTGCATTGGTCATAATCTTTTATCATGGAAACTGCAAAGTAACTAATAGAAGCATTGACTGCTCTTGCAGAGGACCTGGGTTTGGTTGGTTCCCAGCAACAAGGTCAGGTGGCTGACAACTGTTGGTAACTGCAGTTTCAGGGGATCCAACACCCTCTCCTGGCCTCTGGGATATTGCATTCATAGAAGCACTTACATAGATGCAGGCAAAATAACTCATAAACATAAGCAAATTAAAATGAATTTTAAAAAGAAATGAATCAACTTAGGTTTTCTAGATTTTTTTCTCTCTGCCTGTTAATGGAGGAAGAGATTTAATATGAATTAAAAATGAGAGATCATAGAAATGTACCTTTGAGGGCTAGGGTGTAGCTGAGAGGTAGAGCATTACCCAATATGAACAAGACCCTGGGTTTGGTTACCAGCACTGCAAAAACAAACAAATACACATTTGAACCTTAACCTTATGATGGCAAGAATTAAAACCACTTGAAAAACAAACTTACTGGAGAGAGAGCTGTAGCTTAGAGGCAGAATGCATGCCTAGCATCTGTTCTCCAGGACACACACATAGGAAAAACAGAAACACAAACAAAATGAGTGAGTTGACTTAGGATCATTTGGAGAATGCAAACATTCAAACTAATGCTATTTGTTCAACTCTTCTAGAGTAGGAATTTGCAAGATGAAGGGAAATAAAGAGATATACTATGGAAGCAAAGCAGAAGAACTTGATATTTCTGAAGTGGATGACTCTCGGAGTATCAAGTGGTCGCTTTGAGAGCCAGAGTGTTGGATAAGAAAGACAGAAAAGGAGTGAGGGAAGGAGAGGGAAAAGAAGGAAGGAAGGAGGGAAGGAAGGAAGGAGGGAGGGAAGGAAGGAAGGAGTGAAGGAAGGAAGGAAAAAAGGAAGGAAGGAAAGAGGGAGGGAGGGAAGAAGGAAGGAGGGAAGGAAGGAAGGAAGGAGGGAAGGAAGGAAAGAAAAAAGGAAGGAAGGAAGGAGGGAGGGAGGGAAGGAAGGAAGGAGGGAGGGAAGGAAGGAAGGAGGGAGGGAAGGAAGGAAGGAGGGATGGAAGGAAGGAGGGAAGAAAGGAAGGAAAAAAGGAAGGAAGGAAGGAAGGAAAAAAGGAAGGAAGGAAGCAAGGAGGGAGGGAAGAAGGAAGGAGGGAAGGA
>NW_008339017.1:5554-7034 GCF_000622305.1 Nannospalax galili
AAGAGAAAGAAAGGAAGGAGGGAAGGAAGGAAGGAGGGAGGGAAGGAAGGAAGGAAAGGAGGGAGGGAAGGAAGGAGGGAAGGAAGGAAGGGAAAAAGGAAGGAAGGAAGGAGGGAGGGAAGAAGGAAGGGGGGAAGGAAGGAAGCGAGGAAGGAGAGAAGGGAGGGTGGGAGGAAGGAAAGGTTTTAGTTAAAATAGTTTTAATGACAAGAATACCGATAAAAAGAAATAGGGTTGTAGTCTTGGGTATCTTATCTAGTATGTAGCATATTCTATTAAATTTGACTTTGATTTTGCATATTTATAGCTATTTGTATTTTATTTATTTTAAAGATTTTATTTATGTGTGTATATATGTATATGCACATGTGAGTGCTGGTGCTAGAAGAGGACATTAGATCCCCTGGAGCTGGAATATAGGTGGTTGTCAGCCACCTGAACTGGTTCCTGGGAACCAACCTTTGGTCCTCCTCAAGAGCAGCATGAATGCCTAACCACTGAGCCATCACTCTAGTTCCCCATTTGTAGTTTAATATCATGAAAGTTTTGCATTAGAAGAGCTTGTTGTAATAACAAACTGCAAATATCAGTGACTTCACGTAAATAAATACATATTCGCCACTCAAACTATAGGTCTTACCCAGTGGGGCAGAGAGCTCTGCTCTTAGAGATGCATGCTGACCAGGCAGTGTTGTCTTGCTGCTGCAGAAACCAGACCAAGAAACCAGGGAAGAGAACGTGAAGGATCCTGCAGTAAACTTTTTGGCTTCAACCTGAAAGTGACTTAGGTCACTTTTAACATTTTGTTGACAACAAGTAGCTAAAGCTATGGCTCCACCCATCTCTGGGAGTTCTGGGAAGTCTGGTGAAGCAGAGAAACCTCTAGCTGTATATTGCTGTCTGTTCCACATATGTACAGATGCATAACGTCTAATCTCTGTATGTGTATTCATTGACATGTGCATAGTTAAGATAATTGTATAAATCTATTTATAGACACATAACATGTAAAGTAATAAGTAAAGATATTTATACACACAGAACCATGATGTCAAGTAATGAAGAAACATAATCACTACTTAAAATTCAACCTGATACTAAAATGTACATTTTAAAAATGTAATTTTATTGATTCAAGAATTTCATGCAATGTATTTTGATCATATTCAGACCCCTGCCTCTCCACCCCCATTAAAACCCCCCACTGACTTCATGTCTTTTATTATTATTTGTCCTTTTTTTTGAGAATTTCATACCTGAGTATTGAATTTGGATTATTTGCATCCCTCTCAGTCCTCCTCAACTCCTCCCATGTCCCCAACTGTCTCATTTTCTTGTCTTCTTTTCTGATTATTGTTATTATATATATGTATATGCATACAAAACCATTCTTTTTAAAGGCTATAGTTGTAGTTCAATAGTAGAATGTATACATATCATGCTTTAAGGACCCAAGTTCAATCTCCAGTCCCATCAAGAT
>NW_008339017.1:7948-8364 GCF_000622305.1 Nannospalax galili
GTATTTTATACTGTTGATTAAGTATAGTTCTAAGTCTTTTCATGACAAAGTTATCTTTAAGAATGTACCTAAACCTCTGTGCTAATCTCCTGTGGCATACATTTACCTCCAAATGACTAACAAACATAGGCTTACATTTATTAATCATTGCGTGTAACTGTGCTGAAGTTTATAGTGAAACTCTGGCCTGAGGTCACGGAAAATACCATTACAGTAGAACAAATTCAGTAGTGAGTGACAGGCCTCTAGGAAAATTCATTCATTCATCTTAGCCATAAAGCTTATAAGAATGCAAATTGTCCATTTTTATTGACACCTGCCTGATTTATGGCATTCTTGTCCAATCACTGATCTACTTCCGATCACTGGACATAGAAACAGAAATGTTTTCGATACCCGAGGAGTCCCAGCAAGGA
>NW_008339017.1:8430-10249 GCF_000622305.1 Nannospalax galili
ATACTAGCATCTGAAGTTGTTCCTTATCCTATTTGTAAGATGTCTTCCTGAACTGTTTGCTCAGATCATGATCTATGCCCATGGATGACTGAACAGATGTATGTTTATGATCCCTGGAGTATTTATAAATAGATGCTTACTTCAACTTCAAACACCCAGTGGTCTTTCAGATCATGATCTATGCCCATGGATGACTGAACAGATGTATGTTTATGATCCCTGGAGTATTTATAAATAGATGCTTACTTCAACTTCAAACACCCAGTGGTCTTTTACTTCCAGAATGTATTTCTTCAGTCAGGACTCAGCTTTGTTTTCAACGTTCATTTCTCAGCACACACAAGAACAGTGTTTGTCACACAAAGGAGCTGATATAATAAAACCAGACGTTGTGCCCCACAAGTAAAACCAGCTATTCATGAAAGCTGCTCATCAGAGGCCATTTCAAACAATGCATATTTCAAAGTAATCCCTTCTCCCTACTGATTTGATTCCATGAGGCCTTAAACACATGTGCACCACAAAAGGAGGTTTATTAAAACCTGATGTGATAGTAGAGATTATAATGCAACAGGGCAGGACTGATCTTATCTTTCAAAACAGAAAACCACTTTCAGTGATACTTATAAGCTTACAGAAACAGCAAGATAAAAGATGCATACTTGTTAGTTGGGGAAACAAAAATAAAGCTCCTCTGTTATTTAGATTGGGTTTCCACATCCAATTTGCATATAAATATGAGAAGAAATTAAAATAGCTTCTACTGATAGGTAGATGAGCAAAGCTTTGCAATCACCATAGACATAAATAGTGAAGAGTGTGGATCATTAAGAAAATTCTTTGTAAAGTTGACCTCAAGTACATCAGTCTGTTGGCCCACTCTGGGGAAGCACTGAGACAACTGTCAAGTAACATCCCACAAGTTGAAAATGTCAAAGTGAATTCTGAGCTATCAAGGCCCCAAATTTACCAAGACCTCCAGTCCTGCTGAGCTCTGGATGCTTTCCTTGAGCCTTCTGTTACCTGACTGTATTTAGTCACAATCATGGATTCAGGGTCAAGTATTCAGGATCAAATTTGATAGATTTCTGGACCCAAGGACAAATTACTGTAAATCAAATGTTTCCAAATTCATGCAAGAAAAACTCCTTTTGTATCATTATTTTTGCATTGTTCACTTGGTTCAAATCAGAAACCTTCCAGAATTTTCAAACTTACATGGCTAATTCATTTTACTGACAAATAAAACCAGACAAGAAAGACGAAGTTGGGGACTAGAGCTAGAATCCAAGGAAGGGCTTCATGGTTTTCGTTCTCTGGTGACTAAATCATTTCCTTTCCAGGAACTAGATTTTGGGGGAGCTTTCCTTCCAAGGAGAAGCATCTTTAGAGCAGTTGGCTTCCAGTTTCAGAACATTGGACCTACAAAGGAGCTATTGAAGAGAGCAACCATTATTTCATAGAGCCAGCAGGGGTTCCTGGGCATCACCTGGAGATTTGGTTAATTATTCTAGTTCTCCTGATTGAACAGTGGGTTGAGAAAGTTCCCTGGTGATGCTGGCAGTGCTGATCCATAGCCCAGCAACCAGCTCACCAGCATACAAAGGACAAGTGAAGCAGGTTCTTACAGCCTTTTCCATGAAGGTGGATTTCTCAGACTTAGGCACTAGCTGAGGCATCCAGGCAATCACAGGGTGGGACACTATTGATATAACTGATTATTTCATAGCTGACGGGACTTTTTTGAAAGCTCATCTTTTGCAGAGTTGTTGAGAGAGCAAACATTCCTTCACACTCTGTTTTCACAGGAAATCGACTC
>NW_008339018.1:0-285 GCF_000622305.1 Nannospalax galili
CAACCAACCAACCAACCAACCAGCCAACCAACCAGCCAACCAACCAACCAACCAGCCAGCCAGCCAGCCAGCCAACTAACCAGCCAACCATCCAACCAACCAACCAACCAACCAACTAACCAACCAACCAACCAACCAGTCAACCAGCCAAACAGACAGGCAAACCTAGCCAACTCAACCAGTCAACCAACTAACCAACCAGCCAACCAACCAACCAGCCAACCAACCAGCCAACCAACCAGTCAGGCAACCAACTCACCAACTAGCCACACAAAACAGCACACC
>NW_008339019.1:0-2981 GCF_000622305.1 Nannospalax galili
TCTAACCCATCAACATGGTGTTCATGGTGTTAATACATCTTATTACTAGTGATTTAAATCGTGTTTCCTTTGCTATAGTCACGTCTGACACTTCCACAGTGTAAGAGTGGAACCACTGAGGACAAGTCAGCCTTCGGGTTGCAACAGCAAGAGGTTTATTTAGTACACAGGTACCTGTGGGCACAAAGCCTCCTCGGAGGACTTGTGCGCCCCCATGCTGGGTTTTGGCACTTTTATAGAGCAGAAGCGGGGTACAGAAGCAGAAGCATGGTTATTGGCCCATTCAAACGAGTATAAAGCATGAGGAAGTTAAGTTGTTAAATTCTGAGTGGGTGACTTATGGTACAGATGTTATTTCCTGATTTCCTGGTATCGAGCCCCGGGGATTGCCAGATGCAGATGGCTTCACCACTACGTCCTGTTCTTCTGATAAGCTAGTTTCTCAATGCTTGACCTCTTGTCAGGCATTCCTATCAAAATCGTGTTCCCTTTGCTATAGTCACGTCTGACACTTCCACAGTAACGTTATTTTCCCCTTTCACAGTCACCACTTGCTTGGGAAAGATAATTTCAGGCAATGAAGTTTCTCTCCCACTTTAAATTCATACTTTTAAATTTTACATTGTATCTCTAATCATTTTTATAGTATTTGCTTCATCACTGTTCTTTTCTTGTAATTCATTAATTGGAATTTCACTTTAAAAGTTTATCTTTTAAAAGTTTATCTCCAACATTCTTTTGGTTATTCAATACAAATCAACAGAAGGATATTAATTTTATTCTAAGGTTTAAAATTCAAAATTAACATTTGGTATTTTATTGCTCAATGGTTTCGAATTTGACATTATGAGCTCCTTAAAGTTAGGTTCTTTATGGTTTTGTTGTTATTATTTTAAGTAACTGTCTTTTTTTATTCTTTTTAAATCATTTTTAGTACTGAAAGATGTTCCAGGGTCAGTTTCTATTTTCTCTCCCAGCTCTGTAAACAACCATGAAACAATATAAAATGATAAATGGATGTAAAATTACTGATTTGAAACGCTGATAGAATGACTAAGTGCCTAATGATGCAACTGCTCATTCTAAGCAAACAGCTTGTATTTAGTCGGCTGTTTCTCTAAGTCTGAAATGTTTCTCCAAAATTTTGTAGAATTCCTCATCTTGCCCACACTGTAAAAATTGTCAAGAAAATTTGTGCTTCTGCAATAATCATTTATGCTCTGCTGAGGATTGTAGTTGACATTTAAAATTCAGAATAACCAGTGAAAGATACATTTTCATTTATGGTAGTTTGTAAACTAAACTGAATAAACAAATTCATGTTTCACCTTCATCTTCATGTAAATAACTTGCTTAGATTTTTGTTTCCCAGAGCACCAGGGCTCATTTCGCAAAGGTCCCCAACCTTTATATTCTCCAGTTCAGCAACTGAAGGATCTACTTTGGAATGAAGACGGGACTGACTCACTGCTTGAGGTAGAGAGGGTTGTGCTGGCTGCACTTACCTAGTGCTTGGTAGTCTCTTCACTGGGTCAGTTAGTGTTCAACTTCGTTGACATAACTTCACATTTGTTTCATTAATTTGTTATTGATTAACACATATATGGACAAAGTTACTCATAAGATGGTATTATTCATAGAAAATATTAAATGATACAGAATTAGAGCTTAATTAGGTAAAATAAATCAAATTATATTTTAACTATTTCATTCCCATGGACTCAACCTTATTAGTTTTGCTTCTAATTACAACGTAGAACAATTTACAAAATCTAACAGATCATTGTCAAGGCTTTGAGTTTTACCACATAAGGAAACAGGTTAAACATACAAGTTGTATAACTGGGATATAATTTTATACATGGGATATAATTGCAAAATGGGATAATTTTTCTTTAGAAAAGTGAATTCATAAATACATTTATTTGGAAAAGTTTGGTAATTTTCTTTTGTGTCTTTAAACTACAAATAAAACATCATTTTATCATGGTTTGAAGGTAATAATTTTTGCCAAACAAATTATTGTTTTTTGATTACATATATCACTATATCACCACATATATGTCATAATGTATAACTGTACAGTATCTGTACTATAATTATTTGTGAGAATTTATGCTGATAAATTTTTGATACAGATTTTTATATAAAATATAACTTTATTAGTTATCTAATTGACAATATTATTAACATAAAAATATTTATCTAGTCATAATTGGTTGCACTTGGATCCTTGGCACCTGTGCATATCCACAAAGTCATCGGGCAGATTTCAACGGCATTGTTTATCACCTCTACTAATTAGCATGACATAAACCTCCATGCTTCCTCCTCAAATATAATACATCAGATACATACAGATTAGAGATGCAAGCACCAAAATCTCAGTGTTAGTAGCAAAAACAATGAGTCTGTCTGCAAGGAACAGTATATTCTAAAATGAAATGGAGATCTTCTTTAAAGGTTGAAAGCTCATCCAATTTTATGTCTTACAGGACTTATACTGAGTTCAATAATATACAACTATATTAATTCAGCTGTGAACCTGGAAACTTGCACCCACTTGTGAAAGAGATGTACTGTTGCTCTAGAGTGTGTTACTGAATATGTTAAAGCTGTAGTGAAAAGCTTCTAATCAAGTAGCTATTAAAATTTTTTAAATTATTAAAAAAATAATTCTTTAAAGCATAAAAATTTGCTCCTCAATAATTAGTAGATGTGAAAAACATTATCATTGAAATCTACCTGATGACTTTATATCCATGCTACAGCACAGTGGACAGTGGCAGGGATGGCAGAGTATGGAGGCTCTAGTGGGAGAGGAAGGCTGTCTATCTGATGACTTTATATCCATGCTCAAATGCCAAGGAGCTCAGAAAGTGACCAACTGTGACTAGTAATAATCTGATATATAGAGATTAGAAATGCACGTGAAAACATCTTAATGTCAATTGCATTAAAAATGAAGTTTTCTGCATGAA
>NW_008339020.1:0-235 GCF_000622305.1 Nannospalax galili
ACATTGTCTCACCCCTCCATCATGGTTTTCCCACTTAAGGTGCCCCCCCTTCCCCTCTTTCTCCTTTAATAATACCCTTCTCCTACGGTCCTACCTCTCTTGAGCTCCTTCTTTCTCTTTATCCCCTAGATTCCTTGTATACCTTTCCCTCCCCCCTCCCTCAAACTAACCCAAAGTTTATCCGTAACTTATTAAGGCCTTATTAAGGCCTGTTTCCTACTGTTCTCTTTCAGGT
>NW_008339021.1:0-710 GCF_000622305.1 Nannospalax galili
GACATGTTTTAAGTTTTATCAGGAGCCTCCATGCTAATTTCCATAGTGGCTGGACTATGTTACATTTGCACCAGCACTTTATAAAGATCCCCTTTAGTTTTCATCCTTGCCTGAATTTGTTATTTTTTTTTCTTTAAAATACTTATTTTTACTTTATGTATATAGATCTCTTCGTGCATGCCACATGTGTGGGTACCTGTGGAGGCCAGAAGATGGCATCAGTTCTATTGAGCTGGAGTTACAGGTAACTGAACCACCAGATGTGGGCACTGAGAACTGTACTCAGGTCCTCTGGAAGAGCAGCAAAAACTCTTAACTGCTGAGCCATCTCTCCAGTCCCCTGATATTTCTTTTCTTAATTACTGCCACTGTGGTGAACTCTCAATGTGGCTTTAATTAGCATTTCTCTAATGATTAGTGAAGTTAAATAATCTTTTGTTAGTTTTTTCTGAATTTTTAAAATAGAACAATTTAATGTGAATTTAGATTGCTAATATAAAATGAAGAAGTTATACTTGACAATCCAGTAATTTTTTTTTAACTTTTAGAAAAACTTTATTGAGAATTTCATACATGAATGTAAGGTGTTTTGATCAAATCCATGACCACTCCTTCCCTTCCAACCCTCCCATATCTCCCCATCACTTTTACTTGTATCTCATATTTTGAAACCTGATCATTTCATTACCCCATTGATTGGTTGGGTTTAA
>NW_008339022.1:0-462 GCF_000622305.1 Nannospalax galili
AGCACAGCACCGGGAATCCCGCACAGCACCGGGAAGCCCGCACAGGACAGGCAACTCCGCACAGCACTGGGAACCCCGCACAGCACAGAGAACCCAGCACAGCACTGGGATCCCCGCACAGCACTGGGAAGCCCGCACAGCACCGGGAAGCCCGCACAGCACTGGGAACCCAGCACAGCACTGGGAACCCCGCACAGCACTGGGATCCCCGCACAGCACTGGGAAGCCCGCACAGCACAGGGAACCTAGCACAGCACTTGGAACCCCCCACAGCACTGGGAACCCAGCACAGCACTGGGAACCCAGCACAGCACTGGGAACCCCGCACAGCACAGAGAACCCAGCACAGCACTGGGATCCCCGCACAGCAGTGGGAACCCAGCACAGCACCGGGAAGCCCGCACAGCACTGGGAACCCCCCACAGCACTGGGAACCCAGCACAGCACTGGGAAGCCCGCACA
>NW_008339023.1:0-206 GCF_000622305.1 Nannospalax galili
TCTTCATAATGTTCCATTGTGACATCGCAATTATCCAGTGTGACATTACAATGCCTCAATGTGACATCACAATGCATCAGTGTGCCATCAAAATATTTGAAATGCCACTTAGAGTGTTACTGTATGACTTCACCATGTTCAAATTTGACTTCACAACGCTTCGAAATGACACCACAATGCTACAAAGTGCCAACACTAACTCCCCA
>NW_008339024.1:0-593 GCF_000622305.1 Nannospalax galili
CATTTGTTCTTTTGATCCTAGCCAGTCTGATTAGGGTAAGGTGATACCTTAAGGTTGTTTTAATTTGCATTTCCCTAATGACTAATGATGTTGAACACTTTTTGAGATGCTTCTTAGCCATATTTATTTCTTCCTTTGAGAACTCTCTGTTTAGATCTTTAGCCCATCTTTAAACTAGATTATTTGGTTTCTTGATTCCTTGTTGTATGAGCTCTTTATACATTCTGGATGTTAAACCTCTGTCAGATGTGTCACTGTTAAGATTTTTTTCCCATTCTGTAGGTTTTCTCTTCACTTTTTTGATTTTTTTCTTTTTGCTATACAGAAGCTTTTTAGTTTAATGAGGTCCCACTTATTGATTGCTGACCTTAATTCCTGAGCAACTTCTGTCCAATTTAAAAAACCCTTTCCTACACTTATATCCTGTAAGTTACTGCCAATATTTTCTTCTAATAGTTTCAGGATTTCAAGTTTCACATTGAGGTCTTTGATCCACTTGGCATTGACTTTTGTGCAAGGTGTAAGATAAGGATCTAGTATCGTTTTTCTACAGGTGGAGATCCAGTTTTGCCAGCACCATTTGTTGAAGATGC
>NW_008339025.1:0-512 GCF_000622305.1 Nannospalax galili
AACCCATTTAGCAAAATGTTAGCAGTAGGTTCTCCCCTATGGCCTGATACCTGTCTAACCACAAATTATTAACCCGAATAGCAGTGCCAGATATGAGCTCCATCTTGAGAACTGGAACTTAATTCCTCCCAGAGAATGGTTCATCACTGTCATATCATTTGTGCCATTATAGCAGCACTGAGCATGTCTTTCAGGCCAGTTGTCATTCTATTCACTGGATTCAGAGCTGTGTAGTATTAATGATTACTTTTCTCTTATGGTAGTATGAATAACACCTTTGAGCACTATGACAGCTAGCAAGTAGAGATGAAGCTTCGGTGCTAGTAGGAGTTTGATTTCTCCATGTTTGTTCCACAACTCATGTTTGTATGTATTTTCTTCCTTAATGGGTCTTACCATCCAGTTCTGCAGTTAACCAAGAACAACGGCAATAGGATTATGAGTCCCAATTATATTAAACTTAATTATCTTATATGTAAACATCTGAGTCTTTTAACAGATCAAGAGTGTCC
>NW_008339026.1:0-439 GCF_000622305.1 Nannospalax galili
ATACGAACAGATATACACACACATACACACACATACACACACATACACACATATAAACACACATACACACAGGTACACACACATACATACACACATACATACATACACATACACACACATACACACATATACACATACACACACACATACACACATATACACAGTACTAGGGAAGTTGAGATAAACAGATAGATCCCTGGGGCATGCCCCAGGCCAGTGAGGGATCAGGTGAACACAAAACAAGATCGCTGAGAGACCTTGTCAA
Organism: Nannospalax galili; assembly: GCF_000622305.1. Lineage (NCBI taxonomy): Eukaryota > Metazoa > Chordata > Mammalia > Rodentia > Spalacidae > Nannospalax > Nannospalax galili. Next base: position 266 of record NW_008339026.1, read on the forward strand.
ATCAAAACAAAATAAATCTGATGTGGATGGCTCCTTAGAAATGACACCAGAGAATTTCCTCTGCCTACTACACGAGTGCACATATGCACATGTACTGAACATACACACACATACACACATATGAACATACACACATATACACACATATACACAAATACACACATACATACACAC
>NW_008339027.1:0-227 GCF_000622305.1 Nannospalax galili
CATCCGGGAGTCACTCATGATCTTCTGGGCTCCAAAGGGTACTGGCAGCTCGACTTCTCTGACTCTGAAGCCCACAGCACACTCAGCTTGTCTCACAGATCCAGGCCAGCTCCATTCCACAATTACTGCTGTCCTTAGTGGTCGTCCCATGGTCCTGGAATCTCCAAAAAACTGGGGTCTCCATTGAAACTGAGGCTGTACTTTCACCAATGGCCTCATCTTGCCTC
>NW_008339028.1:0-209 GCF_000622305.1 Nannospalax galili
AATTTTGGGAAATTTTCTTCCATGATTCTGTTGAAGAGCTGGTCCATGCCAGTATTTTGGGATTCTTCTTCCTGTATGCCTGTGATTCGTAAGTTTGGTCTTTTTATGGTGGCACACAGTTCCTGTATATTCCATTCTTGTGATTTCTTAAATTTTTTATAATCTTTGCTTGAGAGGTCTAGTTCGTCCACTTTATCTTCCAGTCTTGA
>NW_008339029.1:0-308 GCF_000622305.1 Nannospalax galili
CAATGTGATGACACTTTGGAGCAATATAATTCCACAATGGGACACAGTTTTGGCAGATTGGAGCATTGTGCTATCACATTGGAGCACTGTGATGTCATATTGTGGGACAGTTATAGCACATGGGGCCATAGTGTGGCATATTGGAGCACTGTTAGGACACGATGAGCATTTTTAGGGGACAATGGAATATTGGGAAGTCATATTTTTACATAGTGATGATATATTGGCGCAATATAATGGCACATGGGGCTATGGAATTGGCACATTGCAGCATTGTGATGTCACCTCGTAGCATTATGATGTCATAT
>NW_008339030.1:0-626 GCF_000622305.1 Nannospalax galili
CCCTAACCCTAACCCAGAGTCTAAACTTAATACTAACTCTATAAAAAATCCTAGGCCCAACCAGAACCCTAATCTTAATGCAAACCCTACAACTAAACCTAACCCTAAACCTAGGCCTAAACCTAAACGTAAACCTAAACCTAAGCCTAACCATAAATGTGGTCCTAAACCTAACCCTATGCCTGAATCTAAGCCTAATGTTAACCGTAAATATAAAGCTAGACACCACCCTCAACCTCATGCTACTACCTACTCTAACCCTAAACATAGTCCAAGGTCTAAAACTAACCCTAAGCCTAACTTTGACCTAACCATAGACCTAACCATAGCCCTAATATTAACTTCTGAACAAACGCTAAACTTCATACTAGCTCGAGCTATAAACCTAATCCTAACCCTAGCACGTACCCTAACGCTAAGCCTAACCCTATTACTACAAATAAACCTATACTTAACCCTAGCCATAAGCATAATCCTATTGTAATCCTAAACCTACCTCTAAACCAAATCCTAACACATAGCATAACTCTAACGCTTAACCTCAAGCCAACCCTAAACCCTCTCTTAACCCTAAACCTAAGCCAAGCCTTAACCCAAACCCTCATCAAAAACTAAGCCTAACCCTA
>NW_008339031.1:0-438 GCF_000622305.1 Nannospalax galili
GTGATATCTTGTCATTTGGATATCTTACTCCTTCAAATGATAGCAATATCAAGTTCTCCTAATTGACAACTCTACAGTATTAGTTGTCCAAATATTTTTGCCATGTGGTGTATGCTCTAGTATACTCCAACTTGATTTACTATAAAGTGATTTTGATCATGTCCCTTAGAACATCAAAAAATTCCCTTGTTGAGACCCCACAACCCTCACAAATAGCATTACACTAGGAAACTAGGAATTGCCTCCTTTAGTACTTGTTAAGTCTTAAGTTAGTCTGTGTGTTTGGGAAAGTGGCAAGTTTCCAAATATATACAAATAATTTGAGACACAGATGTAAGACTCTGTGTGTGTCTGTGTGTGTGTGTGTTTGTACATGCGTGTGAATGTGTAATAATTTTTCCTAATCTAGAATTTAAATATGATGTTCTGTGGGTGAAA
>NW_008339032.1:0-246 GCF_000622305.1 Nannospalax galili
ATTTTAAAAGAGCTGAAAATAGGCATGGTGAGCCATACCTTTAATCCTGCCGCTCAGGAGGCAGAGGCAGGCAGATCTCTGCGAGTTGGAGGCCAGCCTGGTCTACATAAGTAAGTTCCAAGCCAGCCAAGGCTACATAGACTGTTTCAAAAACCCAAATATACAAACAAAAGAGCTAGAAAGATCAGGGCATGATAGCATGGGCCTATAACCCCAGCACTTAAGAGGCTGAGGCAGGAAGTTTGC
>NW_008339033.1:0-266 GCF_000622305.1 Nannospalax galili
GTGCATATACATGTAAGCACCCCTTTATTCTTAGTCTTAAAAGAACTTTATCCAGGGTCTCACATGTTTACACATATCTTTCAATGTAAAGGAAAATCCAAATCCATGTGTTCAGTTGTTCCACAAAGAGGTGGGGGCAGATGCAAAGAAAAATAGTGACAATTTTTAAATACGTCAGTCAGTAGTCATAAATTAGGATTAAAATGAGAAGGCCCGATAATCTTCATTATATTTATCATTATGTTTCTAATATATCATATAATCTC
>NW_008339034.1:0-775 GCF_000622305.1 Nannospalax galili
AAAATATTGCTTTAAGAAATAGTAGCATGGATAAATATAAGTAGTACTTTAATTATAAAATACAGAAGGAACTAATACACTATTAAATTACTTTCACTTCCTTTTTAGGAGGCATTCTACAAACCATACTTCAGATGTCATGAGGGAAATGAGATCTGAGTGATTCATCCTCAGTGACAGTAAACCCAGGAGCTTTTTGTTCAGACCTAGAACACTGTGAGAGGAAGCTTCTTACTCTGCTGACAGTAATAGGTTGCAGCATCATCGGCCTCCACAGGATTAATGGTGAGGGTGAAATCTGCCCCAAAACCACTGCCACTAAATCTGTCAGGGACCCCGGATGCTACATTAGATGCTTCATAGATCAGGAGTTTGGGAGGTTGTCCTGGTTTCTGTTGATACCAGTGCATCATATTTATGCCAATAAAATTGACACTCTGACTGGCCTTGCAGGAGATGGTGGCCTTCTGTCCTAGAGAAACAGCTGAGGAAACTGGAGACTGGGTCAGCACAATGTCCCCAGTGGAGCCTGGAATGATAAAACACACCAAAAAGTACTTTTACAGACATCCAATTTGGAATATTGAACATGACATCTGTAACCATAGTCACAGGTATCACTTTGAGCCACCGGAAAATGAAGAGAAGGGAGAAACTTAAAATGAAGTACAAATTCAATAATTCAAATTATCAAGAGATTAGATGTGGGGAACAGCATTGTCTTCAGGAATGCCCCCACAACTTCTCTGCATCTTCTCACCTGGAACCCAAAGCA
>NW_008339035.1:0-858 GCF_000622305.1 Nannospalax galili
TGTGAGTGCACCCGTGTTGTGCAATGCTGCAGAGGTCAGTAGAGGGCTTCGGATTCCCCTGGAACTGGAATTAAGGATAGTTTGTAGCCTCCATGTGGGTGCTGGGAATTGAACCAGGTCCGCTGCAAGAATATTCAGTTCTCTGAACCATCTTAACCACTGAGCCATCTCTCCAGCCCCAATTCAAGATTTATTAAATCTTGGCCACATATTAAGTGAAAATGTTGATTAACAGCCATTCCTTACTTTCTGTGATACTTTGGCTTTTTTCACTAGGTGGCATACGTTGTTGATAGTATATTTCATTTCAGGCACATAGAATCCATCCCTGATTCTGTTGGCTAAGAGATGGCTTCATAGAGGAAGTGCATATTAAGGAACAAGAGTGAAAGTGGCAAAGTTTAGGGCCTATTTTTCTTCTGGGTACATACAGCTCCATGCGTGTTCCTTACCAATCGGCTTTTCTAATTTTTACAGATGTGACGCTCCAGCCCACCCCAGCCCTGACATACCGCACCATAGGAGGGATTTTGGACTTTTATATGGTTCTTGGGCCAACACCTGAACTTGTAACCCAGCAGTACACTGAGGTTGGAAACCGTTCTATCTGCTGATAAATCACCATGTATTTATGGCATATTGATAGCATGTTCTTAACACTGAGACACAATTCTTTTTTTCTTTTTGCTCATGAGTGTCCTCACTATAGTACTGTTATTTTTCCTGACAGTCAGATTTTAATATTATGATGTATAAAGACATAGAGTATTCCATGTGTCTCTTGATTACTTGCTCAATAACCTATTAGAGAATCTCTAATGAGTAATCACTGGGTTCTCAGGGCTAAGGAAGAGGAGG
>NW_008339036.1:0-1054 GCF_000622305.1 Nannospalax galili
CGCCAGTTGCTATACCGCAAGGATATTTTAAGATAATACTTGATCTTAAGGGTTGTTTTTTTTACCATTCCCTTATATCCTGATGATCGTAAATGCTTTGCTTTTAGCCTTCCTTCTATTAATTTTAGAGAGCCTATGAAGAGATATCAGTGGAAGGTTTTGCCTCAAGGAATGGCCAATAGCCTTACTCATTGTCAGAAATTTGTAGCCTCAGATCTTCAGAATACCAGGAATATTTGGCCTTCCATGTACATAATTCATTATATGGATGATATCCTGATAGCAGGAGCATCAGGGAAAGAGGTGTTACAATGTTATGCTCAGTTGAAATCTGATTTATTGGATGCGGGTTTGCAAATTGCTCCTGGGAAAGTGCAAATGCAAGATCCTTATTCTTACTTAGGTTTCCTGATTGATGGACAAAAGATAACTAATTAGAAAGCAATTCTCAGACTTGATAAATTGCAAACCTTGAATGATTTCCAGAAGCGATTGGTTGATATTAATTGGCTACATCCTTACTTAAAATTGACTACTGGCAACTTGAAACCCCTCTTTGACATCCTTAAAGGGGATGTGAATCCAGCGTCATCTAGAGGACTTACTGAGGAGGCCAGAGTCACAATACGTAGAGTTGAGGAAGCAATTGCTAATCAATTTGTTACTAATGTAGATTATTGCAAACAAGCCCTTATGGCTCGTGATTTTTAATACTCAGCTATCGCCCACAGGTCTTCTTCGGCAAGAGCCTGCTCATCCTCTTATGTGGGTACATTTACCTGCTTCCCCTAAAAGGGTGTTGCTTCCATATTACGATGCAGTAGCTGATTTAATAATTAGTGGTCGGGACCACAGTCGTAAATATTTTGGTGTGGACCCTCTTCATATTGTACAGCCTTATACTAAAGATAATGTACTAAAGATCATGTTAAGTGGTTACTTCAGAACTCAGACACTTGGCTAATAGCTTGTGCAGCTTTTTGGGGGGTTATAGATAATCATCATCTGCCTGACAAGCTCATTCAATTTTGTAATTTACATACCTTCATTTTTC
>NW_008339037.1:0-473 GCF_000622305.1 Nannospalax galili
TTGAAAAGATAAACAAGATTGACACACTGCTAGCCCAGTTAACCAAAAGAAGAAAAAGCACCTCCAAATCAACAAAATCAGAGATGAAAGGGGAAATGTCACAACAGAAACCAAAATGATCCAGAACATTATAAGGGAATACTTTAAAAACCTATACATGACCTCCCTTTACTTCCTTGGGCTACACAGCCCCCAGGCATCCTGGTGCCAGCACTTTTCCTGATCCCCAGGAGCCCTTTGGGCTTGGTCCCACCCTCACGTCCCTTTACTTCCCTGGGATGCACAGCCTCCAGGCATCCTGGTGCCAGCACGTTTCCTGGGTAAGTCCAGTCCACCCACTGCCTTGAATCCCCCAGCCTCATTCACCCTCTGCATCTCTCTTCCTAGTGTAGAAATGGAAGGAGAACTTCCAAATTCCTTCGATGAATCCAGCATCACTCTAATACCAAAGCCAGGTAAAGATACAACCAAAA
>NW_008339038.1:0-292 GCF_000622305.1 Nannospalax galili
ATACACCACCAACATCACAGAGCACAGAATACACCACCAACATCACAGAACAGAACACACCACCAACATCACAGAGCAGAATACACCACCAACATCACAGAACACAGAATACACCACCGACATCACAGAACTCAGAATACACCACCAACATCACAGAGCACAGAATACACCACCAACACCACAGAACTCAGAATACACCACCAACACCACAGAACTCAGAATACACCACCATCCATCACGGACTCAGAATACACCACCGACATCACAGAACTCAGAATACACCACCAACATC
>NW_008339039.1:0-751 GCF_000622305.1 Nannospalax galili
ATCCATGACTTTGCTCCCATTGAGAGGGCTGTAAGTCCTATTAGATAGCTGCTGAGTACCCCTCAGATAACAGTGCCACTACTGCATTAAGAGGTAATTTATTGTCATTATGTTTATTCAGCTTTAGGTCTGGGTTGGATCATTGAATGTTTTTCTCACTGAGCAGCTTGCATAGTATCCTCCAGAGCTGTTAGAGCTACTCTTCAGGGAAAAGGCTTCCAGGTCAGTTCCTGCTCCATTGTTCAAGTCTTGTGACCAAATTATGTCCTGTCTTCAGCAGTGGGTCTTACCTTCGAGTTCTGGGATATAACCAAGAACAATGTGTCCAGCAGTAGCCTCTGTTACTCTGGGAGTCTCTTGGACTACCCTCACCAACCACTTGAAGGGAGGTCTCTCCTATCTGGCACTGTGTCTTTGCCATACAGCCCCCAGGTATATCCATGCACTGATGTTTACACACTGTATGTGTATTTCTCAGGTGGTTCCCAAGCCAACACATTTCTCTCTGTCTCCCCATGCTACTTATGATCCATTCATCTCTCCTGTCTCTCCTGGTTTAACCTCCCTCATCCCTCTCCAGAGCACCCATCCCCCAATTATCCCCCCTCTTCCCCGGCATCCCCACTCTTCCCCCCAACACCTACCTCCCCCATCCTCCCTCTCCTGAGTTCCCTCTTTCCCCACCCCCATGGCCCCCTAAATGTTCCTCCTTCTCCCCTCCCAACTGAACACACCTATCTGGATCTGGGGT
>NW_008339040.1:0-517 GCF_000622305.1 Nannospalax galili
AGAAATGGATGGATATCTAAAATTATGGGAACCACCAAAGTTAAACAAAGATGAGTTAAACAGTTTAAACAGATCTGTGACAAATGAGGAAATCAAAACAGTAATACAAAGACTTCCAACTAAAAACAGCCCAGGCCCAGATGGATTTACAGAATTCTACTAGACATTCAAAGAAGATATATATCCAATACTACTCAAATTATTGAAAGTGGTAGAAACAGAGGGGAAACTCCCAAACTCTTTCTATGAAGCCAACATCACTCTAATACCCAAATCAGGTAAAGACACAACCAAAAAAGAAAACTATAGATCCATATCCTTAATGATCACAGATGCAAAAATTCTCAACAAAATACTTGCAAACCACATAAGATGTAGATCAAAAACATCATTCATCATAATCAATAGGCTTTATTCCAGAGATACAGGGACGGTTAAATATACGCAGGTCAATAAACATCATTAATATGTAAATGAACTCAAAGACAAAAATATCTTCATCTCAATAGATGCAGAA
>NW_008339040.1:1850-3681 GCF_000622305.1 Nannospalax galili
AAGAGAACAAATGATACCAAATGTTGGAGAGGATGTGGGGAAAGGGGAACACTCATCCACTGCTGGTGGGGCTGCAAACTTGTTAAACCCCTATGGAAAGCAGTGTGGAATAATCCTTCAAAAACTACAAATGAACCTACCATTTTATCCAGTTATACCACTCCCTGGAATATACCCAAAGAACTCATCCTATTGCAGAGACACTTGTACATCCACATTTGTTGCTGCTCTTTTCACAATATCTAAGAGATAGAAGCAACCTAAGTGTCCCTCAATTGATGAGTGGATAACAAAAATGTGTTATAGTTACACAATGGAGTCTTAGCAGTAAAGAAAGGTGAAATAATGAAATTTCAGGAAAATGGATGGATCTAGAAACTGTTACACTAAGTGAAGTAACACAGTCTCAGAAAAATAAAAGATGTATGTTCTTCCTCGTATGTGGATCCTAGCATGAAATCCTTTTAAATTCCAGGTCCTTTTAAAAAGACGGTACTGTACAGCAGTCTTTTCTGCATGAAATAATTATCATCATCACGACTTCAGCAGTGCTTGATTGCTAAACATCGTCAAATTGGGCTTGTTGTTGTCGTGCTCCTTCATCAAAGGAGGGGCAAGCAGGGTCATTGAACTGTCACCAGAGTATCCACCCATTCTTCACAGACAACTGTATGTAATTTGGCCCTAATCACATATGGTCTCCTGGATTTGGGAGGTCTAAAATATACAATCTAGGGAAGGCTACAAAGAGAAGGCTTGACCCAATGTGGGTAAAGGCTTTCCACTGTGCATACCCTCAGGTCATTCACACACTCAGCACCCCCTCAGTTATATCGGTAAGTCAGCTCAGAAAATTCACTGGTTCCACAATAAAACTTTAATCAAACATTGGTTTGATACTAGAAACTTAAAAGGGAATAACCATTTCTTAGCATCCCCAGGAAAAGAAGTCTCACAACAGATGGAAAATTTATTTCTTAATGCTATTATATCTCATAATTATTAAAAAAGAAAGAAAGAAAGAAAATGAGAATGTAAAAGATGTTAAAAAGATATGGGAATGGAGATATTTTCTAAAATAGAAAGAAAAAGTGAGAAAGCCTAACAAGTGTTGAAGGTCTGTGTAGTTTTGTTACGATATATAAAGGACGAGACAAAAACAATACACACATAATCTTAAAATTTCTGAGGTCATAGTTAAGTCAACTAGTTTAAGGAAGAAAACATATATCTAGTCAAGGTTTGTCTGAGAACATTTGGGTTTTCTTGCCTAAGCTTTATCTACATAGCACATGGTAATTAAAAGTACCATACTGGTGGAACAAAACTTATTGGATGTTTAAAAGCCATACATTGAGGCCTATACTAATCTGGTCAGAGGGACTAAAGGACAGTTTTTGCCCCGTGCCCTCCAAGGTCAACTACTTACCAGGGGACTATAGAACATCTTTCAAAATGTCCTATAACTGTGGTGAGTCACCTATCCTCTTGTTCAAGGAGGCCACCAGATGGACCTGAACCAGTGTCCAGTCTACAAGAGGAGGGTCAACTCAGAGGAAACATTTCCTCCATGCTTCCAAGTGAAGCCAGCCATGTTCAAGAAGGACCTTTGACTTGTCTTCACATAGATGGAACTGGTAAAAGAAAGGAGCCAGGGGCTCCTCCCAAGTCAATGTGACTCCTGAGAAACAGATCCTCAAATGACCTTAAGTGTAAATATAAATTGATCTATTTAGGCCATGTGTATGTTTTTAAACACCCAAAAGGGAAGTATAACCAAAGAGTAAAGTGATCAGTATATATATTTTTAAATAGATTTCTTTTTATTTTA
>NW_008339040.1:4526-13562 GCF_000622305.1 Nannospalax galili
CTGTGGGCTAGGTGGATTATGTGTGTTTTTTACAACACATGATAAGGTTATCTGGATATAGCTTTTTTGTAAGTCAAGAAGTTTCTGTAATAAAAGTGAGGGACAGAGATGTGATCATTGGAGAGAGAGGAGAGAGGGAGAGGGAGAGAGAGAGGGAGAGGGAGAGAGAGAGGGAGAGGGAGAGAGAGAGGGAGAGGGAGAGAGAGAGGGAGAGGGAGAGAGAGAGGGAGAGGGAGAGAGAGAGGGAGAGGGAGAGAGAGAGGGAGAGGGAGAGAGAGAGGGAGAGGGAGAGAGAGAGGGAGAGGGAGAGAGAGAGGGAGAGGGAGAGAGAGAGGGAGAGGGAGAGAGAGAGGGAGAGGGAGAGAGAGAGGGAGAGGGAGAGAGAGAGGGAGAGGGAGAGAGAGAGGGAGAGGGAGAGAGAGAGATCCTGATATCTTCCTTCTTCCCAGGCTCCCATGCTAGAGGCTTCTGATGACATACTGAGCAGAAGCCAGAGCCGGACAGAGAGAACAAACAATCTCACAAGTCAGCCCACCAGGAGAGATCTTGAGGAGGCTTCACAAGGCAATGGGCCTGTGGAACACTGAGCCCAAGGCACTAGTATGGAGGGCATGAATGGGCTCAGCATCCATGTTTTTCCTTCCTCTGTCATGGCTCTCCTGACTTCCTAAGTCAGACACTGAGGTTCACAACTGAATAAGATTCACTTCCCGAAGCCAGAGCGGTCAGCATCCCTGTTCCCTATTGGCAATTTGGGTAACCCCTTCAGAGGATGGAGTGATAAGAATAGGAAGTAGGAATCGGCTAGACAGTTAGTGTAAAAAGACCCCAAAGAAAAGTAGCCAGCTTCTTGGCTAAAAGTCAAAATGTCCTTGGGCCTCTTAGCAACATACTCCATTCCAAAGACCAAAAATGTTGAAAGTATTTGGGAGTTCTTACATAATTCTTGAAAGATTGTAGAGTTACCTCTTCAGAGGGGGAAATGCTAGAGTAACAAAAAGCCCCATTAAAAAAAGAACGACTACATGAAGTTATCAGAAAAAAGTAATGGGGAGATATGGGAGGAGTTGGAAGGGAGGGAGTGGGCATGGATTTGATCGAAACACCTGATATTCTTATATCCTTTTATGAAATCCTCAATAAATTATTATTAAAGAGTATGAAGAGTTGGTGTCACAGTAGGGTGACTAGAATAAAGCAAATTTATACAGCATATTTCAAAATATCAGAAGAAATTATTCTTAATATTTTCAACACAATGCATCAGTAAATACTTAAGGATATAGATGCATGTTTGTATGTATGTATGCAACTGCATACTGGTTTGAACATTATATCACACATATTCCATAAATTCATGTATGGTTCTTAATTTATTATATAAAACTAAATTTAAATTTAAGAAAATAATTAGTTTTTGTCAAAGAACATTATAGTGAGTGTTTAATATCAGGCCAACTAGATTTTATCAAAACCTTCGATAAGTAAAAAAGATATGACATATTGATAACAAGTCAATTCTGTGAGTAGACATAATAATAGTTACGACAAATATATTAAATTTACAGGCTTCAAAACATACAAATTGACTTTCATGCCTCACTTTCACATTGTGTGGGCACAAGGAACAGATTCAGTAAACAAATAAAAAACATAGCATGTGGACCTTATAAACGCATAGAACACTTTATCCAATAGCCAGTAGCTAAATTAATCTTGGAAAATGGAGAACAGTGAAAACTAATTAACTTTATTGAACAACCACGCGTCAAAGAGAAATCACAAAGGACTTTCATGCCTCACTTTCACATTGTGTGGGCACAAGGAACAGATTCAGTAAACAAATAAAAAACATAGCATGTGGACCTTATAAACGCATAGAACACTTTATCCAATAGCCAGTAGCTAAATTAATCTTGGAAAATGGAGAACAGTGAAAACTAATTAACTTTATTGAACAACCACGCGTCAAAGAGAAATCACAAAGGAAATTAGAAACTATACTGTGGTATGCAAAAATGAAAACAGGAGCTCTGGAGGTGGCTCACTAGAAAGAGGACACGGGTCCAGATCTCTAGAAGCTATGGGAATCCCAGTGTGGTGGCATGCACTCTTAGTGCCAGTGGCCTGCAGCAAGATGGGAGGCACAGGGAGGAGAACCCTAGAGCTCCCAGGTCTGTAGCCTTGAGGATGCAACAGTGAACAACAGGAGAAACTGTCTCAGAAAAGCAGGTAAAGAGTGACGTCTGACAGAGTCATTTGGCCTCCCCACACATATGCCCTCACCCATGCAGGAACACATACACACACACACACACACACACACACACACACACACACAAAGAATAAATAAAACTATTTTAAATGAAGACAGAGCATACAAGAAATTACAGATCACGGGGAAAACAAGGCAAAGAGAATGAGTTACAGTGTCAACATCTTTAAAAGAAAAATGTCAAATCAGCAACATAACTTCATACCTTAAGCCTTTAGAAAAGGATATTATTAAGCCCATATTCATTAAAAAGAAAGAAGTGATATAAATGTGAAGATTGAAGTTTGCATCACTTCAGGGTTATCACAAAAGAAAAAGCCATACAATGTATTTATATGGGAAGAAAGAATTACTGTTATTTCCATTTAGAATTAGGAGTTACAAATACAAAAGAAACTTAATATATTTTTCATTTGTAAGTTTTAACAATGAACAATTTGAAACAAATTAAGAAAATAATTCTATTTTCAATAGAATAAAACATTTTAAATTATTTGGGAGATAATGAAATTGAAGAGAACATTAATATATGGAAATATTCTACTGTCTCATGCATTAGAAGCATTAACAGGCCCGGGTTTAAGTGCTGTGTAAAGCAATCTACAGATTCAATGAAAAATTTATCAAAACTCCCAGTCATTTTTAATTATTTTCAAGAGATGTAAAAGTTCATTTGAAATCACAAGAAATAGCCAAAAACATCTTGAAAAATATGGATAAAGGAGAAAGATCAACATTCCTGATTTGGGGACTTTGTTCACTTCAGTAATGAAACCAAGCAATACTATCATAAAATAGATACATTAAGACATGAAGCAATGGACATGAAACGTCCCAGAATAAATCCTCACAAACATGGTCAAGTGAAAAAAAATTTAATGGAAAAAAGACTGTTACCAACAACAGCACTGTGAAAACAAGCTTCTGTTACATATAAAGTGGCTCAAAATGGATTAAGCAACTAAACATTACAGCTAATATGCAAACTCATTTAAAACCCTTAAAGAAAACCTTACAGCATAGATTTATGATGGAAATAAAAGTTCTCAGAAAATCCGCATCTTGAAGTTAAACTTTCCACAAAGGCTGATCAATGATGAGAACTTTAATGATTGTGGTAAGTTTGACATGTTACAGGTCCAGAACTTAATTACAGTTAATCTTTGGCTATCTTTAGCCCATAACTAATCGCTCCTTGCCCACTTCTGTTTCCTGCTCAGCATCCTATGACTAACAGATATAAACTTTTTGAAATGTATTAGCTTAAAGCCTTAGTTCACACCAACAAAAGGGCTAAATGTCATCAAATAATATTTGAGGCCTATAGCTGAGATGTTTCTGTTGCTGTAACCAACTACTTAATGTTTCCATCAGTATATTTTAAAGTGTCTGGATTTATTACTTTTCTTTATTCTGTTACTATAAAAATCCCATGAAACTGCTTCCATGTTGGAACATGGAATTTGGCATAACTAGAATCTGTATTCCTAGGCCATGGTCATTCATATTTGGCTACAGAATAAACTATGCCTTATCCCCTTTGAGGTAAGAGTTGTGCTTTGGGGTTGACAATGACATCTGATTTGGGAATGATTTCTTGAATATGTCATTAATCAAAAGAAGATAAGTCACCTGCATTCCAAAAAGTAAATGTTTCTATATTAAAGGATAGGACCAAGAATCAGAAAGACTTTCAAATGACATAGCTGATAGAACAGATATTGTATGGAAACCCATTCTTCAACTCCTCAACAGAAACTAAAAAGTAAATCAAAATGGGGTAAGTGATTTCAGCAGACATTTGTTGTAGAGTCACGTACAAGTTGCCTTAAATAAGCCCATATAATAATGTTCAATAACATTAATCATTAAAGAAGTGCAACTCAAACCCACAATGATTTCCCTCTTCACAGTCATTAAGAGTACTTTTATTACAAACACATATGCACACACACACTCACAAATACACACATTCACAAATATGTACACATACACATATATGTACACATACATACACACATATGCACACATACACATGCACATATATACACACATACACCCATACACAGAGACACACTTGCACACACACATACATACACATTCACATGTACACACACATATACTTATTATTGGCAATTACTGATAAACTTGTAAGTTACCAGTAGAAATGTAAAATTATATAGCCTGTTGTGGTGACTAATCTTTGTTGACAACTTGACTGGATCTGGAATCAACTAAAACAACAGTCACTGGCCACTTATACGAGGGGCATTATTGGACAGATTACTTGAAGTGGGAAGACCCATACTAACTGTGGGAGGCACTTTCTAGTGGCAGTCCAGATAAAGTAACATGGCAAAAGGAAACTTTGCTTTTTGCCTGCTTGCCTTCACACTTGCTGATAAGTTCATCTTTCCTGTTGCTGCTGAATTTTTTTTTACCTATATTAGAGCAAAGTTTCTCAGATTTCCAATGTAGAGTAAAAATCACAAGGAATCCAGGTCTTCAGCACCAGAGTGGGGAGGCTGAGATGATCAGCATTGTGGACTGAGCATTTAGCAGAGTCTCTGCAGCTCTAGTGCAGGAAAGTCATTGCTGCACTACCCCAGCCACATTGTGCTAACCAGTTTATTAACTCCTCCTCTTTCATAGACATCCATTTTGTCAGTTCTGTTCCTTTAGAACCCTGACTAATATACTTGCATGGAAAGTAGTACAGCAACTTCTCAACAAACTAAATATAGAATTACCGTATATACAAAAATTTCACTTCTACAGTAAAAAAGCAGGAACTAAAAACAGAGACCTGAGTACAGCTTGTGTGCCATTATATGCAATAACACAAAGATGCAGTCCATAAAAAACTGTCTATAAACCACATGTAGTGAGTCTCACAACAGAACAGTATCCAGGCTCCATGAAGTAATACAGTTCTAAAGAATGTAAAACATGAATGAGTCTAAAAATGTTATGCTGGGGCTGGAGAGATGGCTCAGCAGTCAAGAGCACAGGCTGTTCTTGCAGAAGACCCAGGTTCAAATCTTAACATCCACATTGTGGCTAACAACTATTTATAACCTTCATTCTTGGGAATCCAACGCCCTCTTTTGTACTTCATAAACACTACATGACATGGGTACACTTACATACATGCAGGCAGTACACTCATACACATAAAACAAAAAATAAGTAAAAAAAAACTGTCCTGCTAAGTAAAATAAATGAGACCACAGAGGAGAAGCAGATACCAAGAATTAATGATACAGATGAACGGTGGTGACTACACACAAGAAAAAAAGACAGAAGAATGAACAGATGAAGCACACATGGTTTTAGGGAGGTGGACTATGCTGTATAACATTCTGTGGTAAATATATGCCATATGCAGATTTCAAAATCTTCAGAACTGTCTAACATAAGGAGTGAACATCAAGGTAAACTTTATTTTAATTAATATAGTAATATCATCTTATCAATTGTAAGAATTTCATCCCACTGATTCAGATACCGATTACATGGGAAATGCTCTGAGAGGGATAGATAATTGGGTAGACAGAAGCTATGTTTCCATGTAAATTTATGTAAACCCTATCACTTACAAAAAAACTACTAATTTGTATCTATTAAATTATTTTAATTGTATTTACAAACTAGCTTACAAAACGGTAGCTTCCTTATGATATTTCCATATATTTTGTTGTTCAAACTCCCTCCCTTCCCTGTCCTTTTTCTGGCCTCCTGGTCCCCTTTGAATACCTAGTGTCTGTCCTGCTTTCATGATATGTGTATTCTATTATCTTGTTTTTGCCTTTTATTTCATGCTTATGCAGAAACATAGATAGATTATAGATAGACAGGTAGATAGATGATAGATAAATATATAGGTAGATGATGATGATAGATTAGATAGATAGATGATAGATAGATAGATATAGATAGATAGACAGATAGATAGATGACAGATAGATAGATAGATAGATAGATAATAGACAGATTCATGATAGATAACAGATACAAAGATAGATAAATAGATGATAGGTAAATAGAAAATAGATAGATGAGAGACAGACGATAGATAAATAGATAGATAGGTAACAGATACATGATAGACAATGGATAGATAGGTAGATGATAGACAGGTAATGGATAGATAGATTAGATAGATAGATAGATAGATAGATAGATAGATAGATAGATAGATAGATGATAGATAGATAGATGATAGATAGATTATAGATAGATAATAGATCAATAGATAAGATAAATACATGATAGATAAATAGATAATAGATAGAATATAGATAGATAATAGATCAATAGATAAGATAAATACATGATGGATAAATAGATAATAGATAAATAAATAGGTGAGAGACAGATGATAAATAAATAGATAGGTAACAGATACATGATAGATAATGGATATATAGATAGGTAGGTAGATAGATAGATAATAGACAAATAATGGATAGATGATAGAAAGGTTAGATAGATAGATAGATAGATAGATAGATAGAGGATAAATAGATCAATGATAGAGAGATTATAGATGATAAATAGATAATGGATAGATTAGATAGATGATAGATAGATAGATAGATAGATAGATGATAGATAGATGAGATAGAGATGATAGATAGATGGATGATAGATAGATGATAGACAAATAGATAATAAATAAATAGATAGATAAATGATAGATGACAGATAAATAGATAGATGATAGATGATAGATAGGTGACAGATAGATGATAGATAATAGATAGATGAAGATGATATATAGGTATATAGATAGATATAGATAGATAGATAGATAGATAGATAGATGATAAGAAGATAAGTGACAGATAGATGATAGAAATAAATAGGTGACAGATAGCTGACAGATAATAGATAGATGATAGATAGATAGATGACATATAGGTAGATAGATGATACATACATACATACATACATACATAGAGGCATGTATATGTGTACATACACATACAGTTGTATACATGCACATGGTCTAGATTAAAATATGTTCCATTTTCAAATGACTATTAATTTTAATTGTATTCTTTGATTTCAGCTACTCAGTGGCTTCAGCCTTGGTATCTGCTCCTCCTCTGTGGTCTCATTATTTCACTATTACTATTAAAGTAGCTTTCACTGACACATATGGCTTTATAGCATCATAAGAGTAGAACCAGGTTTGAATGAATTTTTGTCTTGAAATCACACAGTTGAGAGTCTCCAAGCCTGTCTCTGAAATGAGACCAGCAAATTAAGAATAAGAAAGAAACTTTAGATAGCTAGTCTAGTCATTGAGTGATTGGTTTGTCCTTGGATAGGACATAGGCTTGACACATCATTCTTATTCTCCCTGAACAAGCCCTCTCTTTGGAGTTAAAAACACATATTATATAAACAAGAGTCATGGTTTAAAGCTCTCTGGAAATGACAGTGCCTACTTCCATGCACATAACTGTTACTCGTGACACATTCTTATGAATAGCTGTTATGTTTTAAAAAATTATTGAAAACTGTGTTAGATAATTTGCTACATTTCACCCTGTGTTTATTATTTCTTCTTTCTCATAAACACACATATACACAAACACAGAAATAGAAAGGTAGACAGAGAGACAGACAGAGAGGGAGGCCCAGATTCCTAATCTTGTATTTCAGCTGTTAAACATTCACAAAGTTAGTGTTCTGGCAGATTTGAGGGTCAACAAAAGATCCCGCTGCTGGTGGTCAGGCCCATGCTAGTTCTGTTGCTTGGTCAGTCTTTGTTCCAGGGACAGTGTGTTAGAAAGATCACCTGCATTTGGAATCAGAAGAATTCTATTTGGGTCTTGATATAGCCACTGCATAGCTGAAATCAAAGCATATAACACATTCCACACAGAACCTTGAAAATAAACTTCAATGTTTATTTGTGGCTATAATGAGCTTGATTTGAATGAAATTCAGAGGCTGTTTTTGTTGTCATATTAAATAAAACAGTGTAGCATAATCAAATATATCATCCTCATGCTTTCTCTTTGTTCCTTCCTTCTTTTCAGGGAGAGCAAAAGTAAAAATTGGGAAGGCATTTTTCATCAGCTAGTAAATATAACACACTCTAGCGTGAAGGAGTTTGGCATACAAGATCTAACAAAGGAATAATGTTTTTTTTTCTTGTTTTATTCTTTTTTATTTATTTATTTTAATTAAAAGAAGCATTTCATTACAACAGCATTAACCTATTCAATAACATTTTTCTGAGCTAGGGTACATCTCTTTCAAAATTGGCTGTACATTTTTAGGTTTACAGAGGAATTATTACGCTTGTACAATCTTTTACTGATTATAAACTCTACAAGACATAAAATTAAATGAGGTTTTAATGTTTAGAAAAGATCTCCACTTCGTTGTTAAAATACAGTTTCATACAGAAAAATTCATTTTAAGGCAACTGACATTGAGACGTTTTCACATGCATTTCTAATCTCTATATATATGACTATTACTGGTCACAGTCACTTACTTTCTGAGTTCCGTGGCATCTGAGTATGAATATAAACTCGTCAGATAAACAGCCTTCTTCTCCCTCTAGAGCCTCCATACTCTGTCATCCCTGCCAATGTCCACTGTGTTGTCAGGACCCCCATCTATTGCCCCCATCTGTCCTTCTGATAAATCTAGTCAGCCAGAGGTCCCTGTTCCAGGAGGATCAGCTGTTCCTCATCTACAGCAATCCATTGTCAGTATTCCTTTGGATAGAATTGGGG
>NW_008339040.1:14952-15230 GCF_000622305.1 Nannospalax galili
TGCCATCTCTCCAGCCCCATTCAACTTTTAATTTATGTATAGGTTTAATTTATCTCTTTTTAGAACCTATTCTTCTGGGCCCAATATTGGTTATTAATGACTTTAAACTTCTGATAACATTTTGCTCTGAACATCATCTGTAAAACTAATTTTAGATGCTTTGACTCATATTTGGTTACATATTTTTCTTAACTTGCTTGTAAATGCCATTCATATTAATAAAAGACTGCTGAATCTTAACCGTAAAACAACAACAACAACAACAACAACAAAACAAA
>NW_008339040.1:16303-60170 GCF_000622305.1 Nannospalax galili
GGGGGGAAGTGGGGGCACCTTAAGTGGGAAAACCATGATAGAGGGGTGAGACGATACAAGAGAGAAACAATGCCTAGGAATAATGTTTTTTAAAAATATTTTATTATTTTTATTTGATGTATATGCATGTATGTAAGTGCACCCATGTTGTGCAATGCCGAGGATGTCAGAAGAGGGTTTCAAATTCCCCTGGAACTAACTGTAGTTAAGGACAGTTCATAACTGCCATGTAGGTGCTGCGAATTGAACCCGGGTCCTCTTCAAGAACAGTCAGTGCTCTTACCGCTGAGCCATCTCTCCAGACCCACAAAGCAATAATTTTTAAGAAACCAAAAATTTCATTTAAATAAAAAAATTAGACACTTCATAAGTAGCGATTGAAGGAAATAGTTGAGGTAACTTGATTCATGATATAAAGTGTATGTGGAATTACAACACTTCTGCACAGTGCACCATGGAACTTTTATAAAGGTCCAGTGTTTTCTTGAATATATACTGAATATATCAATTTACCCAGTAAACTCTTTTCATAATCATCACATCACTAATCCAGTCATGAGCCAAATAAATCCTTCCTCCTTTAAGTTGTCATCTGTCAGGAATTTGATCACAGGAATGAAAATTGTCAGTCAGGTGCATTTTCAACTAGAAAGGAAGTTAACATTTTATGAAGCTTGATTTTTGAGAATCATATTAACATTTCAGTAAAAATGCACTAATGCAAAGTGTGTATTGCTCCCCTACTAAAGCTGGAGTCCATTCGTGCTATTCAACATATGCCTACACAGTGGATTTACTAATGCTAACCACACCAAGTATGTAAGAGTGTAGCACTGGTTTCTTTGTGTGTGTGTGTGTGTGTGTGTGTGTGTGTGTGTGTGTGTACACTCACCAAATCTTAGGCCTATTTGGAATAGGTGTACAGAGTGGGAAAACAGATCTTTAGGCCTTTCTTCTCTGTACCCCT
Source organism: Nannospalax galili (assembly GCF_000622305.1). Classification (NCBI taxonomy): domain Eukaryota; kingdom Metazoa; phylum Chordata; class Mammalia; order Rodentia; family Spalacidae; genus Nannospalax; species Nannospalax galili. The sequence continues at coordinate 17,271 of NW_008339040.1, forward strand.
GATGAGGAGTGCATACAACTTGCCCTTTGACTTGGCATCTTATTTTATCTTTTTATTGATTTTTTTGTCTATCTTCTACAGAACATCCCAAACAATCTTATTCATCTTTATTCCCTCATCCCAAATGGCACCTTCCCATAGCCCCACCCCCAATGGAGCCTGTATAGTCTGTCATCCCTCTTACTGTCCACTGTGTTGTCAGTGCCCTGAGCTGTTCCCCAGTGCAAGTCCATCTGCAGAGTCTTGTCAGCCTATCTAGAGTCCCTTGTTTTAGGAAGGTCAGCTCTTCCTCATCTAGCAGCCATCAGTTGCCAACATCCATGTGACCCCTGAGGAAACAGATCCTCAAATGACCTTAAGAGTAAAAATAAATTGATTTATTTGGGTCAACTGTATGGTCTTAAACACCCAAAAGGAAAGTACAACCAAAGATTAAAGTGATCACTATATTTCTTTAAGAGTCCATTTATATAGCTAAAGGTTATATAACAAGAAACAAGGCCAGACAGGAGCTACCTTCTTTTGACTTGCTGGCCAGATTGGCTCAAAAGAATCTCAAACATCATCATATTTTATAGCACATGGGAGTCTGATACATTCCTAGCCCTGTGTTTCTACTCAGCTAGCTTTCTTATACAGCCCAGAAACTTGTGCCCACTGATGAAATCACCCACAGTAGGCTGGGCCCTCCAACAGTAATCAGTGATTAAGAAAATGGCCCTCAGATCTGTTTACACAAACCAATCTGTTGAAAGCAATACCTAGGTGAAACTCCCCCAGATACCTCTGGGTTGTGTCAAGTTGACAGCTGAAACTGACTAAAAGACATGCCTACACAATAGCTTGTGAAATATCAGCTTGTATCATTAGCTGCTGAAACTTGCATGTTTGAAAATGCACAATGAATAGAAGAAAAATCAACTGTGCATGAGGGAAAGACACACCCTCAGAACAACGGTGCCCTGTAGGCAGAAAAGAGTGTAAGATCAACTATGTACTGCAGAAGGTTGGGAAGAAGCAAAGCCTGAACTCCAGGGGCAGCGGAGCTACAAAGAATTTGAAAACCAGAAAAAATTACAAAGCTTTGAGGGAACATGGCAAAACTAGAAATCAATGTACACCACAGGACAGATTTGGATTTGCAGAGGACAGATGCATCATAGAGGGTGAAAGCCGGGCTTATAGGGGCAGAAGAAGGATCACAAATCTTGTTTGTCAGAGGGCATCGTACGTGAGACAGAGTGAGCACCTGCATTCCTTACTTTTCTCATTCCTGCTAAAATACAAAATTTGGCAGAGAATGATGAATATGGAGAGTTAATAATTTGGAATAGTAAGGACAGCACTGTTGGTCAGAAGTGGACTTCATGGAAGAGACAATAGCAAAGTAATCCACCTGTCAGCTTCTGCAGTGACTATTGGATCAGAGCAAAAATGAATATCACTTGAAGTTAAATATAGAAAAGAAGCTATGCACGCCGGAAATAAGCAAAGAACAGACTATAATTACATAGAACACCAGTGCTGTGCAATGAATTCTGCATAAATGGGCATAAACAAGGCACCATTTTCCCATACACGGATTTCATATTTTAAAAATTATTTCCTGAATGCTTCTATTTTATGAACACTGCATCTTCTACATGCTTTCTATTGCTGTGATAAACACCATGATGTAGAGTAACTATCGGGAAGAAAGGGTTTATTTGGCTGACATTTCAATATTACAGTCAATCAATGAAGGAAAAAGGCACAGAAGAAAATGAAGCAGGAATCTGGAGGCAGGAACTAAAGCAGAAACCATGGAGGAATGCTGCTAACTGACTTACCCCTAGCTTCTGCTTAGCTTGTTGTCTTCTACAGCCCAGGAAAACCTGCCTAGGGATGGCAACATGCACTGTGGGCTGGGCACTTCGACATCAATCAACAATCAAGAAAATTCCCCAAGTACATGGCCACAGGCCCATCTTATGGAGGAAATTCCTCAACTGAGGCTCCCTCAGGTAACACTGAGCTGTGTAAACCTGACTGCTGTGGATAACTAAGAGCATCTATTTATACCATCTTCATGTGAAACCAAATTACAGACCTCAGAATAATTCTATCTAAATGAGTTTTAAGACAGTTAATTTGGGACAATCTTTTGAGATGATATCTTCATTGTTAAAAATCTTTGACTGTGTCTCATTTATTTTGTGGATGTGTGGTCTCTCTATCCACACATCACCTTTTTTTCCTCTCAGTGGGTAATCTGTACATACTACAACCTTTTGAATGTCTGAATCTCGAGCTTCATTATTTCTTTTCCAATTTATTGAATGATTTGCTTTGCTTTGAAATATTTTTCAGTAGTTATCTTGCAACATAAGTCTACACAAAAGGGAAAACCCACTTCTTTCATTACATCTTCTTTAAATAATACAATTTAATTTCTAAGTATTGGGAAATGCTTCATCTGCATTGTCTTCAATTGGTTACTTTTCAGTAACACTTCATTTTAAATTTTTAGGGTAATAGCAGCTTGCTGTGTTACTTGCCAGCACTACAAATACCTGAACAAAATGCCTGACTCTTAAATTTATTTCTTAGGTGTGGGTCCAAACTCTGAGGATACTGCTCCCTTAGATGTCTCTTGGAACTGCACTGCTGGAACTGTGCTGTTGCAACTGTCTCTGGAACTGTGTCCGTGAGTCAGGTCCCACACATGATTTTACTCAAATGGTTTCTCTAGCTTCATTCAGGAAGAGCAAGTTTGGCTACACCCTTATCTTCACAGGCCATCCTGCTTTTTCATCATCCCTCGTTCTAGACTGTCTCATTCATCCAAGGTCAATCATCAATCACAATCTTCACTGTGTGCAATGAAGATGGATGCACCACCTTTCAGTGTTTTGATTTGTTAATTCTAAAGCATACCCACATTCATTCATTATCTTTTTGGATGGAGTACCAAATTGAGATTGCCAAGAAATGCAATCAGGTTCCCAGGTCACAAGACCCAAGAGTATATGCTCAATCAGTTTGCCAAAGTTAATTAAAAGTCATTATTCCAGCTTCTGTCCATTGTAAAAAATAGTCATACAACAGGTGAAGTTTTATTTTATTTTCTTAATGTTTTTATTATTGAGAGTAAGACTTCACCTGAATCCCAAGAATAGCATCACACCACAGGCTAGACAGAATAAAAGGGGCAAGCTGAGCAGTTGTGTGGCCCTTTCACTGCTTCAAGGTCAGCTCAGAGACCAAACTACCCCTGACACCATGCTCTCCCTGTCATGGTCAGTAGGCATTTCTCTACTTGTGAGTCAAAAGAAACCTTTCTTATTTTAAATTTTGTTGTTTTGCTATTTGCTTGCTTGTTTGTTTTCTTGTCTAACAGGTATTTTGTCACAGTGATGATAACATTAACAGACACACAATGTCATTAAGACAATCCAACTGTTGCCTTCTACTCTAAAAGACTTTGTTTTAGAGATTATAAGAAGGAGAAATTGTCTAAGGGCAAGTGATTTGAAAATAGCACCTTTGGTCTCATAGGGATACATAAGACAGAAGGGCAGAGCTCAGATTAACCTCTAGGATCCTGAATCTTTTATGAAAAGAAAGTCTGGTATGCCCTGACTAAGCCATAACACAACATCACTAAAATGAGTAATTTATACATTTAAACATATGGGTAAAGAGCTAATCCAATGAAAGTAAATTATAGAATGAAAAAAGCCAGGTTTTGAAAATTTTTAGTATAGCAGATATTTTGGAACTTATGTGATGCCTGCCTCGAAGCAAACATCAATAATAGAACAAATGTTGAAATAATAATGAGGGAAGACTTTTAATCTACACTCTTAAAAGCAAAAAGTCCTCTGTCATGTCTGAGTTGAGTTTTTTAGCTAGGATGTCAATGAAAGAGGCATATCTCCGTTTTCACCAGGGAAACTAGACATGGGCACTGTTCTCAGTGTTGGGCATGATCCCAGACAGCTGCAATTCACCCTGTAGTATCTTGCATAGTCGATGCTTCGCTCAACTTCTTCTACATAGCCTATAGTCACCTCCCAGTTTTCGTTTTTGTCTGAGAGATCAAACATTGAATAGTTTTAAAGAAGAGCTTGGGGACATGTCAAATTTCATGTTCTACAGAAAGAGGTCAAGACAGCCAGGATATTCACAGTAAACCTGTGTGAATATGAACTTGTGGGAAAAGACTGAAGTAGGAGTGACCATCAAGTCAGATGTCGCTGACAAACTGACAATTTAGACAGAGTCCCAATCTCAGACCTCAGCAAACCATGGGACAATAATGACCTGTATCTGGAAAATATTTTCAAAGTAGAAAATAAGAAAACATATTTGAAATGAATTCAGGAGAAATGGAAGTGATGAACTAGGACAAGGTTATATAAAACTGTTAACCATATTATATTTCAAGTGTGAGAAAAGAAAGGTAACAGAAGAAATGAAGACTCAAAGGAGCATATTAAATATGCATTATCTTTGATGCATTTTATAAGGAAGGTCGTAATCCAGCAAGAAAGGAGTGTTTAATTACAGCAACAATGTCCAAAGTACCTTGAAGGCAGAAGATTAAGGACAGGTATGAAAGACTCAACCCTTTAATGATTTTATTAGTATACTTTTCTTTTACTATTGAAAATTTATATACTCCGAAATTTGTTTTTCTGAATAGAATTAGATATAAATCAAATTCTCTTTACTTTTCAAATAAGTAATCACTGCTTTAATACAATATATGAAGGAAGATTTCCTTTTAATATTCATTTTGAAAATTCATTATATTACTAACCGTGAATATATAAGGCTGCTATTAAGCTGTCTATTTCTAAACTACAAGTATCATTTTAGTTATGATACTTTGTTAACATTTTTCCATTCATCCTCCTTGCCTTGAAAACTTTTATTGTTCTTTGAATACATTTATTGTTCAATATCAATTTTATAATATGAAAATCAGAAACTAATGTTATTGAACTTTTACATAAATGTGGATTATTTATTTATGTCATTTTCACATTCTTAAATGTGATATGATTCTCCATATAATCATGCCATCAGAAACTCTACAATTATTTTGTTAACCAGATGTACAAAAGTACAGTATATCACTATACTGAGCGGTTGATCAGATATTTAAGAGTTCATAAATCATATCATGAGGAAAAATGAATGAATTTTAAAATGTTAATTTGCTCATCATCATACCAAAAATTTGAAGGGATATTTTAATTTCCTTTATTCATTTTATTTTATTTCAATCTATTTATCTACTCTTTTAGAAATTCAATATATTTTAATCATACTGACCACTAATTTCTCCCTCTAGCTTCTCCCAGATCCAACCTCTCCCACCTCACCAAACTTTGTGTTCTCTTTTTAACTAATATTGTATATCAAGTTGAATTTGTGCTACCATCCACTGGAGCATAGACAGTCTACCCCCAACCATATTCTTAAAAAACTTATTCTCCTTCTTCAAGAAGCCATCAGCTGTCTACAACTTCACAGCTATGGGTGGTTTATGATCCCAAACCAGTCCCGTTTAAAATGATGACTGGCTTGATCTTATGCAGGCCTTGTGCAGACAATGAAAGCTACTGTGATTTCATGGTGCACTGGTCCTAGCCTATGCAGAAGGCACAAATTCACTCTGATCCTGCCTGACCTCTGGCTCCTATAAACTCTCCACCCCCTCTTCCATGATATTCTCTGATTTTAAGATGGATGATGTAGATCTCCCACTTCTGACTGAATAACCCATTGACACTTAATCTCTGCATTTTAAATAGTTGTGAGTTTCTCTTTAAACTTTGCCCATCACTAAGCATAATTCCCCTGGTGAGGTTTAAGTTATGTGCTAATCCACATATAGAAAGATAGAAATTTAGGGGGCAGTTTGATACTATGTCCATTTAGCAGAATAATAGTTGTAGGTTCACACTGGTGACCTCTGAACTCCCCAACTGTGGGTTCCTGGCAAGATTTACTGTACCGGGCATATGTTTCTTCCTGTGGAGCTTGCTTTATCCAATCGGAAAGTGGCATGTTACCCCCATAACATTCATGCCACTATTGCACATATAGGCATATTTTGCCACACTGGTGATTATTGTAGATCACAGTGCTCACAGCTGGGTAAGAACATTGATGACTTTTTCCTCCCCAGTAACTTCCAGTATTATGAAATTTAGTCAGCAAGGAACCAGCTTCTAGGTCTCACTACATAGTTCTGGCAGGCCTAGAATTTACTGCATAAATGAGGCTGACTCAAACTCACACCGATACGCTTGTATCTGCCTCTGCCTCCTGATTGTTGGTATTAAAGACCTGTACCACCATGCCAGGTTTTTGTTAATCACTAAAAGTTTCTTTTAATTACAGGAAACAAAAAGTAGGAAAAAATTGTGCTAAAGAACTTCACCAGAGTACAAAGACAAACCTGCAAAATGAGATAAGAGTTTTTAAATCATATGTCTTATAGATTTTTTATCATTTTCAACATTTTATAACTTAATGAATAAACTATCTGATTAAAAACTACCCAGTACATGAATAGACATTCCCTAAATATTATGCAAATATTCCACAAACATAGGAAAAGTCTTCCAAGTCCTTATCCTAAGGGAAATGCAAATGTGGGCCACAACAAGCTGTAATCCACATGCATCACCATAGCAACTGTGAAAAGGAAACAAAACATCCAGAGACTAACCAGAATTGGAGATGGAAATCCTGCCGTACATGCCCATATTAACTGAATCATGGATTGAGGAAGAAATGGGCCAAAGATGAAGTTTGAATATTTAATAGTAGTATAATAGTTCTAGATACAATTGATATAAAATTGACATACAGCATAGACTGAACACTGCAGGTAGTGCCTTAAGATATATTTGCACACTTATGTCCTTGATAGGGTGATTTGCAATTTTCAAATAGTGGAAACACTCCAATAGCTCATCAATGAATGGATGGGAAGAAATTAATAGTTTTTATCCACATCTATACCAAGGTATACAATTCAGTCTTTAAAACAATGAAACTTTGACACTGCTACTTGGATTAATCTGGAAAACATTACACAAAATGAATTGCAAAGTGATGAATATGTAGGTTTATACAAACAAATGTAGCTTCATTTGTATGGTAAATCTAGTTAAATTCAAAGAAACAAAATGAAGAATGCCGGTTGAAAAAATTTAGTCATCCTTGACAGACTATTGGAGCAGTGCCGTGAACAAAACACACATTTTGATAAATCATGCATGCAATTAAGGCATTCATTATTTAATATATATTGCTCTTGATAATACAGCATCTTCATCTGTAACATTTCTTGAAGATGGGGTTGATGATACAACTCAGAGCATAGAAAACTTGCACCAAGCCTGAAAATCTGAATTCAGTCTCTGGCTTCCACTTAGTGGAAGCAGAGAACTGACCAAAGAGAGTTGATTTCTGACCTCCACACTGACCACAGCATTCAAGTGTCTGTACACACACAAGGTCTTTTTCTACATTCTACCTTACTGTTATACAATGCTAACAAGTGGCTAACCAGGAGAACATGCTATATCAGATCTAAAGAATTTTTCAAAATCTTACTTCATAGAACTCCAAGATTTATAACCTTTTTCAACTTTCCAAAGTTTATGAAAGCTATTTCAAAGTTAATTTACTACACTTAGAAAAATAATATTTTCCAAAATGCTTTTGAATATTACAAATGGCATCAGTTGTGGATTGTGAGGTTTTTTTACAATGAAAACAATGAATTCACAAACTGATGGTAAAGCATATTTTATAAGTAAAGGATTCTAGACATAGATTATGTCATACACTTGTTTTTATTTTTTTAATATTTTATTATTTTTATTCTATGTGTATGAATGCTATGCCTGGATGTAGGTAAGTACACACGTGTCAGTGGAATGCCCATGGAAGACAGAAGAGGCTGTTGGATCCCCTAGTACTGGAGTTATGGACAATTGTTAGCTGCCATGCAGGTGCTGGGATTTGAACCCATGTCCTCTACAAGAACAGTAAGTGTTCTTAAACATGAGCCATCTCTCCAGCCCCTTATATACTTGTTTTAAAATGATAAAATAATTACATTTACTAGAAATTAAAAGGAGTGAAACTTTAAAATTAACAAGAGCGAAACTTTTTGTTGTTGTTGTTCTTTTTGAGACAGGGTCTCCCTGAAGCCCCAGCTGTCCTGGAACTCACTATGTAGACCAGGCTGGCCTTGAACTCACAGAGATCTGCCTGCCTCTGCCTTCCGAGTTCTGGGATTAAAGGTGTGCACCACCATGCCTGGCCAACAAGAGCAAAGCTAAAATTAACAAGAGCTCTCACTATATTAGTAATAAAGTCACACAAAGCAAAATTTGTTCATCTGGAAATACAGCTTTTGAAAAAGAAGACTTAGCTCAGCACTGAAAAGTAATACTTGAGAAGAGATAATCCTTGCAGCAGAATAAAGAAGCCATTATCATAGTACATGATTCCTGGTGGATGAAACTAAGCTATATGTCTCTTCACACGCTTTTAGAGTTCTTTTTATTAAAATATACCAGGAGAGGGCTGAAGTGTTTTTGTGCCCATGAAACCCCATCAATAGAAGGAACTGGTTAAAAAAAAAAAAGCCTAAGGAGCCAAGGGTTCCTTCCAAGCCCATGTGACCTCTGAGGGCCAGATCCTTAACCAATCTTAAAACTAAAGTACATTGGTTAATTTGATCCAAATGTATGGTTTTAAATGCCCAAAAGGAAAGTAAGTATAACCAAGTACTAAAGTAATCAGTATATTTCTTTAAAGCTTGAGGAATTATGCTTCCCAGACATTAGATTAAAAGTTCATATGAGATATTATTTAGGAAAGTCTGTGTCTTCTTATTTGTGAGTCTAAATCAACCCTTCCTCCCTGAAGTTGCATTTGTCTAGTATTTTGTCATAGCTATAAGGAAAAAAAAACTAATAACAATTGAGCAGACAGTTCTCAAAAGAAGAAATGGTGATTGTTAATAAATATCTTTTAAAGTGTTCAATATCTATGCTGGATTGCTTTAGTGTCAATTTGACACACCTGGGTTGAGGGACCCTCGATTGGGGAATTTCTTCCATAGGACTGGCCTGTGGCCATGTCTGTGAGGCATCTCCTTGACTGTTGAGTGATGTGGGAGGGCCCAGCCCACTGTGAGTGGTGCCATCCCTGGGAAGGTAGGCCTGTGTGGCATAAGAAAGCAGGCTGAGCAGGGGCCAGGGAGCAAGCCAGTAAGCAATGTTCCTCCATGGCCTGTGCTCTAGCTTCTGCCTCCAGTTTTCTGCCCTGAGTTACTACCTTGGCCTCCCTGATAAACTGTGACCTGGGAGATGTAAGACAAATAATCCCTTTCCTCCACAAGTTGATGGTGGTCAGAATATTTTGCTACAGGAATAGAGAAACAAACTAGGACATGAAGGAAGTCCATGAAGGAAGTGAAAACTGAAGCTTGTTGTAAATCTGATCTCACCCCATTCAGAATGGCTTTCAATAACAAAATAACAAATTACTGTTAGGACGTGGATAAATGGAACCCTCAGCCACTCCTGGGGGAAATGTGAACTTATGCAGCCACTATGGATATCAGAATGGAGGCTCCTAAAATCTGATATTAGAGCTGGCACATGAGTAAATACATCACTCTTTGTCATATTCCCAAAGCAATCCAAGTCGATATTCCACAGAGATATTTGCACATCCATGTTTATCACTGAGCTACTCACAATATCCAGGATATTGAACCAACCTAGAAATGGGAAATGAAAATGTGATACATAAACACAACGCAACTGTATGTAGCCATAAAGAAAAATTAAATCATGGTCATTGCAGGAAAACGGATGTAACTGGAAATCATTATGTCAAATGAAAGGAATCAGACGCAAAGAGACAAATAGTGTGTTTTTATATGTGTGTAATTGTATATGTCTGTTTGTAGGTAATGAAATTTAAAAGCAAACCATGAGAGAGGAGGAAGAGAGCTTATAGTGGGTAGAAAATAGAGTAATTGAGTACATATAATAGGAATAAAGAAGAGGCTAGAGGGAGCAAAGATGGATGGGCAATGGTGGAGGGAGGTGGGGGAGGACAAATGTCAACAAATTATGGCACATATGTGAAAATGGGCCATGATGAATCCCAGGACTCTGCGTGCTAATCTAAATAATTAACTCAAAACATGGTGGGTCTGCTTGCACTTTGAGCAGGACACTCCAAAGACACAGCTTTCATATGCTGTCAGTCATGCTGGGGGGGGCGGTGGTTGCTCAGTTTCATATGCTACCAGTCATGTTGGAGTGGGTTTGTTCAGTTTCATATGCTGTCAGTCATGCTGGGGTGGGGTTACTCAGTTATGCAGGTCACCAAGACTCACCATGCACCTGTCAGTAACCTCTTAAACTCATTTGATCACACATACACATACATATATACACCCACATACATACATGCACCCCTACACACTCACACAAACACAAAGTTAATGTTCCTTCTGGGTAAAGCAAGTGAGCACTAGATTTTATATAAAATAATTTACATTTATGTAGATATTCTCATAGGAATCCTCATAGAACAGAATGGATAGCAAAAAAAATCAGCAGAGAAGTAAAATAATCAAATTTTAAATATCACTTAATCTCTTCAACAAACCCCATTCTAAGAGAGCTCCATAGATTTGAAAGCAGAAGCCTGAGTTATGGAATCATAGCCATGCAGTGCTGCTGTGGGAATGCCTAGAATGTTAGAATCTATTTTTTTTCAACGTGTGTAAGTTTTCACTGATGATAACAACAGAAAACTTCTACTGAGATTATCATCATTTCCAAATGACCTCTGCAACCAGAGCAAGTCATGGATAGCTATCATGGTCAAGAGGACACTGTTGGTGCTCTACCCTAAAGGTGCAGAAGACTGCCTTCCTGTTCTGGTCCCACTCAAAGCTGGAAATTTGTGGCTCCTGTGACAGTGAATCTGACAGAATTCCTGGTATATAATGTACTCTTCCTATGAAACCTGCATGCATGAGACCTCCTTCTCAGAGATAAGAGTGTCAAATGTGATGTTATGACAGAGAGGAACTCCTGCGCTATTTCTCTGCTTTTCTGATAATGGTGCTCATGCAAAATGTCTTTCAATTGTCCTTGCCAGGTTTCCTCTACCTCAAATGTCTGCGTATCATCCTAAAGCTGGCTTGACAGCCAGGTCCTTCTCATCCCTTTGAGAAGTCGTATGACACTGACGGAGTGATGATCTTCACACTGTGTTCATACAATCCATGTCTCCTGAATGTGTGCTAACAGCAAGGAAGAAAGCCCCCAACCCAGTCTGTAAGTGTGTTTTAAATGTAGTCCTTTTCTTTTTTACTTATCTAAACAAAGGGAAATAAATTTTAGCTAAAACAGGCATGATATCCCTGAGGATTTTACAGATAAATAACATGAGATAACACAACAGCTCATGTTGTATATTTCTAATCATTCACAAAATCCCTCCAGGAAATTGGTCTACTGTGCATAATAATGTAAAATGGTGCATAGAGTATGGGAAAAAATATAGAAGTTCCCAAAAAACTTAAAAATGGAATTAGAGTGGAATATTGCCTGATCTGTCCCCCATTCCCCTGTGGTTGACTGGTGTTTGCTAATCCTTAGTCCTCATCCTAGATTCATGAGAATTTGATGAAATGGGGTGTAATGGGACCCACCATTCTAGTGTTACAAAGACCTTTACTACCAGCAGAACTCCTTCCATTTCCCCAAAATAATGATATCATATATGCAAGAAAATTTCCAGCCTTATACTGAGATTTCCCCTAAGGGATGGACTGAAAAGCCAGTAGGTTCTTCTAATATGCTTGATAATTCTAGAAGGTAAATTTTATACTTTCCCTGTAGTCCCTTGGAAAAATGCACTCATTTCTACTCCCTATTTTCTCATAAGAACTATTTATTGCCTTGTCATATGACTATATCTTCTAAAAGATAACAACCCCACATTGTTCTTAGATTTCCCTCACCCCCACCATTTTCATTCCAGAAGCCAGTGTCAATAAATATCTGATGTATGATTGAACCATACGTGCTTCTTCTCTTTGTACTCAGGAAACATTGGTGCTGTTGGGAGGTAGTTCATATCAGCAATATCATATGGGTCTGTTTTATTTTTAAAAATCAGATTAATCTGTAAGTTCAGAAACATTATGCCACATATTCAAATCTCTTCATTTCTTAACTCTTTAAAAAGGTTTAAGAAATCACAAAGAGAAAAATCAGGTGCAGTACAAAAAAATGATGAAATCTATCTTTCAGAGACCTAGACAGGAAGTCTGTAGATATAACATAGAGAGGAACGGATTCTGTGTCATATAATAGGATCACTTATAGAACCCTGACTATGAAAACAATCTAGGAGGTAACTAGGAGAAACTCTAACACACCCCTTTTGTCTGAACGGAGTGAGGTCAAATTTTAAAACATGCAGTAACAAAACAGGTCAATCTAATAAAACTGCTTCCAGAAAGAAAACTGTTCTGTAAGGAACCCTTGAGCAAAAGACACAGTGGTTCAGCAGCAGAGGGCCAAGCAGCTCCAGGAATATAAGAGGTAGAATGTGAAGGCCCTACGGACCCTTTTAGAACTTGGAAGGACAGGAAGAAAGAAGGCAAGATGTAACTCTTTCCTGTAGGCATGTCGAGAAATTTCATTGTGAATCTGCTGGCACAGCCATCTTGTGGTCCCTGCTTTCTGGAAGTCCAGAAGAAAAAAAAATGTTGCCTTGAAAGGCCAAGGAATTACTTCTGTGGTTTATTCTCTCTAATAAGTATCAGAAAATGAGTTTTCTCTATGTCTACCAGAATGCCATGACCTGTAACATATCATATTTTTGAAACTAGAATCTTCAGAGTCAAGAAGAAACAAGTAGATAATGGTGAAGACTGCAAAGAAGCAATTATAATTTTTTTTATTTTCCCTGTTAATTAAACTATATTGTTTTTCTTATCTTACCATTTTCTCTCTGAATGTGAATTATCCTCCAGTCATCTCACACGTATCCTATTGTAACATGTCTTCTGATGTGTCATAACACAGTGCTTCTGTCTGTGCTCTCTGTGGTATATTAACACTACATGGTTTTTTTCTAAGTATAGTCTGTTTGGGGATGTGACTTTTCTCCTTCTGAGGAAAACCACAATCTGAAGAAAGTACAATGATTTCCTAAACCTATAGTGTGAAAGCAAAATATGCCCCATACTCCATAGACATCTTCTGTGGTTTGAATATAAAATATCTTCCACAGGCTCACTTTTGTGTATTGAACTCTTCCTCCACAGCTGGTGGCACTACTCTGGGAGGTTATGGAACTTTACCTGAAGAAAGAAGGTCACTAGAGATGAGTATTGGGACTATGTTATATCTGGGGCACCTCTGATCTTACTATCTCCTTCTTGGTCCTCCATGATGTAAGCAACTGTGCCTGCCCCCTGCTTCTACCACAGGTGATGATTTCTTTAAGCACATGGGGCAAAGGACTTGTGTACAGAACACTCTGAAACAGCCAAAATAAAGGTTTCCTTCCTTAAGTTGTTCCTGTTAGGAATTCCTGTTACATAATTAAGAGGCAACTGATATATCCAACAAATGCTCATTTTTTTTTCTTTTCTCTACCAAGGCCTCTATTTCTTGATTGAGTGATTAGAAGCAGATGCTATCACATCTTTGAAAGATTCTCATGTGCCATGTTTGACAGTGATAGTCACTGACAGAGGAATTTGACTGTATTGACCTACATTTTCTAGTGTTTTGTACACAATTCTCAAAGAGTACTGGTGTTTGTAGTGAAGTGTATAACTAGGGTTTATTAAAGATAAAGTTTTCTTTTGAAAATGTGAAAGAAACCAATTTTCATGTTCCCTACTATAAATATTAGAAATCTTAAGTATTTACGTATTCATTCACTTTGGGATAGATAGCTGACCAACGCCACACATCACCAAAAGTCAGGATATATGAAATACAAAAATGGAAAATTCCATTATTGGTTACATATTTAAAGGCAATTTATTTTATCTTTTTAAATTAATTAATTAATTAGGTTTTTTTGAGACAGGGTCTCCCTGTAACTCCAGCTGGCCTAGAATTCTCTATATAGACCAGGTTGGCATGGAACTCACATAGTTCCACCTGCTTTTGCCTCCTGACTGCTGTGACTGAAGGCGTGTGCCACCATGCCCAGCAGGAATTTTATTTTAAGGCAAAAAAAGATGGAAAACCAGGCTTGGCCATATCAACTTATATACAAGTTCCTTAATGATGAGCATAAATTCTGAGAAATATATAAAGAGATATGATTCACTGCTGTGTAGACATCAGGAGTGCTTAAGCTCTATCATTGCACATAATCTCTTGATATAATCAAGAGATTCAGTAACATGAGCTGCACAACTAGAGCTTTCTACATCAGTAGAAGCTAAGTTTTCTGAGATGAGGAAAACAGGTATGACACTGGGATTGCAGAAAACAGAAACAGTCACCCAATATTACTATCAAGAATCATTACTGAATATAACCATAAGTGTTATGGCACAGGACTGACAGTACACTAGGTGTGTTTACTTCAGTAGCATCACTGATGAGAGAATTGTGCTATGACATGCTAATAGCTATGGCATCATTAGACAAAGACAAATTTCCAGTTCCATTTCCTTAGCAGCAGGAAACATCATTATGTGCCTAATGTTTATTAGAGGCCAAGAATACCATCTCCAGCTACCACTCCACGCCTTCTTGCTTGTTGTACCAGCCCACAGTGGTCGCATGCTGAGCCTCCTGGATTGGCTATTTGCATTCCCACTCTCTCACAGACTGATATATAGTTTTATGATCCTCTTCATAATTCTGCTTCATCAACCTTCTCAGAAGATCCCTCTCTGATAGATTTCCTTAAAGTAGTTCTACCACCAATATTGACATAGCCATTTCTGTACTTTTTCTTTTCTCCTTAATTACAGTTGTCAGCTTAAAAGAATGCATTAGCTACTTGTCTGGTTGCTGTCACAAAACACCCGACAAAAGCAAATTAAGGAATGAAGAGTTTGGTTTCTGGCTCACCCTAGAAGGTACAGTTCACCATGGCCTCAAGGTCATGGTAGCAAGTATGTGAGGCAGCTGTTCACATCAAGGAGCAGAGACTTGAAGGCTAGTGCTGTACTTGCTCTCTCTCTCTCTTTTATTTTTTTTCAGGTTGATGCAGAGGCCCATGAGCTCAACTCACCCACATTTAGGATGGTTCTTCCCTGGTTAGCGAAAACATTTCTGTGAACACCCTCTTTGACACACCCACAACTGTGTTTCCACATTGCTTCTAAAGTCAAGTCAACAAAGACAATCAACCATCATACAGAAAGTCCAATGATGATGTTCTTATGCTTTGATATGCTCAGTTCAATCTCCTTTACCCACAGCCTACAATATTTCCCAACACAGTGTTCAATTTCTCTGTGTTTATGAATCTGTCTATATGTATGCACACAGGCATACACTTTTATTTGTTAAATATAGTACAGAGAGATCAGGAGGCTGTCAAAGTCACCCATCCCATCAACAAGCTTTCCATTTTGAACACTTCTCTTCATAAATGTTGAAATGTAATACTGTCATGATCAGTTCATGTTACATTAAGAGTTCAGGACAGTGACACAATAGCCTCTGCTTATTTACATATCATACCTAAATATTTGGCAAATAAAATAAAAGACTACAAGTGAAGATGGAATCCTCTATGATGACTTCTGGATGGAATCTCAGGATACCTGAGCTGTAGCATTCACACAACACTCCTTTTCAATAAGTATTCTGGCCTTGGCCCTGTGAATTTTCATGAATATCAATTTAATGACTGACTTATTAAAAATTAATAAGTCATCTTATTTAAAAGAAACAACTTTCTACAGAGACAACAGACTATTGAGAAGTAGTAAATATAAGACAATCACATTTGATTAATTCACATAGAAATTAATATAAACTCAATTTTCTCAATACTTATCCTATACCTCATATTTGATACAAGTTTTTATAAATCTGGAGATAAGTAAGATTTCTGAACCTCATAGAATTGATGACTAATGATCCCCATAATTAAATCCACGTTGCTGTGGTGCTTCCTTCCTGTTATCTTTAATGCCAAAATTTAATTAGATAAAGAAGAATTTTCTTACTATAGAATAAATGCCCTAATAATTTTTACTTTGAATTTGGGGATAATTTTTATATCTGATACAAATTATAGATATTAATTTTTTTCTTTTGTGGAATTTCATACATGTGTATTGTATTCACATTTCTACTCCTTCTCACTCTTTCAAATCTTCCCCCCCTCTCTCCTGATTTGGTAATTTCTCCTTTAATTATATTTCACACACACACCCATACCTGCTGTGTCCATTTAGTGTTGCTCATATGTACATGTATTTAGGGCTGAACACTTAGGATTGGAAATCCTGCCGGGCAGTTTGTACCTGGAGAAAGCTGATATACTCTTTCAAAGAAGCTACTGATTGCCTATAGCTCTTCATCTAGAAGTGGAACCTTATGAACCCTCCCGCATCTACACTGCATGCTGACCATTATTGTCAGTATTAAGTTCTTGACTAGACCATCACATTATAGACATGTCATGGGTACAGCTTATCTTTATGTCTAGAAGACACTGTCTAGCAGCAGGCCATCTGGCTCTTACAGTCTTTCTGTGTCTTCTTCCACAATGGTGACTAAGCCTTAGATGAAGGGGTTGTACCACTGATGTGTTAATTACATCCAATAGTGTCTCATTCTCTATAATTTGGCCAATTGCTGATGCCTGTAGTAGCCTCAGTCTGTTGCACAAAGAAGTTTCTTTGATGAGGGGAGAGAGCCACATGTACCTGTGTGTATTGGGAAAAGTATTTAGAACACAGTTAGAAACTAGATTGGCTTAGAAAAATGGCAGTAGTAGGTTCTCCTTTATGGACTCTCTCATCAACCACTGGTATTTTCCCAGATTTATTTCACAATACATGAATTCTTTTTCATTTAGCAGGCTTACAATCCAGTTAGACAGCAGAGTGCACCACTGTAGATATATCATTTGGAGTGGGGCAACTCCTGTTCACAAAGTCTCTACATTTTGACAAGTCGTAGATCTCGGTAATAGTCTCCACCTGTTACAAAAAAGTTTCTTTGATGAGGGGCATATAAAATACCACCCCTATACCTAAGGGTCAGGGAACATCAATGAAGAGGGGTCAAAGCTCCCTGATTGGTTATCCATTCTCAGGTGGCCAATCCTAAGCAATATACATACTGGCACCATTAAATGGCACCACTAGTTTGTTTATATATATGTAACAATAATAGTTAAAGAAGCTGTGAGGATATTGAAATGGAGCAGTGGTGATGTGAGTGGACTTGGAGAAGGTAAACTAAGGGGTATACATGTTGTAAATATAGCACTTGTCTATGAAGTTCTTAAAAAATAAACATTTAAATTAAATCAAATAACAGATGCTGATGACATATGGGGTAAGGAGCCCTTATTCACTGTTGATGGGAATATAAACTGGTGCAGCCCATGTAGAATCCAGTATGGAGGCTTCTGAAACAGAATTTCCACAAGCTCTAACTATACCACTCCTGGGTTCATACCCAATCGATTCTATATACTACTAGGCAGATGTCTACACACTCCTGTTTGTTGTTGCTCTGTCCTCAAGAGTTGGGAAATACATTCAACCTAGATGTCCATCAACTGTTGAATAATGAAAATGTGGCTCATCTACACAATGGAGCATTATTTAACAATAAAAAATAGAAATTGTGAGTACTGGAGAGATGGCTCAGTGGTTAAGAGCATTAACACCTCTTGCAGAGCACCAAGGTTCAGGGCCCAACAACTACATGTTGGCTAATAACCATCTGGAACTCCAGTTCCAGCGGACCCAGTGCCCTTTGCTGGCCTCCATGGGCACTGTACAACATGGGTACATTTACAGACATGCAGGCAATACACTTATGTACACAAAATAAAAATGGTAAATAAAATATTTTTTTAAGAAATGAAATTGTGAAATCTACAGGACATAGGATGGAACTGGAAAATATACTTGAGTGAGATAACCCAGGCTAGAAAAAAAACAAATGATGTGTTTTTCTCTCTCTTATGGGATCCTGGCTTTGATTCTGTAGATTTCTGTATTTAAATTTCGATAAGTTTATATAGGTGTGAGGAAGTATGAGATGAATCACAGTTGTGAGGTAAATTAATATGAAAGAACTTAATAAGCATAAGGGATATAATGGTAAGGAGAATAGAAAGCATGAAAAAATTAACAGGCTTGAGGAAAGGGGATGGGGAACACATGAAATGAACATAAGGACATATTATAAGACACAATTCAAAAAAATTGAAAAATAATAAAAGCATGGCATGGAGTTCCCCTTTATGGTTTGCTGCTGCTGCTCTCAGAAGCCGCAGGCTTTAAGAAAAAATAATCCAGTGTCAGGTACAGTATATCTCCCACTAGTTGCTGTCCAGAGAAGTTCCAAACCCTGGAAAATCAGTGCTGACTATTGCCATTGCTCTTGGTTCCCCACCAGAAACAAATGGCATGCCCCTATTGCTGAAGGCACCAGAAACTTTGTTCTGGGACACAGAGAAATCAAGTTGTAACTGAGCTGGATCCCCCCTACCTAACAGTTAGCATGCATAGTACTGGAAGGTTCTGTGCAGGCTATCTGGGAGAAAATTCTGCCAGCTGTAAACCATGCTAGCTACAATATATGAAATTCCCACTGATGTGATAGTGATGTGATCATTTGGGTAAACATGAACTTTTTGTGATTTGATTGGAGTTCCTCTCCATGAGAGGTAATACAAGTCTAGAGCTATAAACCTGGTCAAAAGCCTATGGCTGGGGGTTGCATAGGCCAAAAGAGGGGACATATCACCATTGCTTCCCTAAAAAGACATGTTATCAAACACATAGACAACTGTTGCTTTCAGTCTTGGGCAGAGAAGCTCCATTATACATAGAGCAACAGTTAAGATAGGGCCTCATATTTCACCAAAGTCCTGAGAAAAATTCACCTTGGAACAGCCAGCCCCCAACACAGCATCTGTAACCCTACCAACCCTGTCAAACCCAAGGAAGAAGAAGAGAGGGCCGAAAATCTGAGAGGCGGGATCATCCAGATGTGACGTGGTCTTTACAATCATGTACACACAGCAACTATGAATGCCTACAAAGATGGACTTTCCATTATGGATGTAGAATGTGTGAAAGGGGCACAGCAACTATGAATGCCTACAAAGATGGACTTTCCATTATGGATATAGAATGTGTGAAAGAGGTCCACCCCTTCCTGAGGGTCTAATGACTATTGTTGCAAAGTGTGTTGTCATTTTCTTCAGTAGTACAGTCACTGGGGCCTAGTAGGAGAAAAGAAGAGGTTCAGAGGGAAAGGAAAGGAGATAACAGGGTGATGGGAGTGACTATAATCACAATATGTTGTGTATGTATGAAACTAAAAAAATATGAAAAAAAGGCTTTCCTATCACTATAACAACATTTATCTTGCTCTGCTAACAGATCTGTCATAAAATGCTGTGTGCTGGGTCAGTTACCAACACTCTAAGGTATTCTGCACAGTCTTGGAGTCACATAAAGCCCAAAGTTTGGTCATGTCAGGTTGGATGTCTGGCAAAACTTTCCAGTCTCAAAAACACAAATTTTTCAGTGTCAAGTGTAGAAGCAATTGCTATCACTCATGGAACTTTTAAAAGGATATGTATCCAATCATGTTTGATTTGCTCTCACGATCTAATCACCACCTTCAAAGCCTATCAAATGGTTTTGTTACTTTGGGAGTTAAGGTTTTGTTCATGAATTTCTGATGAACACAAGCATCCAGAAGATAGAACTCCATTCCAAGTTTGATAAGCATTGCCCTGAATATGTACATCTTGTATATAGTGTGGGCATTTTAAGTAAGTCTTGAAGTCTGGGAACACAGATGTCTTTACATTTATTTTTTTTCTATAACTTTGTTCATTAATGATTTATGGATTTTATTATATGAATCTGTCATGTGTTTTATTGTTTTTGATACTGTTTTATCCCTTCTGCGTGATTTGATAAACAATGTCTTTATTTTAACCTATTAATTGCTTATTTTCACAATTTCACAAATATATACCATATTACTAAGACTGGATTCTAGAAATGCTCCTATTTTCTCTGTTTTGAATCTTTATTTCCAGTTTTAATATCACAAGTGTTTACTTCTTTTTCTAATAAAACAAGCTTATGAATACGAATAGCTCAATTAGAATTTTGAAAACATCTAAAAGTATTTATCAAATACCTTGTTTCCCAATGTCCTCTGTGCTAGGTGCTATATAGGATGTTCAAATCACTAAATACAAGCTTCAGGAAGGTTTTAGGTGCTCAAGCATCTAAGGAAGGAAAGGAAGGAAGGCTCTTTGACCTCTGATAAATTGCTTTGCCAGTTATTCAACTTTAAATGTGTTCTCAAATGTTTTGCTAATAAAAGGTGATTGTAAGGGCTATGCTCCCTGAGTTGAATGAGATGGAAATGTCTTATGTGCCAAGTAGTATCCAGATTTCCATCTCATAGCCTCTGAATTAGTCATGCAATTTCCACACTTGTCTAAATTTTCTTTGGAATTTCCAAAGAATAGGTAATGCTGATTTTGTTATTCTCTTGAATTATGATATTATGAGTTGAATTTGAAAGTAGTAGGACCACATAGAACACAAGAAATAGCTGAACCTGTATAAGCAACTGCAAAAGAAACAGAATAAGCAGAAATCATCAAGTTAAAAGTATACTAACTTGATTGCAGTGTTCAGCATCAAATTATCACTGATTATGATTCATTTCTCATTGTCTAAGTATTTGGGATTTAGGCAAACTCTACACATGTGTTTTACATTGATAGGTGCAAAAACACTAGCTCAAAATGCATGTTTTAACTTTCTATATAGTGGTGATTTTTCTCTCAAATTAGCGATGGGGGATCATGTAGAGGATGTAGAAAGGTTGAGTAGCTTTTCTAATGCTGCTATAAAAAACACCACAACTGGAGTGTACCTTTATTGCCTTGTGTTTTCCAAGAGTTTTCAAGTTAGGCACTGGATAATCTACCCTGGCTAATGTTAAGTTATTGGCCAGGACTGAAATCATATCTGAGGGCGGTGCTCTCTTCCAACCATGTTTAAGAGTTGGCAGAATTCAGTTCCACAGAGTTTTAGGTTAGAGATTTCTGAATTTTTCCATGGTTTTGATATGGTCACTTTCTATACCTAAAAGCATTTTTCAGATTCTGGCCAAATGAACATGTTAGGGTCTGGTGACTTCCTGAAAGGTACCTACTATTCTGTTATAATGGTAATAATGGAAGAAAGCTATTTAAGGAGTAGCCGATGAAAATTGTATTCAATGTGCCAGCTCATACACTAGAGTGAAACACAGGACATAATTTAGGTTGCCATAAAAACACTTTTCTGTGGCAAACAAATGCATTATATCATTTCCAACATCAGTGCACAGAATGGCTGCCAAAATTTAAAAAGGTTTCTATTCAAATGTCCAGGTTAAGAAAATAAAAAGAAAAGCTACACAGTTGAGAAAGATATCTTTGGCTCATATGACAGCAGCTATGTGTACCAGATAGTGAAAGAGCTCTTACTAATCAATAATAAATAAAGCAATCACTGAAAACACATATAAAGACAAATGTAATGATGCACACATATAATCCTAGTGCATAGGAAGCATGGGCAAGGAGATTGAAGGCTCTAGGCTGCAGAATGAGACCCTGTTTCAAAAGACCAAGGTCTGTGGTAAGATATAAGCAGTGGAGTATCTACAGAACTTGTACAAAGCCCTGGGCTCAGTTCTTAGTATTGTAAAGATCACTTAAGTGGAACTGGTTTCTTTTTAAATAATAGTAGATTCTTCAGTCCCAGATAACCAGAAACCACAAATTCTTAATTTAAAATATCACATGTGTATACCTGATAGAATTTTTGAGGAATTATCAAACTTCCCTCTAAAACTTCACAAGCCATGTCTCCCTAGTCAGCACTTCTCTCAACATCCTTATCTTCCAAGCTCCCACAGAACAGCCATTAGGCTCTGAACATTCAGTGACTTTTCCAGCACAAAGTTCCAAATTCTTCCACAATCATTCTAAAAAGAAACATGCTCTAGTCTATCACAGCAACACCCTATTCTTCTGGTAGCAATTTATTTTCCACTTTGATTTCTGTTGTTGTGATAGACACCAGGACCAAAAGCAACATGGAGAGGGAAGGGTTTATTTCATCTTGTAATTTCCAGGTCACAGTCCATCACTGAGGGAAGTCAGGGCAGGAACTAAAGGTGGGTAGGATCCTGGAGGCAGAAAATGAAGCAGACAACATGGAGAAATGCTGCTTACTGGCTTCCTTCCTTTGGCCTCTTCAGTTACCCTATAGAGCCCAGGCCCATTTGCCTAGGGATGGCAATACCTCCAATGGATGAAGCTCTCCCGTAACAATCAGCCATCAAGAAAATGCCTGGCAGACATAGTCACAGGACAATCAGAGAGAGGAAATTCTTTCAGAAGACTCTAATTTGGGACAAAATGTCAATAACTCGCTGGCAAATTGTGTATATCCTAAGCATATATAAGAACTCATATATATGTAAAATTAAGGGTTGTGTCTATTAACATTATCTTTCTAATAATCCTATGTAAGGTGGTTTGTCTACTGGGAGATTTGAATAAATTGTAACTCCTTGAATATCAGAATTACTTAATTCTGCCTGCTGGTTTTTTGTTGTTGTTCAGTATTTTGACTTATTTTCGCATGAATCTTTAAAAAAATTTATTATGCTTATTTGTTTAATGTGTAGAAGGGCACAAGGGACAAAGTGTATGTGTAGAGTCAGAGGACTACTTTTGAGAGTCAGTTTTCCCCTCTCACCATATGAGTCCTGGGTATTGTGCTTGGGTTGTTGGGGCTGTTGGTAAATGCCTTTACCTGCTGAGTCATCTTTCTGGTCTTTGACATGAATTTTACCTTCTTTTATGACTGATTTACTTGTGTATATAGCATTATTTGTGTTTGTCTTAGGCACATTTAATACCTTTAATTTACAGTTTTTAAATTTATTTTTAAAAATGTGTGTGTGTGTGTGTGTGTGTGTGTGTGCCAGAGATGAAAAACCTCCCTTCACATTTTTGGTCAAGGGAGTCCAGGAGATTTCCAAAATAACACAGACTATTTTTCCACAGCCCTTGATTACCTCCAGGAAATTGAAAGTAAGGCCCTATTGTTGAAGACAGGACACACTTTGGATACAGTACTTGGAGCAAGGGAGCTGGAACTAACCTAGAAGCCTTCTCCCTGAAGACTAGTTCTATAGTTCTAGAAGATATTATTCAAGCTGTTAAGGAAGAAAATGAATCAATGGTCTAACCCAGCTCTAAAGCCTAATAACCACAATTGGCACAACAAACTATCTCTATTCATGTAGTTGTGGCACTTTTATCTAGGGAATAGTCAACAGCTGGACTTAAAACCCTTTCAATGGGAAGGAACTCATGGGTATAAATATAGCCAAATACACATGGCTGGAGAGGTCATAGGTCCTAGAGAAAACCCTATCTCTGTCATATCTCTAGACAAATGAAATTTCTTACTGTATACTAAATATGGATCTTTGCTAAACACTTTGCATGATATGACTTTGACAGGAAATTAAAATTTTAGCTTTTATATTTCAAGATATAGACTTCATAATTCTTCCTCATTGTAATTCTGGAATTAAAATGATATGTTCAAAGAATTAATGCCAACTTTCAAAGACGTTACTTTTAGAAAATGTAATTCATTTTATATGGTAATAGACCACACACGAATGCATAGTGCTTCCCTCTGGTACCAGGGTAATCATTTCATGCCTCGGTCATTGTACAGTCTCAGGTTTCATCTTACCCTCATAGAGCTTGCTCCCATGAGATTCACAAACACCGTGATATTTCCAGTGTCATTTCTAATGATCAGAGTATGTGTTAAAACTTCCAGAGTATGTGTTCCATATGATCATTCTCCTATGAAAGTAAAGTGATTTCTAACTATTCTCAGTATCTTCTACCTTTCTTAAAAGTGTCCTTTATCAGTCAGCAAAATTGATGCAGAATTTCATGCAGTCATTTTGTACTCCCCCATGAAAATGGCCCTGTTCAACCCACTTGTCTGCCTGTAACAATTCTTCCCTCATTTACATATGGTATCAAGTATTATTCCTCTGAAAAAAAACCTCTGCAGACTATGGAAGATAGAAGTCACTTCCGTATTCTCATATCATTGACTTGAGAATCACAAATAATTTTCATCTCCTATGAATGGTCATATTTACAACACAGCAATATGACTAGTAACAACATGAGTAAATTCTCACAGGAATGTTATTCTATGGAAATCTTGTTAAAAATTCACAATAATAACAACAACCAGAAAGTAGAAAAAGTCACTTTTCTTCTTAAAACATTTGGTTTTCTACAGTTTGCATTGAAATTCTGCTTTTTCAGTAGATACAGGTTACAGAAAGATATCTATTAATGTCAGTTCTCTCCCTCCCATTTTTATATACCCCGCCCCCTTGTTCCCTCCATCTCTCCTACGGTGACCATTAACAGAGAACATCATTACCTGCCTTTCCCAGGTACCATTGTTTTTGGCTGCAGGAGCACAGGGAATGTTTCAGTTTAGAGGATGGATACACAGCTTAGTATTTCAACCTCTCCTTGCTAGGCTTTCCAAACACCACACCCTGCACTTTTTAAATCAATATTTATTTTCATTTGGTCTACTGAATCTGTTACCTTTGCTTCTTAGCCAGGCTCATAATGTGAGTAATACACAGCAGGCACTGTTACAGTGTGTTACCCTGCTAACAAATAACACATGTTCCCTTATAACTTGGGCTCCTGAAAATTTTGCTTAGATGCTTCTCTGTTTGAAAACAGGATAGACAGAAACTTGGCATTGTGAAGTGTATAGAAACATGGCCACTCTCATGCTCTAGAAACTGGAGGTAAGTATCAGTCACTGAGTTTGTTTCTAAAAGCTTCCACTGTGTGGAATAACCCACTCTCCTTCCTCTGACATTCACAGGCTCTGATGTCCTCAGTATGGTTTATTTGGGTAGGGTAAACCTGCATAGGCTTTACTTTAATTGAATTGAATTTCCCAATATTGAATGAAAATGATTTATTCTTAGGTAATAGGTATAAAATATCTAAAGGAACAAAATGATAGAAAGCAAAATGTCAGAGTACCCTGGACCTCTGATCTCTATGTTCAATAAAATATAAATTTACTGAGATAATGATTCTCATATTTGTCCTCAGAGTGAAAGAATGCATTATGGTCCTGGAAACAGAAATATATAGACAGAAAAGGCATTGCCATTGATGGTTATTCTTTGATTTATTCCATAAGGACCAAGAGGCATTTGCATCTAGAAAAACTGTTTGTTATTGACTGATATTTCTAGATCTGAACTACCAAAGGGAATCTCAGTAGTTAATGCACCTGGATTAGCATGTGGGTGGGTTCAAGATCAATGTGTACAGGCAACCAATATGAAATTATGATTCTTCTCTGAGTATAGGCTTAACTCAATTATTATCCCTGGCTTTGAAGATTTGTACCACTTTCGGCTTTACTTAGAGTATATAAAATTGGAAGGGATAGTTCCCATGCATGTAGCAAACACCACAGCAACAACACAACACTGTGGCATTACCAAATGACAACTTTGGTCTAATGTCTAAAGCACAGAAGGAGAAACTAAAGAAAGACACAAGCTCGAGGAGATGTGTGGCTAGCCAGGGTAACAGGCAGTCTCCAAGAAAATGAGATGCATACCAAGGGAACATGCAATCTCCAAGAGGACTTGAGAAAGGCCTGGGGAACTTGTAAGATTGTAAGAAGAATCTGGTAAGATTTGAGTGAAGTAGTAAAGACAAAATTTGTGCAAGTACGGGAAGATAGAATCCCTAGGTGCCAGGACAGTAGGTCAATTCACAGCCTCCTCAGAATTCTCTATACAAGCCTCCTGAGAATAAAAAAGGAAGGAGATGAAGCCCATCACAAAGTATCCTTTGGGGAACAGTTGTGCGGGAAACCCAAGCCCATGAAAACTATCAAAGCCAGCTGTGTGCCTTCACCACAGCATTTTCAGTTCACTGACCAATGTTTTTGGTTACTATGGCAAGGGTTCCATTGGATACCAGAAATAAACATACTTAGGTAAGGTTTTGTGGAAGGTTTGCTTTGCCTGACCCAGGGAGTTATTAAATAGAATTGGAATTAAGTGTGGTGTAGAAAGCTTTGTCAAAATATCAACTGGTGTTGGAACTGTTGAACTCCAGAAGATAACAGACTTGGCAAGAAGGTTAAGAGGGTGTTAGCTAATATGCAAGAAGTAGAAACACGTTAGGAGTAGTCCTTTCTGGAAAGGGAATAACCCAGGACAACCATGACCGGACATTTGTCATGGTTTTAAAATAGAAATTTAAAATTATACCAGTGAAAGCCACCTTTATTTCCTTGTTCCCCCAAATCATTAATACATTTGATGATTTGGAGAAACTTTTATATTTGTCCATACTTTTTCATAAAGTAGCATTCTTCCTCTATCATGGTACAGTGTCCACCCTGAGCAGCATTCAGCAAGTCTTGGGCCCTCAGATTTGAAGTATTACTGCTATAAGCAAGCGTACCATACTGTACTACTAGAAGATTTTTAGTTAGCACAGTTATTTTGCTTATGAATTCAGGGGTGGGTTTATCCATTAAAAATGAGCTTATAAGACCTGTTTCTTTACTTATGGAAGGTGAGGTTAAGAGATGCTTCCTTGTAGATAATAAGAGATACATATATAGTGGTAGGGTATGTATTTCTGATCAAATAAGATTTGGAAATGGATGGATGGGAAGGTACATTTTCCTATCCAAGGGATTCGCTTGGATTCTACAAAAAGTGCATACAGTCTTGGGGATTTATATAGGCAGTGAAAGAAAGGCTGAACACCAGAATGTTTGGAAAAGTGCACAAAACGGTGGAGGCCATGATTACCCTAATAAGATTCTAAAAGTTTCCTGTACAGTGGAAGGCCTGTGAGCCCAGTAGGGTAGATTTCAAATGACATTCCAGCCTAGATTTCCATTGAGCATATTTATGATCATTTGAAATTGAATCTGTTAAATTTTGAAAGAATTAAATCTAATTGTGCATTGAATGGAGCAGGGACTGAAACTGTTGAGAAAATACAGAATACTATGAGAAGGATAAAGGCACAAACTACGACCACATCTATCTAAATAGGGATTAGGAAAATTGGCTATGAGAAACAGAAACAGAACAGCAGGTCAAGCATGAAGAAAATTTGCCTATTAGGGAATACAGCAAGAGGACAAGAGCCTGTTGTACCTGAGGGAGGAGAACTGGGTTTTGTTTGGAAGCCCCCATGAAACAGAAAACAATCAGAAGAGGGAACCAATTTTGATATGTGAAAATGTGTACCAGTTTCCAGGAACTTCCTGGAGGTTGTTTGCAGTCCAAGACTCACAGGAGAAGCTGAGGGATCCTTGTTGTAGCCTAGGGGAAAGGACACATGGTATAGGTTGAATGTGAGGATAACTGTGACATCACCAGCTTTCATAGAGATTTTCTCCATTAAACAGATAGTTCATATTTATGTACTCATAGACAAATTACTTTGAAATGAAGGATGCTTCATTGTAAGGGAATGTATTCTATGGTAGTCTGAACAGGATTTGCCTGGTACAAACAGGTTACAGTGGATTCAAGTGTTAACAGGCTGATTCCCACGATAACAATTCTAAAATCAGGAACATGAGCTACAAAGGCATGGGTTTCTAGATTTACTTATGTGATTTTCATCTTTGGGGTCTCTGAAGAGAAAGTATAAGTCCTTGAGCAGTTCTCATGTCTTATCTTGAGTGTTTCAAGACTGATGAGTCCAGTTAGTAATTTCCTGTAGTTTGATAGCTGCATGAGCATTTAAGTAAGACCTGGTTCCATTTTAAATGATCTAATTTAGCTTGGTTTATTTTGTGTTATTACTAAGTATTGTACTTTTTAGTTACACTTTTCCACTGACTGTTTTAGGTCATGTACGTGGACAAAACTTAACCTCTTTCTATTTGCTTTTAGGTCAGTAAGTCTTTTTAGGGATTACTCTTAAGGGTTTCCAGGGGGCCTTTTGGACTTCCTCTTTGCAGAAAACAAGCTCTGGAATCTCCATAGCCTCTGTGACCAAAGCAATAGGTGAGTTAGTAAAGCTGAAGGTCAATTTTGAGCTTTCCTACCATCTTCTAGGATCTGTCTAACCTTACTGACCTGGGGCAAAGGCCAAAATATTGATTGCCTGTAATCTATTTTCCTCATCAACTTTGATTGCTCAGTACAACTGTGGAACAGCCAGTAAGTCAGTTACATCAATCTTAAAAAACAGTGGTTCATAATTCTGCTGTTGCATAACATTTAGAGACAAAAAAATGAGATCTTAAGAAACAATCTTCACTTTTTTAAGACTTAGCTCTTTTAAGTAGCTAAAAGCCTGACAAACAGCATAGAATATAAGAAAGTTTCTTGATAAAATATAATATGTACATTTTAAAAGCCAATTCTTACAAATTGCCAAATTCTTAAAAACACATTAATAACTTGAAATTTTAATGCAAGCCAGAAAAGTGTATTTGAAATGATGAAAACATGGGCATCATCATAAGTATAATAACATATTTCCAAAGTTATCATAAACAAAAAAGATCACAGACAGAAAAATGACATATGTCATACATAAGTCAACATTCATGAACACAAACAAAAATATATAAAAAAAATCTTATTTAATGAAAATGTACTCTTTTAGAAACAATCACAAAACATCAATGTCAAAAATTTAATCTAAACTCTGGGAGGGTTCCAGAGAAGGCAGAGAACAGAAGGTAAATTTTTCTTGGAGTTGGGTTAAAGACAAGCTTGTTACAGCTTGTGGGAAAATTATCAGGAAGCAACTATACCTGGGTCCCACTGAAATTGTGGGCAGAGACCTGATGGGATTTCAATGAACACAAGACATTTCCTCTTCCTGGTCTGAGGATCAAATTTACCCCATCTCTTTACCACAATGGTAAGGGTGAGGGAAGAAAAGCATCTATTCCATGTTGAAGAAGAGTATCAATGATCATAATTTCTAATAGCACATCCCTCCAGAGAAAACGATTCAAAACAATAGGTGGAGACTCCCAGTTCCACCTAACAGGCTGTGTGCACTGGAGTTTGGGTATCACTTTTAAAAGTGTCATCCCTCCTTTTCAGATTACATCCTTTTAGAGCCAAACTGATGGTGGAAGGAAAATCTCTGGGAAAGTGAGATGACCTCAGTCTCCCAGAGGCTGGCCAGAAAGAAAGAGAAAAAGAAACAATGTCGATGGGCCATAGGGCAATGCTGGCCCAAGCTTTCAGATCACACCAATGAACTGCCTTGGATAAACAGCCCCTGCTTGGGGTGGGGGAGCATTTTGTAAAGGTCTCTTACAGATGCCTGGCCCCTGGCCCCAGGGGGCTCTAGAAGTATTCCTTTGGATTTTGATTGAGAGCTGTTCCAATAAGAAACCCTGGTGTAACTAAGTCTTTTGAGGGTCCAAAGCAAAAGGATAAAGTTTACAGAGAAGTGGAGTCCCTGAGCCCAAAGGGCACTGAGAAGCAGAAATGTATTCTGTCAACACAGTGACTGAAGGAATGACTATAAACCTTCAGGTATCTTTAAACACACATAATGCCATTTCATTGGTCATAAAATGGGAGCAACAGATGCTTCCTGCATGGCCCACCAATAGGGTGGCAATTTTTGTTAGTTTGGTAAGAGAACTCACAATTTAATAATTTTTTGATTCATTTTTTATTTTATGTGTATGAGTATATTGCCTGCACGTATGTAAGTGCACCCATTTCGTACAGTGCCCATGGAGGTCAGAAGAGGGTGATGGATCCTCTGAAATCAGAATTACAGACAGTTGTTAGTACCATATGGGTCTTGGGAATAGAACCCTGGTCCTTTGCAAGAGCTGCCAGAGCTCTTAACTTCTGAACCCTCTCTCCTGCCCCAACAATGCACACTTTAAAGCTGAGTAGAAAGAAAGCAATTTATTTAATCTACTTCAAATAGAGCAGGAGGGTTGGCCATAGCAGGCACCCTGCCTTTGGTGTTAATGGACAGTGAGGTCTGCATTTTGGGGTTAGTTTGGTAATAGTGAACCATTTATCATGTAATTTCTTAGCAATTTCTGCTATGCAAGTGAGTGGTGGCCAGAGTGAACATGGATCAGATTAAGGCACTTTACATGTAATTTCTTGTCATTTTTTGCAAGTCCCACCATGAACACATAGAGAGCACTATTGTATCTGATCACAGCTCACTTTATGTAGTTGTAGAACTCTGTTCCTCCCTCTGTTTGGGCAGTACACAGCAGTGTTTTCTACTTCCATTTGGACAACCACTTCTGGACCAAGGCTGCCCTGGGGAATATTCCCTTTCTGCTCTCTCAGCTGCTGTCTTCTCTCCATACTCCTCAATCAGAGGCCTGCTATTGATGTTGCGTAAAAATTGAATTTCACTAAATAATTAAAGGGCACAGAATGCATACACTGTGAAACTAGATTGTAAGGAAGGTATCTTTTTGCTTCTTCACTTACTTCTTTTAATTTTGAAGAGCCTGGAATTGAGTAAGGTACCTGGTAACTTTCTGGTGTTGTCAAAAGGAAGGAAGGGTAGTAAACCCTAGAAAAGAATACTTGATAGGAATGAACATCCTGATGAACCTCTTTGGAATCAGAAGAAACTGCAAGAAAGGAAATCATGGAAAAAGAAACTCATACCCCCAAGACCTGAACATGAAGTTAGTTTGTTCTCCAGGCAGCACTGGGAATTGAGAATTAAGACTAAAACCTGGGAGAGTTCCAGCCACAGATTTCTCAGTAGATCAAGAATGCAGAAAAAAAAAGTGAATTTCACTTTTAATTTTTATGCTTATGGTGTTTCATTTGTGTGACATAAATTTTAAAGAGTCTCATCAATTACTGGGTGGAAAAGATGCTTCAGTAGGTAAAGGTAGTTTCCTTCAAGCCTCATGCTTTGAGTTCAATTCCTAGGACCCACAGGGTGGTAGGAAGAACTGACTCTGGAAAGTTACTCCTTGACTTCCATATATGAAAAGTGGTATATGCATACACATAAACAAATAAATAAACAGATAAATGTAATAGAAAAATTAGAGGGACAATTTAAAAGTTCTATAGTAAATGAAAATGAAAATGCCAGTTTGCAAAGGCTTACCATGGGGCCATAGCCTCCTGCATTTCAGTGTCCTCATCCACAGAGTTGATGGTTACTCTCTTCACTGCCTAGAAAAGCAAATGGAGGATATCTTCAGAGTATTCAGTAAAATCTAAAATGGCAGATGATCAAGAACAGATGTAGTAGGCTGGAGAGATGGTTCAGCAGTTAAGAATACTGGCTGTTCTTACATAGGACCCAGGTTCAATTCCCAGCACCCACATGGCAGCTAACAACTGTCAGTAACTTCAGTTCCAGGGGATACGATGCCCTCTTTTGACCTCTATGGGCACTGCATGAAATGGGTACACTTACATATATGCAGGCAATACACACATACACATAAAAATAACAAATAATTGTATTGATAGTTTAAACATGGGAAAAAAACACAAATACTAAAATTCAATTCATTTTATTTCCAAAGGCAGGTAGCCACAGAGGAGTACCAGGTGATCAAGGAAAGAGCCTGCATCTGTCCTTCATTTAGCTCAAGAGGATCAGAAGTTGAGGAAGTGGGTGAAAGGGAGTACTTGGGCATTACAGAATATCAATGTTCCTGCAGTCTAAATGAAGAACTTTCAATGGTTTCTACAAATCCTTCTCGGTAATTTTTTTTCTATATGTTAAGATTTGTTATTCTACTGCTCACCTGCTGAAAATTTTATGGCTTAATTGCCTAGAATTCATAGCCTTAAGAAGAATGCATTAAAGTGATCAATGAACTCTTTATACTGTGTGAAAATTTGGTTTGCTAATCTCAATTTTAATAGCCTGAAATGATTATCTACAGCTTGGCCTTGTTGGCTCTTGTAATTTTCAATAATTTGTATTTCCTATAAGTATTTATTAGCAGCCTACAATAAACAAGACAGAGTTCTGTGTGTTAGTAATATGAAAAGAAGTGACATAAAAGCCCTCCTAGCACGTGCACGCTAGAGGAGCAGAAAACTGCAATTTAGAGTACAATGTGACATTTTCTATAATTTTGAACACTTTTCAGTGAAAAAAAAGCTACAAGGATGTGATGAAAGAATAATACAAAAGGTATAAGAAAGTGTTTCCCAGCTAGAATGCTTTTTGGTCTTATAATAAGCATTAATTACAGAAATAAAGAGCTTCATTATTCAACCTAGAGGCTTGCTAGATCAAAATGTATACAAGTCAGGAGGGAAGGAAAGCATGTGTATTTCACAGTTTTGATTGTATGGTTTCTTACAAACTTGAAGCTTAAGAATTATCAAAATAGGTGATGTGCAGTGCTTGCTAGTGGCTATAAACAATGGACTGATTTCCTAGATTATAAACTTTCCAAGGAATTTTCTTTGTTTGGGTTTTACAGTTACAGGGATATGATTGCCATAGTTTGAATATAGAATGCCTCCCTAAGGCTGGTGTTTTAAAGGTGTGGCCCTTCTCAATTCTGTTGATATTTTGTTATTAAAAATGTCCCTTGTATTTTTGTGAGGTGGAGAGGCTTTAACACCAGGGGCTTAGAGGGACCCCTTCAGGTCATTACACTTTCCAAAGGGGCTGCAGAATTCTGGGCTCTTCCTTTGCATCTCCTGTGCTTTTAGTTTACAAAGCTAGCATTTTTTCCACATCACAGATTACCGACATGATGAGAGACCCAAAGCAGTGAGCCCAATGAATCACTGGATAAGAAATGGCTTCTCATATTTAGAAAACTTTAGGGAGAACTTAGGGAAATGCAGGTTGAAATTTTTAAAAATATTTCATTTATTATTTTTATTTTATGTGTATAAGTGTATTGCCTGCAAGTAGGTAAGTGCACCCACATCGTGCAATTTCAGTAGAGGGCAAAAGAGGCCATCAGATCGCCTGGAACTGGAGTTACAGACAGTTATTAGTTGTCGTGTGGGTGCTGGGTATCAAACGTGGGTTTTCTACAAGAACAACCAGTGTTCTTAACGGCTGAGCCATCTCTCCAGCACTGAATTTTTTTTTTTTAAATCTTTGTATCTTTAAAAGCCTGACTAATCTGTCTCAGATGTTTTATCCCTAAAAGCAATCTAAGGTGGACTCCTGTGTGTGTGTTATACTTACAGTTTCTCAGAGATTTTCTATATGCTGATTTTTGAGCTACACCCCCCACACACCCCTGTAAATTTTACCATGATCTCTGTGACTCCTGGGAACAGGAGGCAGGAGAGGCTCCTGGCTGTTTTGTCTTCTTGATCTACCAGAGAAGCACTGACAAGGAAGGTACTAAGGAAGGAAAATAGAAGGGAGACAGGAGACACAAGAGCTGCTGCTACTGTGGAGGCTCTCAGAATCAGGGGGAATAGAGAGGGTAAGGAAGGGTAGCGAAATATCAGCAAAAAGGTGCTGAAAAACCAGAAAATGTTTACTGAGTGGACTTGACATCAGACACATAGGTTTTGTGGGAGGGACTGACTTTTATAAAAGAAATATAATCTGGACTAATAATTTATGATTAACCCCAGCAGAACCATGTGCTTTCGTGTCTTGTGATTCAGGCACCTGATCTTGTTTCCTTGGCAACCTCAATTTGGTACTCTACCAGAAAGATAATAAATAAATGTGGGTATGTTGAGAATTAACATTTTAGAGTGCTTAAGAAAGTACACCCATCTCCATTGCACAGGATGATGATGGGAAGCACGATTGACCTTGGATGAATGTGATGGAAATATGGATGAAATGGTGGGATGGTCTGTTAAGGTGAGGGTAGAGCCGAACTGGTACTTCCCCAATTGAAGATGGAAAAATCATTTAAATAAAATTATGTATGAGGCTTGACAGTTCCAGAGACAGAGTTCCAAGAGGACAGTTCCATCAGCACAGTTCCAGGAGATAGTTCCAAAAGATAACTGGGCGAAAGCGTGTCCTCTGAGTTTGGGCTCACCCTTAAAATCTAAATTTAAGAGTCAAGCTTTTTGTTCAGGTAAATTTAATGTTGGTGAATTAAAGCCACAATTCTTATTTGCTGACTTTAACCCAAAGTATAAAGCAATTTGCAGGAGATCACAATTTTTGCTGACCTTTGGAAGGCTCGTGGAGTCTGTGCGGTACAGTAATTGTCGCAGCAGGTCTGGCTCTGACATATTGGTGTTTTACATTCAAAGGAACAAAATCCTGAGTCCAGCAACATCAAAATATAATGCTTGTTTTTGTTTGCAAAAATAATATTCATTCATGAGAAATTCTTTCTTTAAATACAGCTCTGATTAAAGACTTGTTAAACAAATTAAGATTGTTTGGTATCACTAAATGGGGGTAATATTGTCTTTTTCAATATCTGACATCAAACATGTGATAGAGAACTTCAAAGTAGCATGATTGTTATCAAGCTAATTAGTCATTTTATTGGACAATAAAGCTGCTATTAGTGTTCATAATCATATCTTTTATGATATGTTATTTGCAAACAATAATTTTTCTCATTAACATATTTTAATAAGTTGTTGTCTCACTTCCTTTTGTAAGTAATCTAATATAAAACCTCTAGTCTTTGCAGGCATGTGGGATTCCATAAAGTTAGGGATATATTCTTTCTTATCATAATGTCTTGAAATTCTTTTCTATTCTGGGGTAAGACTCTAATATATTAATATCCAGTTTCCATGATCTAGATGCTGCTTTGAAAGTTCATAAATATTACTGATCCTTATCTAGTGTTTGAAATTTTATTACGTATTTTGGTGTATTATAGCACAAATAAACCAAGTTTTAACTTATTAATTTTTATTTATATATAATGAGTGTTTTGCCTGCTTGTATATAAGTGCACCCTTGCAAAGCTAGCAGAGGCCAGAAAAAAGGTAACAGATCCCCTGAAACTGGAGTTAAGGATGGTTGCTAGATGCCATGTGAGCACTTGGAATCAAACCTCAGTCCTCTGCAAGAGCATCCAGCACTCTTAATCACTGAACCATCTCTCCAGCCATATCAATAAAACAGTTTTTAAAATAGAGCACTGCAATATAGAATAGAGATTTCAAGGGAAAGTCAAGGTATATATGAAACAAAGTGCACAGAAAACAGAGTAAGGGGCTGGAGAGATGGCTCAGCTCTTAAAACACTGGTGTTTCTTGCAGAAGACTCAGGTTTGAAATCCAGCACCCACATGGCAGCTAACAATCACCTATAACTCTAATTCTAGGAGATCTGATGCTCACTTCTCTTCACGGGTATTGCATGGTACAGGTGCAATTACATATATGCAGGCATAACACTCATACACATAAAAAATGAAATAAAAAATTTAGCAGAGTGAAAAGAGACTATGGGCTGTAATTCAGTACTAAAGGGCCTATACTTGAGCTATATTTCTAAAAAGAATTAAAATGTGGACTCTAGATAAAATCAGCATGATTTGGAAAAAAACATAAGTACATTAGCTCATCTAAAAATGTAGACTTTATGCTTGAATTTGGATAGAGTTAATTTATACAGTGTTAAAGGATATGAAGGGTAGTGTTTCTGTATGAAGGTAATTTGAGCAATTCCCATCTTCACTCTTGCTGGAACTTAGCTTACTCATACTCATCTATTGAAATCCAGAACGAACCAGTTACAGAAAAACAAAGCAGAGCAATTATGTTGCAGTTTGCTCTTCTCACCCTTGCCTTTGTGCATGACTGAGACAGATACAGAGCTCACAGTTCTTTGTCTGCTCCAGCTATCCCAGAACATGAAAATAGACAACAGAACAGGAGCAGAGCAAAAGTACAGCATTCCACAGCAAGAACAAACCCACTACCACAACAACAAAAAAATAAGGATGTGGTGAAATTCAAAGCTTTGTGAGTACTTTGATAGAAAGTATCATTAGAGGAAGGACCAGTGTGAAATCGAGAGCAAGTAGGAGTGGAAGAAGATCCTCAGCAGGGTGAAGTTGAGAACAAAGCAGCAACAAGATACTTCTCTTTTCAAAGGGGTCTTGAAGACGTCTTTCTCTCCTGTGACTGTAAAGGAAGACTGCTGCACTTCCTCCTGCTAGTCAGCAAGAGGCTTCTGCCAGGGGAATAGAGGACAAATGTAGGAGCAGAGGGTCACATTGGCAGGGCCTGGTGGTCTGAGGAAAACTGTGGCCTTGTGGCCTGTGAGGGAGATGACAGGAAGAGACAGAGGCTCCAACAGCAGGAGGGAGCCAACTGCCACATTGGGGAGTGTGCAGAACACTTTCTAGAATGCTCCAAAATCACCGAACTCATTAATATCAGGTCAGGATCATTTCATTAACTGAACTTTTGTTTTCTGCTAGGCATTATGGAAATGCAAATATAAATACTTGTGTCATTGAAAATCCTATGATAACTTAATAGAGTGAATTGGTATCTTCTTAGGTATAAAATCTCTTCATGAAGTTTTAGCAAAATATAAATGAAAATGCAAATTTAGTAAAAGAGTTATGAAAGAAATTAAAGAGGAGATGATATTGTAACTGAAATTTAAACCTTTAAGAAGGTGCAGTGAAAACTTATCCAGTCCAGAATGAAAGGACTGAATATATAAAAATAGCATGGTTTCCTTAATGATGAAATACTATTCTTCAAGTTGCGATAATATTAGTTCATTTGATACATTGAATAAGTTTTAAAATTATGTTGTGATTTTATCTTTAAAGAGTAAGGAAATAGAGATTGGAGAGATGGCTCAGCAGTTAAAGAGTATTTTCTGTTCTTCCAAGGTTAAAGTTTAGTTTCCAGCACCCACTTCTGATGACTCAGAACTGCCTGAAACTTTACCTTTAGGAGATCTGGCACCTTCTTCTGGCCAATGCAGATATCTGTATATACACATACACCACTAAAACAAAAATAAAATCTTTCTAAAAAAATGAGTTTGGAAACATTAAGTCAGTTGCCAAGAGCACTTAACTAGATAGTGACAGTGATAGTTCACTAACTGAAAGTCTGTATTGTTTAGATTATCTGAGTTTTTCTCCCAGCAGGGAAAATTATGCATAATTTTGAGGAGACTCTAGATCATAGCTGTAACTATCAATGTATGTTTGAACCAGGGTTTTCACAGCCCAAGTGAGAAGCTTCTGTACAGACCTGGAGAATAGTGACAGATATTTTATTTTATTTGACTTCCTACATGCTGCAATACTATTTAGGAAAGACCAATTCTTTTTTAAGAATTGCTGTGATAGATGCTTTAGGAAAGGAATGCTGTCTTATAGGGGCATTAATTGTATAGAATAATATTTTAAAGGATTTATTTACTTTTATTTTATGTGTATGAATGCTTGCCAGCATGTATGTATGTGCTCCATAGTTGATTCCTGGAAGTGGACATCAGATCCCTTAGAATTGCAGTTAAGGATGGTTGTTAACTACCATGGGGTACTGGGAACTAAAACTAGGTTCCGTATAAGAGCAGCAAGTACCTTTTAACTGCTGAGCTAACTCTTCAAGTTCTGTACAAATACAGACTTGAATAGAACAGTTTCAAATTAACAAAAATTGTATTCTCAAAGCTTAGATATGAACTGATGAATCATTTAGGAAGAAATGAGTGACCCTTGCTGAAGAAGAGAGATATTGAAAGTTATGTGTAATGAAAGACAGACAAGGAAACAAGTGACTTCTGCAACAGAACTGATTTAATTCTGGAAAACCTCTGGAAGGGAGGTCTCTAGATCACTCCCCACTTACAGATTCTGATAGTTATAGGGAGGAAAGTGGGGGTGGGAGGGATGGAGAATGGGGGTCAAGAAATTCCATTTTTGACCCGAGATTGGCTGTTGCTAGCAATGGCCAGAGAGTGGTAAGCCAAGTAATGATGGATGAGTATGTCTTATGCCCAGCCATTACTGGGGTTCAGAAGGGTGGATGTGGCAAGAATCTGGGAAAAATGGGCTACTTTAGATTTGGGAATGGTAATTACTGTGGTTTCAGGAAATAATCACCATTTAACCAAAACAATGAAGCTTTACAAAATGTCATGACCATGGCTAATAATGATGACAGCCAAAAACATAGCCTATGAGTTATGTCTTCAAGAAAAGTCAATAGACACATCAGAATCCAAGGCCAAGAAAAACACACAATGGAAGGGATGGTAGAGGGTCTCTTTATAAAAGTCTCCTTGAACTTTAGATGTCAAAATCCTGAGGGGGGAAAAAAGCTGCATGGATTAAATGAGGCAGATCGCATGGAGAACAAGGAACATGTCCTCCTTCAGTACCAGTTGCCTGTAGCCCTTGATAGAAATTCTTCTCTCTGCCTGTGAAGCGATTTTTCAAGTGGCCTCATCATTTGTCCATCATATTAGAACAGAGGGAGCTGGTGAGTCTGAGGTGGCACTTTACTCACAGTCTTCTTCCTTCAGTGTCTCCCTTCACCTCTTACCCTCTTACTCAGGTTGATTTCCACACTGGGTGACTAGAGATGGTAGAAGGAGCCTCCTCTGTCTCTGACTTTCAGAACTCCACCCTTCTCCACCATGAGTTGCTATTTCTAATCTTTCAAGATAACACTTTCACCCTCTGGGAAAGAGGCTAGGATTACAAACCCATAGTTACATATCAACTGGACTTGCTGCCAATCAAGCATGACAGATTGCCATCTTTCTTCAACAAGCAATTAAAACAGACAAAATTTAAATAAATGTGGCCACCATGTAGAATAAATTGAAATAGAAGTGAGGTGAGAAGGGAATCTAGAATAACAAGTCAGGTTCAGCAATCTGTTCTCCATAGGCCAGTCAAAGACACAGTTTATATAGAAAAGCACAGAAGGCAGATACAGTCATTGTGGTAAGTTTGTGAGCTTTGTGAAGAGGAAGAAAGAGACCCACTGACTACCAGGAAAGTGTCTTTGGTGTCCTGACCAGATTTTGCTGTTTAAACAGAAGGCAAGAGAGATGCATGACTAAGTAGAGCTGGTATTGTTGAAGTCCTATTCATTGACTCAAGACTCTCATACAGTGGTCTGAAAAATTGTCCGAAAGATATGAAATCTTTCTGGCAACAAATCTCCTCCTCTGGGTAACACCAGGCTCCAGTCTTTTACCCCTCCCAGTGTGGAACTCTGGGGAAACTCCAATTTCTTGGAGACTATTGGTTTAATAATTTGAGGGACAAAGTGGGAGAGGAAATAAAAGTGTCTGAGCACCAGTGGACAGCCCATATCTGTGTGTGTGTGTGTGTGTGTGTGTGTGTGTGTGTGTGTAGATTTGTAGCACAAACTGGACTGAGTTATAAAAGTAAAAAGTGACATGAAATTAGGAGGGGGCTAAGGGGTTGGATTCAGGAACAGTTGGGAGAGTAGGAAATGCATGTAATCAAAATGCATTTTATGTATGTGTAAATTTCTCAAAAAATTAATGCAAATTTTATATTAAAAAGGAAATATCAATACTATAGTGTTGTTAATACATATTATCCTATTTATATGATGGAAGAGTATCTCAGTTCCTATAGACAGTTACATTCAACCATTCTTTGTTCATAATTCAGTCTTCAGGCGAAATGACCTTAAGTCATGAAACAAGTTCATGACCAAAATACATGTAGGAACCAACCTGAGAACACATTCAGTAAGTGTCATAACTGAGCATGAAAAACATTCCTCCATGAACTCCTCCATTTTGTGTTTGGTTTGAGACAGATCTCCCTGTGAAGCCCATGTTGACATCAAATCCATAGACATCTCCCTTTAGTCTCCCAAGTGCTGGGATCACAGGCAAGTACCACCATGCCAGATGACTTCATTTTGTTTCTGGCACCCTCGCCATGTCTCTGAACATTCTCTGAAGACATCATTGATTAATTGTCTGCTGGTTTAATTTTAAATGTCCCCTACTGTGGGGCTTAGATCTGTGCCAGTTGGTCTAATCTGATCCCAGTTGAGGGGAGGGAGGTTAAGTAACATATATCAAGGAGGTAGTACCAATCAAATTCTTTTCGGACAACTCTAAGTAAAAAGTAAAATGAAGGTTTAGGAGTTCTTCTTAGGCCTGTACTACCTAGAGTCCATTCTTGTACTTTAATTTTATCTATCTTATGAGTGATGTTTGTATTGGTAACTTTTTGTTGTTATGTTAAAACTATGACTATAAGAGACCGATGGAATAAAGAATTGTTTAGTTTAATGGTCCCAGAGTGAGCAGAGTCCACCATGGCAGTAGTCACCAGGCATGGCAGGAAGCTGAAAGCTAGGTGCCCACATCTTCAATCACAAACACGAAGAAGAGAGACAGATCTGGAAGTAGGGAATGCTATTAACTCTCACAGCCTGGCATTATTGACACACTTCCACCAGCAAGTCCACATCTCCTAAAGGTTCTATGACCCCTAAACAGCACCACCAACTGAGAACACAGTGCTCAAATATGTGAGCCTACAGGGGACATTTCTCATTCAAACCACCAGAATGTTGTAGCATCCTCAGAAATATTGCCCAGTTTCTTTCATTATAATTTGTACTTCTGCAGAATGTAACAGTTACAAAGCTTTAACAAAGCTACAACCAGCAAAAGCAAATGAATAAAAAAACAAGTTTAAAGATAAGTGCTTGTTTACTTAAGTGACCAATGTCTAACATCTTTTCATAGGAGGCACTGCTTGTAGTGCACAGTTTTAGAGTATTACTAATGACATTTGCTTACAGAGAACAGTTTTGATATAATTAGGGACACACAAGCACAAACCTGAAAAGAGCTACCATGACTAACAACTCTAGATTCAAGTGCTTCCCTAAGCTTTGTATCTTGGAAGGTCTATATAATACACATATAAAATAAGATTCAACAACAATTAGAATCATTACAGAAAATTTACATGGAAGTACTTTATAGCTTTACATCTTAACTTTTACATTTGAAGGAAAATTTAGAGCCACTGGGTCAGTAGAGCTCTAGAGCTCTGACAAATCAACACTTCAGAAAAAAAAATAGAAAACAGTACTAGAGACCATAAACAGACTCAATTTTTGATATGTGCCACATCTACAGTAAGATGTAGACCAGGGTCTCAAATAGCAGGAATACCAAATGACAGGTTTTTCATCTGAATGGTATTTATTAGACGTATCAGAAACTGGAGCTGGAAATATGGCTCAGCAGTTAAAAACACTGGCTGCTTTTGCTGAGGACCCAGATTCAGTCCTCAGCATTTATTTGGACCTAACAACTGTTTACAACTTCAGTCCCAGCGGATCTAATACCCTCTTTTGACCACTACAGTCATTGTATACAAGTGCTGAATTATGTACATGCAGGCCAAACACTCATACACATAAAATAAAAGTAAATATACCACAGTTATGAATTTGAATTATTAATTATGAAATTTGGAGGTAAATGGATGGAACTACAAACAAATGTTCTCAGTGAATTCACTGAATTTCATTGAAAGACAAATGCCACTTGTTTTCTCCTAGTTGGCTGCGAGCTTTGAAAACTTAGATATGCATGTTTCAACTTGAAAATTCAGAGAGGTCAAGAAACTAATAAATGGCCATGATAACAGGCTTAGGAACCTGAGGCTTGATAGGTCACAGAACATAGGAGAGAACCTAATACTCATTTTCCACTAAATAGTTATTATTTTAAGTTAATTTCTAATGACTTACTGTTATGCCTAAAGATCAATGTATCTCCCAACTCTCACCAGAGAAGTCTCCTTATTCAACAGTTGGTGATTAACACAGATGGAAACCCACACCTTGCCAATGTTCAGAGAACAAGAAGCTGCACACTGTTTATCCTTTAATAATACACTTATATCAAATTTCTGCCTCCCAAGGCTCAGGGATCATTGTCAAAGAGTTGGCAGGAAGATTCTAAGAGTTAGAGATGGTGAATGACCACATGGAAACAGTTTTCTGGACACCTGGTCATCAGTTGCTTATATGAATTCTCACCAATAGTGACAGAATGCACATGTCCAATGTAAGATCAAACCAGACAAACTCCCAGTATACAAATGGGGAAGTGTATAAGAAACCCCAACCCAGCCTAAGGAAATTTAGGCAGCCAGTGACTCCTGGGAAGGGGGAGAGACAGTCTCTTGCAATAGTGTGATTCTTGGTAGGTAGGGGGTAGTAAGAGGGGGTGCAGATAGGTGTGAAGATCTAAATAAAATCAAATTACATTGCATGAAAAATTTAAAAATCAATAAAAATATTGATTACATTAAAAATGTTTAGAAATATCAGAAATGTAAAAAGAATTCCATTAATTTATATGCTGGGAGTTCAGATATAATGTATATTGTTTAAAACAGAGTATTTATTGGTCATTTTGAATATACTAAAATTATATGCTTTAAACTCTGTAAATTTTTGTATAGTACGTAAACTTTAGATAAGCAGCTAAATACATACATTTCTATTCCTAGATAGAGCATTAAAAGTACTAAAA
>NW_008339040.1:60577-75864 GCF_000622305.1 Nannospalax galili
AATGATCATTTAAAAGACTAACATAAAAAAAGATATTTAAAGGAGCCTTGACTTTTTATTAAGATAAATTTATGTAACCAAAAGACTGACAATTTTAAAAAGAAAAATAAACAATTATCGTTAAAAAAAATCTTGGTAATGTAAAAATTTAAATGCACATCAAATTAAATACTAAAATATCTTATTCTATAGTGCCATTTGAAGTAAAATATACTGTCTATTAGTAATTATTATAATAGAAAACATAAACCTCAATCTCAACACTGACAAAATATGTGTACATTCCTTATGAAACAAAAAACAGATGTCATAAAAAAGTGTCCATACATACAGGCCAA
Source organism: Nannospalax galili (assembly GCF_000622305.1). Taxonomy (NCBI): domain Eukaryota; kingdom Metazoa; phylum Chordata; class Mammalia; order Rodentia; family Spalacidae; genus Nannospalax; species Nannospalax galili. Next base: position 60,916 of record NW_008339040.1, read on the forward strand.
TCCTAAAATTAATATTTTAAAGGTATATCTTATGTTTGCCTAGCAAAACAAAAACAGTTTAGAAATTTTCTAGGCATTTTTTTAAAGACAGGGCTCCCTGTTGCCTCAGTTGGCTAGAAACTCATTATACAGACCGGACTTAGCCTCTATCTCACAGAGCTCTACCTGCTTCTGCCTCCTAAGTGATGGTATTAAAGGTGTTTGCCACCATGCATAGCTATCTAGGCATCTAATAAAAACAAATATTTTACAATTTAATCAGTCTTTAACTGTAAAGCATTTTTCTCTCTGTCTCTTTCTCCCCTACCCCTCTCAGTATGATTTGATTCGAAGTCCTTTCCTACAGAGCAAGTCTACAGAAATCCTCGATGTTAATTACTTTTATGAATTAGATCTCCTGTAATTCCTATATGAAATATAAACTTATCGTAGATATATACATATACATGTACATATACAATGTTATATATATCACATCTTTAATAAATCATGATTGTATTTCTATATTGAATCCAGGCCAGCTGTGGCTATGGAGACCATTTGTCAAAAAGACCAAAAAAAAACCAAACAAACCTATAGTAACAACCCAATGAAAAGATTTGATGTGTGTGACTTGTGTTTTGATCAACATAAAGCAGTATTATGTCCTCAATTTCTGATAGCTTTGACTATTAAACTGTGAATAAAATTTATGTATTTATTTTTGGAATTTGTTTTGGAGGAAAATTTGCTATAGAATAAACATTGAGGTTGCTAGACACTTAATCCTTACAAGAAAATCTTTATAATAAATAATGTAATTAAATCAGAAACTGAGACTAATCTTAGATCTAAAATCTTGTGATTAAATGTTACTGGTAAGAGGAAATGTAAACAATTTTAACATTTCACTTAACACAGTCAAATAGATTTCTGAAAATGCACAGTACCAGATTGTCCCCGTTAGAGGACATTTCTGAAATTGTTCAGCAAATAAAGTTAAACAAAGAAATCAATGCATTTGATATAAGCCTGGTTTATATTATATATGAGTAAAAGTCATTATATTTTTATTAGAAATTGCTGTTCCAATATCCATGGTAAAGATTTATTAATTTGCTTTCCTTTTTGGCTTATTATAAATGCTCAAATTGATTTTAAAAATATCCATTATAATGAGAAGCAATGCAAGTGACTTTATGTAAGTGAACTAATTACATAATTTAAGAAATTTCTAAAGTAGTAGTTTGGAAAAATTATAGTGAAATTATGTAATAATAATTCTATGATCTCTCAATAATTTCTTATGTAAGCCAAATCTCAGAATAGTGATGGATAAGTCTTTGAGAAATTTCTTTATAATAATCTCAAGTACCTCAATCTGTAGAGAAACAGAAATATGGACAAGCATTTATGTCATGTCATTCAACTTCAAATTTCATTTGCAATATAAACTATTCATGTGTAAATATACTTTTAAGGAGGTATAAAATTATCTGGATACAATACTGAGCCTACAGCAGCAGGAAAGACTGCAAGGATGAACACCTGGGTGAACTGGTGGACCTATGAAGCATGTCAGCTATGGGAGTGATGCCGCAGCATTCCAGTCCTATGAGTTAGCTGAAGTCATCAAAGTCATAGAAACAGAGAGTAGACTTGCGGCTGCCAGGAGCTAGAGGAAGGGCAATGTGCACTGCAAGAAACAGGTATCAAGGCCTCATCACATGAGATGAACAGACCTAGGGATGTAGTGTTCTGACTGAGTGTGTGCTTAAAGCATAATAACTGCTAGAAATCTACTGTGCAACATGGAAGGTACAGTGCAAAATATTGAGCAGATCTCATGTCAAATGTTGTTAGATCAATAAAAATAAAAACATGCAACAGTTCCAAACAAATCATCCATCAGCGTACAAAGTTCAAGGAAATGCTATTGCTGCCACCTTGAGAATATATCCAAAGTGTTCTTCACTAACTCTGATCCTCAAGAGCCACTCTGCAGATAGAACACATGCACCTCTTTCCTGTGACTGTATTTGTACACACTGTGAGTTATGGCAATGATAATATTCCAGTCCTCCTTTCATACTGCCAAGTGTCATCATCTTTCTGATAGCACAAGCTTATTTCTGCTTGTCAAGGTGAAAGATAAACTCATATTATTTCAGTTTATTTCCAGTGACAAGCAGGACCAAGGTATAGAAACAAAAATCAGAACAAAATTCCCACACTTTAGCAGCTAGGTCAAAACACTGGAACCCAATCCATGATGTTTTTAGAGACACCAGAAATCTAGCCCCAAATGATCCATGATGTCTTACTAAAATGGCCATTATCAAGAAAACAGCTTGTGCTGCAGTTTTAACTGCTCCATAAGACGAGATGTCTGTTTTCACCCAGACTTGGATTCCAGAGGCCTGCAATGAAAATGCCAAGTGAAATCCCTCTCAGCTTCTGTTAAAAAGTAACTTCTGCTACTCCTAGGCACAGTCCCTTCTCCAGGCACTCAATCCACTGTTTCCCTTCAGTGAACCTCAGGAAATTCTCTTGAGAAATTCATTTTTCTACACGTCACTGGATTTCTCTATACCAGTTTGGACAGCACCAAGTTTGTTTTTATTGAAAATACTTGCTGTGGAATTAGATGGAAGGAACAATTTGGGGTAAATATTTTACAGTGAAAGGATTTGGGAAATAGAAGGAAAAGTCAGTATGGTAGGAGAATATCTAAACATGGAGGAGGGGAGTACTATGTAAACGACCTGTAAAGGGGCACTTGCTGGAAGGCCCTGGGTTTGGAACAATTGTCGTTTCCTTGTCATTAGTTATTAGTCCACTTCTTTTATTATTCTCAGGAATTTCTCCCCCTTTCTCTCTCTCTCTCTCTCTCTCTCTCTCTCTCTCTCTCTCTCTCTCTCTCTCTCTCTCTCATACACACACACACACACACAAATACACAATCTCTATGTCTAATATCTTATTGTATGTTCCTTGCACAATTCTTTCTTTGGGGACACAAAAACTTGGAAACTTCATGGACTGTCCCTCAAACTCAGATCCACACTTAAAGGATTTTGTGAGACAACCAGGCACTAAACACAAAATGCTTCTTAAGTTTTCTGTCTTCTTTCACAAGGGCATGTCTCCCCTTCAGTGTTAGTTAAGTTTATGCAGGGGCAAAATGGTGCCTGCCCTGGCAGGTTGTACAGACCCACAGAAATTCAGTGCTAAGTCTGTAACTTGTGTGGATCCTCTGGGGAATCGGGTGGCAGTGAATGGACCCACACTATCATGGACAACCTGAACAAGCCAATCTAGTGGGGGCCACATGATTTCTCAGGGTCCACATTAACACTAGGTACTCAGCCTCACCACACCTGAAGGCTTTCCAGTTTGACTGCCATTTGTTCCTGAACCTCCAAACTTCCTTTCCATCTTCTCAGACACCCACAGGGATGATGTGAACTGCAGACTCAAATGTGACTCCTGTGCTACTCACAGTGAATCCTGGCAGGGTCCTAACATGCACCAAGTTTTAGTTAACTTGGCTCCACAATTTTCTACCACTGAATTATTTACTCTCTTTGAAATCTTCCCTGTTCATTTACACAAGTACTTACACAAGTATCTCTATGCTGTCCACGTGGAGAGTATAGAGATACTTGTGTAAGTACATACCGACTTTCCTTTAAGGATCAGATAAAAAGAAACAGACATTTCAACCCCATTTGTAATTACGCTGAATGGTAATATAAAATGAAAAAGGTGAAGATATTCACACTAGTAAATCAGGGTATTTTAAACAGGTTCTATGGACTGAAGAGATGGCTCAGTGGTTAAGAACACTGGCTGCTCTTGCAGAGGGCCCAGGTTAGCTTCCCAGCACCCATCACATGTGGCAAACAACCATCCATATTTCTAATACCAGAGGATCTGATTCCTTCTTCTAGCCTCTGTGGGCAGTGCACAAACTGATGCACTTATATACATGCAGGCAAACAAAAGATTTATACACATAAAAATATAAACAAGTTGGGCGTGGTGGTGCACGTCTTTAATCCCAGCACCTGAGAGGCAGAGGCAGGCAGATCTCTGTTAGTTCAAGGCCAGCCTGGTCTACGTAGTGAGTTCCAGGACAGCTGTGGCTACAGGGAGACACTGTCTCAAAAAGACATATAAATAAATTTAAAAGAAAGATTCTCAGAGATTCTCATAACAAGGGCTCATCCTGGGAGAGAGACAAAACAGGTAATCAATTAAAACACTGACTATATCAGAGGCAACCCATAAGACAGGTGACCTATAGCATAGACATTAAGTTCAACAATTGACAAATGGGACCTCATGAAACTAAAGAGCTTCTGTGCAGAGAAGGACACAGTCAATCAAGAGAAAAGGCAACCTACAGACTGGGAAGAAAAAAAAAACCTTTACTCGGCATACATTTTACAGAGAGTTAATAACTAGAATACATAAAGAACTCAAAACATTAAATAACAAAACTCAACCCAATTAAACTTTAAGACAAGGAAATAAACAGAGTTCTCAGAAGATGAAACACAAATGACTGAGAAGTACTTTTCAATATGTTTAGTATCCTTAGCCATCACAGAAATTCAAATTAAAATCACTTTGAGAGTTCATCTCACCCCACTCAGAATGGCTAGGATCCAACAAACAAACAAGGACCAATGCTGGTAAGGATGTGGGAAAAGGGGAAGGGTTATCCACTGCTGGTGGGAATGCAAACTGGTGCAGACATTATGGAAATCAGTGTGGAGACTCATCAGAAACCTAGAAATAGATCGTCAACATGATACAGCCATACCACTGTTAGCCATATACACAAAGGTCTCTATATCCTACAAGAGAGATAACTGCTCATCCATGTTAATGGTTGCTCTATTCTCAACACCAAGAAAATGGAAACAAGCTAGATGTTCATCAGCTGATTAATACATAATGAAAATATGGAACATTTTCACAATGGAATATTATTCAACTGTTAAAAAATGAATTTCTGGCTGGAGGGATGGCTAAGTGCTTACAAACACTGAGTGCTCATGCATGTACATACATACATGGAAAACTCATACACATAAAATAAAATAAATAAATCCAAAAAATAAAAAGAAAAATGAAATATGCAGGCAAATAGGTGAAACTGGAAACAATCATTCTGAGTAACATAGCCCAAACCCAGAAAGACAAATGTCACACATGTTCTCTCTCATTAGTAAATACTAACTTCGAATCTTTAGACATGCAACCAAAGAGGTTAGGAAACTAGTGTAGGGCCATGTACAGAAAACCTCATGGGAGTGGCAGTTGTATGCTATGACATAAAAGGACAAAAATATCTGGGTGTGGTGACACACACCTTTAATCCCAGCACTTGGGAGGCAGAGGCAGGCAGATCTTTGTGAGTTCAAGGCCAGCCTGATCTACATAGTGAGTTCCAGGACAGCTGGGGCTACAAGGAGACCCTGCCTCAAAAAGACAAAATAAAATAAAATAATGGAGTAGGAACTGTTTAAATGCGGAGGTAAATAGGGGTAAGGCAGATCAGGGAGTATGGGGGAGAAACTACTACTTCATGTCTTTAGGAAAAGCCATATGGAAACCTACCACTACAGCAAGTTCTTAAGGTATATAATATTCATTATAAACATATATTAAAAGGAGTCACCCTATAATATGATGACATTACCCCTATCAGACACTATAGACTAGCAAATTAAAAGCCCAACTCCAAGAATAGACTGTCTTTTTTGAAGACAGTTTACCAGGGCTCCCATAGATCCTCCAGCAATACTGGTTATTTCCCCTCTCTTAGTGTCCCACCAGAAATTGACACTAAGACACTATTATTGAAGACACCGTATACACGAGAACGAATAAGGAGAAATCCAGCTGGTACTGACATTGAAGCTTCATATCTACTGGACATCTTTCATAGTGCCTAGGAAGCTAAGGCTGGACAGGACACAGACCATAGGGGAGTATTTACTTCTACTATTGTAGTAAATTGACATAGTATTCCACTGACTCCTGTGACTTATTATTAGACCCGTAGATTAATGTATCTCTCAAATCTCACCTGAGAAGCTTCCTCATGCATCAGGTAATGACTATCAAGGAGACACATAACTGGTCAATCTGCAGAGAATAAGAGACTGCAGAGTTCTTGACCCAGAATGAGATGGCTATGCTAATCTTCTGCCTCTCAAGACTTGGGGATCATTGTAGAAAAAGTGGAGGAAAGATTGTAAGATTCAGAGATGGTACATGTTCACAAGGATACACAATTTTCCAGACAGCTTGACAGCTACTCATATGAACTCACAGCAATTGTGCCATTATTCACAAAACCTATCTAAGCCCATTCCACACATATAACCAGCATAATAGAGGGGAAATGGGTAAGAAGCCCCAACTGTAATTGAGGAATTATTGGCAACAAATAGCTTCTGGGAGAGGGAGAGTCACATTTTTAAAGAGTGTGACTCTGAGTAAGTTAACCAGATGCCAGTGAATAGACCCACACTGAATGGCATTTGGGAACACAAACTAAATGCATCTTAAAATGTGTGTGTGTGTGTGTGTGTGTGTGTGTGTGTGTGTGTGTGTAATAGGGTACATGAAATTGCGGGGGGTAGTTAGGAGGCGCAGAGAGGAAATGTCTGTGAGTGTGTTTAAAAAAGAATATTTTATATTCTCAAACATGAAATTAGGAGGGGTAGCTAGGAGGTGCAGATAGGGAAAATTTCTGAATGTGGTTAAAATACAGTATATTAAATTCTCAAAAATTCAATAAAATACTTTTAAAAAGAATAGAGAAATAAATGACATAGTTCATTATCGTTGATGCCATCATGCAAGGAAAAAGGATAATTTGTGGTAGAAAGGGATCTTGGAATTAGACAAATCCCTCATATTTAGGCTTTCCACGTATGAAGTGTTGACATTTAGATATGTCATTGAAACATAATGAGTCTGATTCCTCAACTTCAAAATTCAAAATATTTGCACATTGCTTAATTCATAAATGATATTTAATATCAAATGACCTAATATTTTGTAAGGCAGTTTTGTAAACTATTAAATCCTGGATAAGTATGCTGATATTATATAAAAAGCAAAACAAACAAGAAAGTCTGTGACTAGGAAATGGTAAGTCCAGACTAAATTAAAACACAAACCAATGTTTATAGTTTCTATGAGGTTAAGCTCAGTTTTGCACACAGGTGCTAGGGGTTCAGAAGACAGGAAGGAAGGTGATGCTCTTTCCATCTTCTCTCTTTGAGGACTCTGAGAATAGATAAGAGTTATATTCTTTCCATTCTGAGGCCTTTATACCTTTCTGTTCAGTTACTATCCCTTGAACTATGTGCATTGATAAAGGCTCAGTAATTAATATAAATTGTACTGGAGTGATGGCTCATTGGAAAAGAGCACTGGATTAACAAGAGTTTGGCTCCTAGTGTCCATGTTAGGTAGCTTACAACTGACTACAAATACAGTTCCAAAGATACTACACTCTTCTGGCCTCTGTTGACAGCTCCATGTATGTGGTGAAGATACATACACTCAAACACACACACATACTCACACACACACTTAAATGAAATTAAAAAAATAAATGGTAAAAAATAATTGGGGCTGAAGAGGCAGCTCAGTGGTTAAGAGCTCTGGCTACTCATGCAAAGATCATGGGTTTGGGTCCCAGCACCAACATGGCAGCTAATAACCATCCATAATTCCAGTTTCAGTGGATCCAATGCCCTCTTTGACTTCCACAGGCAATGCATGCATGTGGTACACCTACAAACATGCAGATAAAACACTCACAATACAAAACATAAAGAAAGAATTAAAAAGAGACTAATTGCATGAATTTTACAAAGAAGATAATACTTTCTGTAGCAATATCTGGCCTCATTACCAGCTGAATGTGGTGGTTAATATTTCTTGCCACATTCCAGCTATGCTAAAATAAAACCAGCCTGACTCTTAGCATTCATTCTAAGCCAAGAGTGGACCTGAACTGCTGAGAACCGGTCCCTTCAGAATTATATCAGAACTGTGTTCCTGAGCAAGGGCTAGCTCATTCTTTTACTGAAACAGTATATTCAGCATTAAATGGGAAGTAAAAGTTAGAAGGTTTGTCTTATCAGCACACTATGTTCTGTCTGACCACTAGAATACCACACATAACCACAAACAGACATTATCAATGTAAATGTATCTGTTGCTTGAAACACCAATGGGATAATTTTCATATCTTCCTTGTTTCCAATGAGGAATCATTGCTTGCATGGCTTTTGATATCTACCATGTACACACGCAGGAATATATACTTTATTCTAGGTCTAGGGCAATGAAACATCATGAGGAATTAAAGTTATATTTAAGTTTTAAGAGGAACTCAAGGCTCGGTGAGTTTGCCTACATTTTAATCCCAGCACATGGGAAGCAGAGATAGGCGGATCTCTGTAAATTCAAGGCCAGCCTGGTCTACATAGTGAGTTCCAGGACAACTGGAGCTACAGGAAAACCCTGTCTCAAAAAGACCAAAAAAAAAAAAAAAGATTAACTTTTTGGTTGCAAGGTTAGGTAAAGTCATTTGTCCTGAGTATATTCATATTGTAAAAGTCACTGCCACACCTACATAGTGGGAAAAATGTAGCCAATAGATAGAAGCTTAAAATAAAACAACATCTTACAGTTGGATCTATCATGTAAAAATTCCTTGGAAGTAGTCTTACATGCCTTATGTACAAGCCTTCATGGCTTTCTAAAACAACAGCAGGTTATGCAAATTAAAAGAAAGAAAGAAACTCAGCCATATAGAGCAGAACAAAGCCTCCTGCCATTCATTCACTCTGATGCCTTCCATACTCCACCTCAGGTGAATGCCTGGACCCTCAGGGACAGTTAAAATCCACCTTCCCTTTCCAATTATTATTGCTCAGCAATGGAAAGAAAGGCTAGGAAGTTTCTCTGGAACTCACAGAATTTCACTGGACCCCAGCACACATTGCATAGAGGTTTCTAAGTTGGCTTCCTGTGTTGCTTTTATCTTCCCTCATGGGGACTTTCCAAAATATTCTCAATCTCTGTGCTCTCCCATTTCAACACAGGTTCTTTCCTTCCTGCTTCTTTCCCAAATGGATAAGCTTATCCTCAGGTCAGACCTACTGCTCTGTGTTTTTTTTTTATTATTCAAAGTCTATTCCTAAAACCACATCAACCTAAGAACTTGCAGTAATATCAGAAGGACCAGCCCCACAGATGTGGGACACTGTCTTTTCACTGCTTAAAGGAAGGGAAAAACTTCTGACAAAACACTATACAAAACAAAATTAACAGACAGAAAAACACAAGGCATTCTTACAGATCCCACAGGAGTTAACCTTATTCCCTTCAAAAACAGGGAGACATAAAACCTTTGTACCTTGTTAATGTATTTGTGTGATGTGTGATTATAATTATTATCATGTAACTGCTTTTGTGTCATTCTATTTAAAGACAGTGTGAAACAAAACCCATTCTGTCTGTAAAACATCCCTAAATAACTTTGTAACCAAAACTGTGGCCACTGTGATTTTTTTATTCATTTTTATTTTGTGCTGACATAATTTGTCTTTTTATAATTTTTTTTAATTTCTTGGCATTCCTTTCTTAAAAATGAGGCCACTTTATATTTGACAAAGGGGCCAAGAACATTCACTGGAGGAAAGACAGTATGTTCAGCAAATGGTGTGGACAAAACTGGATCTCCACCTATAGAAGAATAAAACTAAACCCCTATCTTTCACCTTGCATAAAATTCAACTCCAAATGGATCAAAGACCCCAATTTGAAGCTTGAAACTCTGAAACTGTTAGAAGAAAACATTGGTAATAACCTACAAGATATAGGTGTAGGAAAGGACTTTCTAAACCAGACATCAATTGCTTAGGAAACAAGGTCAAGAATCAATGAATGGGACCTCATTAAACTAAAAGGCTTCTGTACATCAAAAGAACAACCAGGGAAATGAAGAGAAAACCCACAGAATGGGAGAAAACCTTCACCAGCAACATATATGACAGAGGTTTAACATCCAGAATTTGTAATAAACTCAAAACACAAAGAATCAAGAAAGGAAGTAACCCAATTCAAAGATGGGCTAAGGAACTGAACAGAGAGTTCTCAAAAAAAGAAATAAAGATTGCTAAGAAGCATCTTAAAAGGTGTTCAGTATCATTAGTAATTAGGAAAATGCAAATTAAAACCACTTTAAGATTTAATCTTACCCCAATCAGACTGGCTAATATCAAGAACAAATGATATCAAATGTTGGAGAGGATGTGGGATTGCAAACTTGTTCAATCCCTATGGAAAGCAGTGTGGAGAACTATTAAAAAACTACAAATGCACCTACCATGTGACCCAGTTATAACACTCCTTGGCATATATCCAAAGAACTCATCCTATTGCAAAGACAATTATACATTCATGTTTGTTGCTGCTCTTTTCACAATAGCTAAGAGATGCAAAAAACCTAAGTGTCCCTCAACTGATGAGTGGATAATGAAAATGTGATTCATTTATACAATGGGTTTTACTCAGCAGTAAAGAAAGATGAAATCATGAAATTTGCAGGTAAGTGGATGGAACTAGAAACTGTTATACTAAGTGAAGTAACACAGACTCAGAAAAAAAAGGCATATGCTCTCCCTCATATGGGGATCCTAGCACCAAATCCTGATAAGTTAGTGTGTATCTAGACATAACTACAGGAACCAGGATAATGAAAAAGATCCAAGAAGATAAAAGAAAATAAAAAATATGAAAGAGAAGAACAGTAGTAAACTGTTTATAAGGGAGATGTGGATCAAAATGGGGTTATTTTAAAGGGAGGGGGGAGGGGGGAGCGAGGATTATACAAGGAACCTTGGGATAAAGGGAAGGAAGGAGCTCAAGAGAGGTGTGACCATAGGAGAAGGGTATAATTAAGGGAGAAATGGGAAAAATGGGTGCACTTTACATGGGGAAACCATGGTAGAAGGGTTAGACAATGCAAGAGAAAAATAATGCCTAGATAGTTTTTAAAAAATCAGAGGGAACCATATTAGTCCAACAACCTACTTATGATTTATACATACAACTAGCTCAAAGAACACAATATATGTTAGTCAAGGTATATCTGAGAACCTTTGGTCTTTGCCCAAGCTTTATCTACATAGCTCATGGTAATTAAAATACTGGGCTGGTAGAACTAACCTTCTTAGGTGTTTAACATCCATACTTTGAAGCCTATACTAATTTGGTCAGAGGGACGTAAAGAACAGTTTTTGCTCCTTACCCTCCAAGGTCAACTAAGTTCCAGGCGACTATGGAGCAATTCTCAAAATGTCCTGTAACTGTGGTGAGTCACCTGTCCTCTTGATCAAGGAGGCTATGGATGGTTCAGATGGACTTGAACCAGTGTCCAGCCTACAAAGAGGAGGGTCAACAGAGGAAACATTTCCTCCATGCTGCCAAGTGAAGCCATCCATGATCAAGCAGGACCTTGACTTATCTTCACATAGACACAACTGGTAAAAGAAAGGAGCTAGTGGCTCCTTCCAAGCCCATGTGACCCCTGAGGCATAGATCCTCAAATGACCTTAAGAGTAAAAATAAATTGACTTATCTGGGCTAACTGTGTGGTCTTAAACACCGAAAAGGTAAGTATAACCAAAGACTAAAGGGATAAGTATAAATCTTTAAGACTCCATGTGTATAGCTAAAGGCTGTATAACAAGAAACAATGCCAGACAGGAGATACCTTCCTTTGAATTGTTGGCCAGGGTGGCCCAAAAGACTCCCAGACAGTAACCCAGCATAGAACTGGGAAAATGAACAGCAGACCCCAATCTTATCTAAAGGAATATTGGCAACTGCTTGCTGCTAGATAAGGAACAGCTGATCTTCCTAAAACAAGGGACTCTAGAGAGGCTGACTAGATTCAGCACTGGGAAATGGCTGGAGGCACTGACAACACAGTGGACAGTAACAGGGATGACAGAGTCTATGGGCTCCAGTGGGGAAGGGTGGCCCTGGGAGGGTGCCATTTGGGATGTGGGTATATAGATGAATGAGATTGTTTGCAAAGTTCTATATGACATACACACACACAGAAAAATCAATAAATAAAAAAATGAGTTATATTTGAGGAAGAAGCATAAAATTTTGCTTCATGTTAATTAGTAGATGTGAAAAACATTACCATTGAAATCCACCTGACGATTTTATATCCAGGCTCAGGTGCCAAGGATCTCAGAAAGTAACCGACTGTGACTAGTAATAATCAGATACATAGAGATTAGAGACGCATGTGCGAACATCTGTTAGTTGCATTAAAAATGAGTTTTTCTGTATGAAACAGTATATTTTAAAATGAAATGGAGATCTTTTTTAAAGGTTAAAACTTCATTCAATTTTATGTATTATAGGGTTTATACTGAGTACAATATTTTATAACCATGTTAATTCAATTGTCAAACTAAAAATTTAAAGCCAATTTTGAAAGAGATGTGGCTTAGCTCTGGAAGTTGTTATTGAATATATGGTTATTAAATAAAAAAGAAGCATTTAGAAAAAAAAAATATATATATATATATATGAAGTTGTGGTGGTGCACAACTTTAATCCCAGCACTTGGGAGGCAGTTTTGTGCTTATTTTAAAAGTTTGCTAAATTCAAACTGTCTTATAAACAGGTATTCTTAACAACTTAAAATGTATTAAAGTGACTCATGAGGCAAGGCAGGCAGATCTCTGTGAAATCCATGCCAGCTTGGTCAATATAGCAAGTTTCATGCCTACTGGGTCTACAGGCTACACTGTCTCTAAACAATGAAACAAAGAAACAAAGAAACAAAACTTTCTTAAAGTTCTAAATTTGGGTCTATTTAATATTTCATAAAACCTTATAATGCTACTTGTATAAATTAAACATCATTAATTTTCATCTTATGATAAAAATTTTTTATTAAATTATAATATTTAACATTCAATACATAGACTTAGAAAACCATTTCCTTCTGAACAATTTCTGGAAAATAATCAATTTTATTTATTTTTTGTTTGTTTGTTTTTGTCTTCTTGAGATAGGGTCTCCCTGTAGCCGCAGCTGGTCAAGCACTCAATATGTAGACCAGGCTGGTCTTGAACTCATAGAGATCCACTCTGCTTCCCAAATGCTGGGATTAAAGGTGTGTGCCATGATGCCTGGCCTTAGTTCAGCATTTAAATAAACACAAGTAACTAAAAAGAATAGGGCATAAAATGCTTTGTGTTAAAATCATTCTAAGTAATACATATTAAAATTCTCTTATTAGACTAAGAGCTATGAATTGTTTCTTCAGAAATATTCTTAGCATGCCAATGTTAAATAAAAAATTTTTATTAAAGCTATAATACATGCAAACTGATGGGCATATACATTTGTCAAAAGTCTTTATTTTAGTTTTTTTTCACAATGAGCTACAATTCTAACAAATATTAACACTCAAAATCCATGTAAACTCTTAAGGTTGTTTGAGGATCTGTTCCTCAGGGGTAACATGGGCTTGGGAGGAGCCCCTGGCTCCTTTCTTTTACCAGTTCCATCTATGTGACGATAAGTCAAAGGTCCTGCCCGCCATGGCTGGATTTGCTTGGAAGCATGGAAGAAATGTTTTCTCTGTATTGACCCTCCTCTTTGTAGACTGGACAGTTCAGGTCCATCTGGTGGGGTCTCCACAGCTTCCTTGCTCAAGAGGACAGGTGACTTACTACAGTTACAGGACATTTTGAGAGATTCTCATACTCCCCTGGAACTTAGTCGACCTAGGAGGGCAAGGAGCAGAAACTGTCCTTTATGTCCCCCTGACCAAATTAGTATATGCCTCAAAGTATGGCTGTTAAACATTCAAGAAGGTTAGTTCCATCAGTCTGGTACTTTTAATTGCCATATGCCATGTAGATAGAGCTTGGGCAAAGACCAAATGCTCTCAGATAAACCTTGTCTAAGCATATATTATATTGCTTGATCTAGTTGTATGTATAATTTGTCAGTAAGTTGTTGGACTAATGTGGTAACTGACTGTGACTAGTCATCATCAGATACATAGAGATTAAAGACACATGTGCAAACATCTAAGTGTTAGCAGCATTAAAAATGTAGGAAACAGCATATTTTAAAATAAAATGGAGATCTTCTTTAAAGGGTTAAAACTCATTCAATTTTGTATCTTACAGTGTTTATACTGAGTTCAATACTATATAATGGAATTAATTCAACTGTGAACCTAAAAATTTAGCGTCACTTTTAAAAGATATGTATCCTTGCTCTGGAGTATGTTACTGAATACATTAAAACTGTAATGAAATGCTTCTTCTAAAAAAACAAAAACTTAAAAAAAATCATGTAAACTTATTCTGTATATAATAAATGGCTATGATTAAGTCTTAAAATAATAATGACTTTAGCTAATATATTATATTTTAAGATAAAATTATATTATAATTGTAACATAAGGTTACTACAAATATTTCTTGACAACCTGTGCCCTATTCTTTTAGAAAAACATTTTTTTTTTGTCTTTTTGAGATAGGGTCTCCCTGTAGCTCCAGCTGTCCTGGAACTCACTATGTAGACCAGATTGGCCTTGACCTCACAAAGATCCGCCTGCCTCTGCCTCCCAAGTTCTGGGATTAAAGGCTTGCGCCACCATGCCTGGCTAGATCAACATTTTAATGGATCCTATTTTTGCTCATTTAAACAAAAACCCACAAAAAAAATTGCCATTTTAAATCCAACTACTAAGCCTTTTTCAGTAAACATGTTGGTCTATATGAATTTAAAAAAAAAAAAGTTTCATTTAATTTACATTAAGTATTGTCTTTGAAACTACTGAGTTTGGATTAAGGCTTTTTAAACATCAGTAAAAAT
>NW_008339040.1:75953-122975 GCF_000622305.1 Nannospalax galili
TAGCATCTATGTTTGATTTTATTTTGATATGGTTTGATATAGTACCTTTTGATAAGGTACTAAACTGGTTTATAAATATTTGGTTGTCTACACTGAAACTGTTGTTAGCCCAAATTCCTTTCCGTGCACAAAATAAAATTTTAAAACAGAGAACACAGAGTGTGTGTTACTAAACCATTTTAGTCAAGATGTTCCTTGGTGCCCTTTACCTCAGTTCTGGTACCACAAGATTGTCTAAGGAGTCTTTATTGCTTGGGAAAATAAACTGCTCTCCAGGCATAACTTCTGCTCAGGTACCCAACTTCAGCAGGATGGATAACTGCTCTTATCTGGAGGTTGATCCTGCTAGGTTTCATTGTTCCTGTAATCCAAGATTAGGAAAACGACTTATCTCTTTACTTTCAGCTTTTCATGAGCAATTAGCCTACTTACAGAGCATTCAGGTTACTCAAAGGAAAGAAAACAGATGCAAAATAAAGGTAGAAAAACCCCAATTACTATCCTCCTTTATGTACCTCATGAGAGCCCAAATTAGAAATAAATGCTTTTTAACAAAATCAATTTCTAAATGCTTAATAAAATAAGATGTATATTTTCAATAAATTAATTTAAATTCATTGGTTAAAAACAGTCTCCAGGACTGTTAACAGTCCTATATGTGTATCTGTTACATATTTAAGGTACAATATACATGTTTTCTAGGTGTCCCTGTTTCCATGTGCTAAGGTTATCATATTTCTTCTACTATCCCTCCATGTTGGGTTCTTTTGGTTTGGGGAAAGTTAATTTACATAATGTATCAACTGCTTCCTTTTAACCTGCAGACTCATGAGTCACAACACATATGGCTTTGACTCCTTCTTTTTGGGTTTCTTTCCAATTGCTCTAGATCTTACTCATAAGAAAATTAATACAAGTAACACGTGATACCTGTCAAGACATCTTGTGGGTCCTGACCCTTGTCAGACAGGAAACTGTGTCCCCACAGGCTAATGTAACTCCCAGTCATTAGGCTACCAACAGTCAACTCTTTGTTGATTCCTATTGATTAGCTTCCTGGATGCATTCTAATTTGTCTCAATGCATAATTGGGGCAAATATGGTCCCAATGCTTTAAAAGAAAAAAAAAAAAGTTCATTTGGCCTTGCACAGTGACCCAAGAAAGGTCAAGCTAGTCATTACAGAATGACCAATAACTGACAGTTTAAGCTTCACTGCCTTCCCTCTGCCTAGATCAGATGTCACCTACAGCAAGCTTTTCTTCCAGACTGGTGTAATGAACTTTTGGGTACTAAAATGCCCACTTGGAGGCCAAAATCCATGATGATACAGGACCTAAAAGGACAGTCCATTAGACCTTTGCCCCCAGATCTGCTAGAACCCAGGGTACTATAGAATCACAGCATTTCTAAAGGGATCTTACAGCCCCAGTGAGTCTTCTGTCCCCTTCATTATAGAGGCCACAGAGACCCCAAAATTTGGAGTCTAACTGATGTACATTCAAATTGTCCTTAAGGAAAGCCACATGGTCAGCAATCCTTGACACATACCATTAGATGACACATCTGGCAGAAAAAACTTAAAGGAACAAAAGATGTCTCTCCTAAGTCCCTAATAATAACCTCCTATGGAGCTTCAGTTGACATTAACAACAGAAAGGAAGATGTTTAATTTCTGCTTACCTACATGGTCTTAAAGATCCAAGAGGAAGGGATAGCCAAAGAGTAAAATGATTGATAATAATTTAAAACAACAATGTAAGATAAACGTTAAAAAGGAACAACAATTCAGGTCTTATAGACTTTCTCATTAAATCCTGAAGATGGATTACTGACATGTCAGATAGGAGGTCATAGCCCTGCTATAGTGCAAAGATACGCTTCACTTCTAAACCTGTCAATAGTTGTGACTTGACTTTATGTGTAGTTTCCTTCAATAGCTTTCTTTTGTCAGGGTTAGTAGTCAATGGTAACCACTTCATATTTTCTTTTTATTCTATTCTATCATTAGATTCCTTATTGCAATTGCTTTTTAATATTGTCACACATTTTCAATATATAACTATCAACATGTTTTTTTGTTTAGTCGTTTTGAAACAGGGTCTCCCTGTAGCCCCAGCTGGCCTGGAACTCACTATGTAGACCAGGCTTGCCTTGAACTCACAGAGATCCACCTGTCTCTTCCTCCCAAGTACTGGGATTAAAAGCATGTGCCACCATGCCCAGTTTACAACATATTATTTTAAAGAATCTAAGAGATCACACCCTGGAGAGCAAGTTGATGAGGATGGTCTCCAGGGACAGGTATGGCCATTGAATTTCTGGTTCTTGCCCTTCATGGGGTCATAGCTTGACGTAATCATGTTTCTATTGCTTAAGTCTTGTATTTTAATGTTGTAACAGTTGTGTCTTTTAGGATATATGATAATTTCAAATGAAACTCCTTAAAATAAATGGATTCCAGTCACTGTCTACCATAGAAAATTCAAATTGTCCTCCCTAGCCAACAGGGAAGGTAGGAAGAAAGTCTTCTGGCCCATCTTAGGCAAGACTATGTCCCTTATTAGTATAGAAATAGCTAAAGATGATTGATTGATCATCATTGTTCTGCCCCAAAGAAATTTTTAAAAATTTTTTATTGACATTTGTACACTTCATACAATAGTTCCCAATCAAATTTAGACAACCTTCCCCCATCCATGCCCCCCAATCCCCCACTAGACCTCATGCATTCTGCCATACAGGTTAAGTCCTATCCAGTCAAGCATTTGTACCCAGATGTCCAGTGCAAATTCACCCACTGGAGTCTACTCAGCCTATGCAGAGATCATAAGTAAGGTATACTTTCCCTCACTGAGCAGTGACCGGTCTCCAATAGTTCACAGTCTAGAGCCAGTCCATCACCCATTTCTCATGCTCCACTCTGGAACCCTGTCCCAATTGAGTGGGCATGGGTCCTGTGCCCGATGCCATCATTGCCACAAGTTCACATGTACAAGCTTTTAATGACCTGAAAGCCTCTGCTTCCCTGTGTTCATGAACTAGCCCTGGCTCTTACAACCCCACACCCCATTGCCACAGTGGTCCCTGAGACATGGGTGGGTAAGGTTCCATGTAGGAGACATATCAAGGGACACACACTCTGCAGTCTCTCATTCTTTAAAACTTGGCTAGTTGTGGCCTTCTGTGTGCATTGTACTCTGCTGTATATGGGAATTTTACTGGTGAGAAAGAAAACTAATGCATCTCCAAAGAGTTTTGACCACAACTCTCAAAAAGGAGTTGCATAATAGAGTAAAGGGGGTGGGGAGGAAAAATCAACATATAAAAGGAGTCAGTTGGCAGACAAAGACTAGAAAGACTTCCATACCTGAGCTACTTCTAACAGAGAATGTTCTGGAAAGCCAGTAATATACAAAGGAGGATAGGTCAATGCTAAGTAAATTCTTATGGATGGTTATATACCTTCTGGCCTAGAGCATTTGAGCTGATACCCTGGCCTTCTCATTAGCCCATTTCCATTTTGAGGGTGTTTTCTCTTTTTTAACAACCTCTCTCTATGTCAACTACCTCATAGTGTGTCCCTCATACAATTCTTTATTCCTGTACACAAGAATCTGGAAATCAACAGGTGAGCTCCAAACTCATATGTTCATCTATAACAATCCTGATCCTTTAGTTCCAGCAACACATAGCGGAAAATTTTACATACTTATTTTCATTTTAAAATTTAAACTTACTTAAAAGTCTGGAAAAATAATGACTGAAAAGACTCACCTATAATCCTTTTGTTTTTAAGTATAGACTCATTTATATTGACAAAATAAAGGAAAACATAAGGAACTGCTAATTTTACAAATTCATGTAGTCTGATATAAACCATATGCTTCATTTATGAGTTGCTATTAATGAGTTATCAAAATGCATGAATCATAGCAAATAAATTCCATAAAAGTATAAAATAGCAAATATGATATCTAATCACATTATGCTTTAGAGGACTGTATTTAGGTTTTCAACGTTTTTCTTTGTAAAGAGAGGGAAAAAATCAACTAATTTTGAGAAAACTCTTCTTAAGATTTTAAGAATTAAATTAGAGGGGTGTGTTTTCAGAGATTTGAAGAGTGAAGGAAGAAGTTTGTGACAATTTTGCACCCTAAGCAAAACATTCTTTCAACTTAACCTTTTACATGTGAATTTTCTTCAATCTATAAACAGCTTTGGCATTAGAAAAATGGTTTTTAGGGACTGGAGAGATGGTTCAACAGTTAAAAGCACTGGCTGCTCTTGTAGGGGACCTGGTTTGATTACCAGCACCTACACCATAGCTAACAACCATCCACAACTCCAGTTCCAGGGAATCCAAAGCCCTTACCCGACCTCCTCAGGCATTGCACAACATAGATACACTTAAATGCTTATAGGCAATACACACACATATAATACATGAAATATTTTTAAAAGAAAAAGTGATTTTTAAGGAGGTCTAATGTATTTTTTCAGTGCAGCAACAAATACAGACCAACCAAATAACAAAGAATACTAAAGTTCTTGAGGAGGGCACTGGGTTCAATATTTCAAGCCAGCCAGTTCTCAATAAACAAAGAGTACCTTCATTTTAACCAGGTGTTACAATTTCTTCTTCCAACTTAACTACTATCAAAACTGTATTCTGGAAATAAAATTTAATCAGTAAAAAGAAGTACAGCCTGGCTGGAGAGTAGAGACTAGTAAAAGAGACATGAATATTCACATAAGAAAGAAGCCAGTTGGCAGAGAAAGATGTGAGACCCTACCCCAACTGGGCTCCATGAAGTAAACAGCCTGCAAAAGAAAACCACCTAACATACAAACAACAGGTGGTAAACCGTATGGCCTCAGAAGAGTCATGGGCCTCATGAAGCAGTGCTCTTCAGTGTGGGCTGTTTCCAGGCTCAATGGCCAGCCTCTCTTTGGTAAAGCATCTTCCTCTTTCTTAATAATCTATCTTGCTCTCTGTAACTTTACCCTCTGTCCATACATGGCATAATTCCTGGAACAGAATCTGGCAACTACAGCAAGTGCCTCCTGGGACTCAGATCAATCTCCATTAACAGAAGTTCAGAAGCAAACATTTCATATATCTTGTTAAACACTAAATGATACAGTAGGTTTTCTTGTAAATATTGGAGTTGTTCAGAAGGTTATCTGTTCATTTACCCTAACTTGGGTTTTAAGGTACAGTTAAATGATAGATTCGGTATTTCTCTATTGTTCTTCTCCAAATGGATGCAGTTTTCATTCAGTGTTAACTTATAGGAGGGACCCACCAAAGACTAAGTCATTGTCATTATCTCAGCCTATAAGCTAGACCTGTGCATTTCTGCACTGACAGGGTGTGTCCCCCCTGAGCTCTGCTCTGTGCACGTTATCTATGTCACTCTGTAGCTCTCTAACTTTGAACATGTCCTTGGAGGAGAAACCTTAGGGTGGGTCTGACCCCCAAACTGAAGAGAATGCAATTCTGGGAGAAATGTCTAGAGAAACAGTTAAGAAAATAATCACTAATATGTAAAAGGGAATTTTTCTGACAGATGGATTGAGTTTGGTGAGAGTTCTGTTTTTTAAAATGTGATAGTCAGGTGCACCTATGAAAGGAAAGAGGGGTGTCTCAGAAAAAACAAAGTGATGTGACCAGGTCCTAAAAATTCATGGCAGGCCCACAGCAGGGAGGCACTGTCCAGGGTTAGGAAAGAGAAGAAGCAGTGACCAAGAGAAGATTCTCATCCATAGTCCCACTTGGAGGTTTCAAGGAAAGTCAGTAGACAGCAGGGTAGACACTCTATCTCTGATTTGTAAGCTCTGTCATTCTGAGCCACATGATGGTGGTTGTCTGGCTACATAGCAAGAAAGCAAACTGCTATGGCGCTAGGGCTACGGAGGGAGTGTACATCAGTTAACCAGGAAGGCAAAGACACTCTTGGCTATACTCTGTATCTCTAAGTGTTGACTCTGCTCACTCTTTCCAGCCAAAAAGGTATATATGATGTCAAAACATAATTCAGAAAACATGAAATGCGTGAAAACTCCAATGACTTCAAATTGTATGTTGATCATCGCTGGGGAGATTACTGTATGTGTGATTGAAATAATTTTGGTAAATACTAGGTGTCCTAATTTGTTCTTCATTGCTGTGACAAAATACTCTGACCACTACCAACTTGGGGAGGAAAGGGTTTATTCAGCTTACATATCCTGGGTCACAGTTCACCTGGGAGCCCAAGGTAGGAACTCACTGCAGGAACCTGGAAGCAGGAGCTGGAGCACAGGCCATGGAGGAAATCTGCTTACTGGCTTGTTCCCCTGGCCCCTGCTCAGTCTGCTTTCTTATGCAACACAGGCCCACCTGCCCAGGGGTGGCACCACCCACAGTGGGCTGGGCCCTCCCACATCACTCATCAAGAAGATCCCCCTCAGACATGGCCACAGGCCAGTCCAACATAGGCAAGCCCCCAATTGAAGCTCCCTCAACCCAAGTGTGCCAAGTTGACACTAAAGCTATCCAGCACACTAGGGAAGGCAAAGGATATGAAAATGCTGTTTTATTCTAAAATGTACCTTTCTTTTAATCCCATGGTTGCACTGGAACAGGAATCCAGGAGACTGAGTAGGGACATAGGCTGTGGTGAGGAAATGTGCAAATTACAGCAATGAAGCCATGACTAAAACAAGGCTTACTGGTTTTCTTTTTCCTAAGACTTAGAATTTCCAAGCAGATTAGGGAATACATGCAGCAGGTCTAAACCCTCAGAGCTCCAACTGAAGTTATGGTTGGGTGCCTCCTTCTCACGACATTCAGAATCATTATCAAATAAAAGGACTGTGGTGAGCACACCTGGTGCTGATCAAGAAATGCCTCTTCCTCCTCCTCCTCCTCCTCCTCCTCCTCCTCCTCCTTCTCCTCTTCCTCCTTCTCCTCTTTCTTGTCCTCCTCTACATTCTCTTCTTTCCTTTTTGTCTTCCTTCTTCCTTTGGTTCATCCCCCTCTTGTTCTCTTTGTCCTCCTCCTGATCTTGATGTTCCTCTTCTTCCTTCTTATTTTGAGCTAGGGTCTCATTGTGTAGCCCTGGCTAACTGTGAACTCTCTGTACTCCTGCCTCAGCTTCCCAAATGCTGGAATTATAGGTGTACTACCACTATACACCTTTTATACCACATCTCTTTTATACTTGTTTTGTGCATACTTTTAGACACTGTGGGCATGGAGAAAGAGAGGAAATCAGTTACATTAGAGGCTAGCTGCCAGGTCAATTCGTCCATTCTTTTGTATGTCCTCAGTTGAAGTAATCCACATTTACAGTTAAGAGTAATTCTCATTTGAGCAAGGTGGCACATATATAATATACATCACAATTATGCCTTGTCACAATTAAACGTGTAATTCTTGGTTGGGAGATTGTTAATGATGAGAGTAATTTTCATGCTAATTTTCCCTTGATTGTTACTGAACTGCAGAGGTTCATTTGAGGATGACAATAGATCACCTGATCCCTCTGGATGCATCAGTGTGTGAGGGGATGGGTACAAGCACTCTGATCAAAAATAACAGTCCATGTAGTAGATAAGGAATTAATTGGATTCAAATGCTAATTACCTCATAACAATTATTTTGAAAAAAATACACAACTAGAATCGGTATATCAGAAAATAAGTAGATTTAATATGATCAATAAGAAGTTGTTGAGCTGTGAAAAGAGTTAATCAAACTACAAGTGCAAATTTATTGTTCATTATTCTCTTGCATCCTCACTGAAATATTCATGTGAACAAAGATGTAAAAATCACCGTATCTAATCATAAATGATCCAACAAATTACTGGGATGCTTCATGGTGCCCTAGTTTGTCTTTCTGTTGCTATGATAAACATCAGGATCAAAAGGAAAGGGTTTAGTCAGGGGAGCTGGCAAATGCCTTTAATCCCACCTCTTGGGAGGCAGAGGCAGTTGAATCTCTGTGACACTGAGGCCAGCCTAGTCTACATAGTGAATTCCAGGCCAGCTGTGACTACAGGGAGACAATGTCTCAAAAACAAACTAACAACAACAAAATTGAAGGGTTTACTTCATTTTATACCAGGTCATAAGCAGTCCCTGAAAGAAGATCAGGGCAGGAACTCAAGGTGGAATTTTGAAGCAACAAACAGGGAGGTAGTCTGCTCTGTGAATTGTTCCCACTGACTTGTTCAGCTACTATTCTTATACAGCCTAGGCACACCTGTCACTGCCTACAGTGGGCTTGGCCTTCCTACATCAATTAATAATCAAGAAAATGCCTCAGAGCTGGGAGACTGGTGGTGTTTGCCTTGAATTCCAGCCTTCCCTGAGGCAGAGGTAGGCAGATCTCTGTGAGATAAAGGCCAGCCTGGTTTATATAGTAAGTTCCAGCTGCAGCTACATGGAGACACTGTTTCAAAAAAAACCAAATCAAAACAAAAATCAAAGAAAATACCTCACAGATATGACCACAGGCCAATCTGATCTACATAATTCTTCAGTTGAGGTTACCTCTTACCAGGTGACTCTAGGCGTCCGGTTAACAACTGAAGCTAACTACAACATGTGCATACAGGCTTATGTAGTTCTCAAGCAAAACCGTGGGAACACAGAAGTTGTAGAAAGTTGACAAACTCATGGTGAAGAAATCCTCAGTATGTGGGAGGCAATGCAATGATGCATTCTCATTTACCCCTCTCTCAATGGAGATGTGGGAACTATTAGGAGAAGGAGGTAAAGGAACTTACAGCCACATAACCAGGAATCCATATAAACAAAAGCTAAAAACAAACCCACACTTCATTAGAATCTGTCTCACAGACACAAGTACTATCTCCACAAAATGATTTTTATATCACTGCTGCGTCAAAAATCATTAGCCAAAACAAACACTCCTGGTCACTTTCAAATGTAGTCTCAACAAGTTATGCTCTTATGGAGATTATTTTCAGGGAAAGAAGAGATATGGAGGCTCTGAGTGTTACTTCAAATACAGTTCATCTGGTCAATACTTCTACTCAAAATGACACCAAGGAAGCACATAGGCCTGTTTCATGCTGCCTCAATGAATGGAAAGACATCAAGGATTTTGAGATAGCCTTGCTGAATGTCTTCAGGCTTGCGTTGAATGTCCATAACAGCGTGCTAGTGCAAACAAGAGTGTGACCAAATGTTCAAGAGGCAATTAAACATTCCACCTCCCCATAAGTTTTATGTTTAAAAAGTTTGTTTATTTTTTTATTTTATTTTTTATGAGTATGGGTGTTCTGCCTATGTATCTCTTCTTTCTTATGGGTGATCTTTCACCAACTACACACTTATCACCCTCATTCCAGAGTGATCTCATTTCATTCCCTGAAAATAATCACTCTCCATAAGAGCTTAACTTGTTGAGACTACTTTTGAATGTGACCAGGGATGGTTATTTTGGCTAATGATTTTTAAAAAATATTTTATTTATTTATTTTTATGGGTATGCATGTGTTGCCTGCATATAGGTAAGTACACCCAGGTCATGCAACGCCTGCGGAGGAAAGAAGAGTCTGTCGGATCCCCTGGAACTGGAGTTACAGATAGTTGTTAGATGCCCTGTGGGTGCTGGAAATTGAACACCGATTCTCAGCAAGAGAAGCCAGTGCTTTTAAACACTGAGCTGTCTCTCCAGCTCCAAGTTTTATGTTTTATGTACTTGCAGAGTTTTGAAATCTAAGTCACAGCATCAACCAGTTTCCTTGACACTCGTTATATATACTTTTAAACTTGTCTGAGAAAATATCCTTGTTTGCAGCTTAATAGCCTAACTGGCCCACCCAAAATACATTCTTCTACTTAGAACAGGGTCTGTATCTACAAAACCATTTCCATGGAAGATATAAGCACATGCTATACTGTAGATACATCTGTACAGTAGGATGTGAGACAAAGATGAACAAATCAGTAACTGCTTTAAAGAATCTGAATTCTATCAAGAAGCATGGAAAGGAAAATATTTGTACATCGGTGAGCAAACTGGAATCTAAGTGAGAAAAAGAAACAAAAATTATGCTATGAGAACATAAAGAAGGCAAGTCAGGTCCTGGGAAGGGAATGTGGAATAAAAAGAAAAAAAAAAAAAAAAAGCAAACAATACGAACACCCTCAGAAAAGTGACTGGGAATTTAATGAATTCAAATTTCAATCAGAGAAAGTAGAAAAAAGAGATTTTCAGTGAGACTAAAATGTGTGCACATCCCTACACATGAGAAGAAGGTTGGCCCTTCGAAACAGTGAGAAAGGTCCAGGACAGCCTTTGCTGGGATGTTGGGGTGGGCGAGCTGCAAAGGAGCTGGGATGGAGAGAGGAGCAGAGTCCAGATAACAGTGATCATCAGGAGCCACCACAGTCCTGGGAGAGGAAAGACCTCTATCAGAGTAGGGAGAGGGATTAGGGGAAGCCCAACAGTGCAAAAACATGCAAACTGAATTCAAGGCACAAAGCTATTTCTAGCTCAGCCACAAACTAGGCACATCAAATTTAATCTCTAATAAAAAAGTAGGAGGGTTTAATTCTTCCAGAAACAAGGGAAACTTTTGAATTGGTTCCTTTAGTGACATTTAATGCTGAATTCCAACTGTTACTCAAAACTATGAAAATGTGAGCAATGGGGAAAACACTATCATGACGACAACAATACAATGAACATAACATTTTAAAAATAATTTAAAATATTAATGGAGAAGAAAAATTTCCAATGTGAAAGTTTGCTCTGAGAGATGAATTGTGTTACATATGTACTTTTACTTTATAATCTGGATAGACTTGAGAGTGAACTTCCCTAGATCTAACTAGATAAAAGTAATGCCTTGAATGTGTATATATCCACAAACATCACAAGGAAATATAGGAACAGTGTAATGGGACTCAGTCTTGCAGTGGCCTAGGAACTAGTGTGTAAAAACATCAGAATCCAAGATTTCCCTTCCCCTGAAAAAGAAAATAAGTTCAAAATCCTGGTGTCTTAGTTTGTTCTTCATTGCTATGACAAAATACTCTGACCACTACCCATTTGGGGAGGAAAGGGTTTATTCAGCTTACATATCCCAAGTCACAGTTCATCCAGGAGCCCAAGGTAGGAACTCAGGGCAGGAACCTGGAGGCAGGAGCTGGAGCACAGGCCATGGAGGAATGCTGCTTACTGGCTTGCTCACCTGGCCCCGCTCAGCCTGCTTTCTTATTCATCAAGAAGATGGCCCTCAGACATGGCCATAGGCTAGTCCAATAGAGGAAATTCCCCAACTGAGGCTCCCTCAACCCAGGTGTGTCAAGTTGACACTAAAGCTACCCAGCACAATTGACCCCTTGTCAACTTGACACACAAACATCACTATTAAACCATAACTTTCCAATTTCTGTCCCAAAGATATGATGTTAATATTATAAGACAGTACAACCTTAAAAACCCCACAGTCCTTAAAAACTCCAAACACTTAAAAATTCATAGTCTCTTTTAAAAGTCTCTGAACTGTGCACTTCTGTAAAATCCAAAACAACTACTTTATTATTTCAAAGGGAAGAATAGGTCATACCTAAGCAAAACCTAAGTCCAGCAAAGTAGCTCAAGGCTGGACATCTGGGATTCACTCATGATCTTCTGGCCTCCAAAGGGTTCTGGTAACTCCACTTCTCTGACTCTGCCATCCACAGCACACACAGCTCGCCTCGCCTCATAGACCCAGGCCAGCTCCATTCCACACCTACTGTGGTCCTTGGTGGTTGTCCCACGGTCCTGGTATCTCCAAAAAACTGGGGTCTCCACTGAAACTGAGGCTACACCTTCACCAATGGCTTCTTCTTGCCTCTCCAGGTGCAAAGCCTCAGATTCTCTCCATGATCCCTTCAGTCCTGGGGTCTTAACTGCAACTGAAGCTGCACTTTTACCTATGGCCTTTCCTGGCCTCTGCATGCCAATCCTCAGCTTCTCTCTGTGACTCCTTTGTGCTTTCAAGACCAGAACCATGCTGGAAACTCTTACACATTACCAAGTCCTGCTGCCAGCTTGAAATAGAGGTGTGGGTCCCATCTGTGTGCTAACCCTGAGGAAATACCTCCCAGAAAACTCCACCACAGTGATGCTGGTCTCTTGTTACTTACAGCTGATTTTTCAACCCCAGCTAACCAGCATTAATTGTCCCAGTAAAGCAAAGGTTTGGCTTCAGATTCTGTTCTATTCTTAATCACAGCTGATTCTTCAGCCCCAGCTGATTCTTCAGCCCCAGCTGAAGAACCAGAACCCACAGATTCTCAATCCAAAATCTCACATGAACAGCCCTGATAATCTCTGCTTCATTTTGAAGCTTCACAAACCAGGCCTCCATCGTCTACAACTGTTTCAGCATAACTGTTCCAAGCTCCACAGTTACAAACTCTGAGCACACAATGGCTTTTCCAGCCCAAAGTTCCAAACACTTTCACAGTCCTCCCCAAAACACCAAGGTCAGGTCTGTCACAACAATACCCCACTCTTGGTACCAATTTCTGTCTTAGTTTGTTCTTCATTGCTGTGACAAAATACTCTGACCACAACCAGCTTGGGGAGGAAAGGGTTTATTTAGCTTACATAGCCCAAGTCACAGTTCACCTAGGAGCCCAAGGTAGGAACTCAGGAGAGGAACCTGGAGGCAGGAGTTGGAGCACAGGCCATGGAGGAAAGCTGCTTACTGGCTTGCTTCCCTGGACCCTGCTCAACCTGCTTTCTTATGCAATACAGGCCCACCTGACCAGGAGTGGCACCACCCACAGTAGACTGGGGCTGGGCCTCCCACATCACTCATCAAGAAAATGCCCCTCAGACATGGCCACAGGCCAGTCCAATGGAGGTAATTCCCCAATTGAGGCTCCCTCAACCCAGGTGTGTCAAGTTGACACTAACGCTATCCAGCACACCTGGTGAGAAATTTAAATCCACAAATATAAGGCAAGTAATATGACTCTTAAATTCTGGCAATGAAAGGCCACTACATTAAAAAAAAATGTGTATTCCCTGTCCCTGTTTACAAGTATCATGATTTTCAGGGAAATAATTATCATACACTATTGTCACTAGTTATTGTTTTATTTAAAAAGTATTTGGGGGGCTGGAGAGATATCTCAGCAGTTAAGAGCACTGGGTGCTCTTCCAGAGGCCCTGGATTCGATCACCAGCATCCACATTACATCTAACAACTGTGCATGACTCCAGTTCCAGGGGATCCAACATCTTCTTCCAAACTCTGCAGGCATTGCATGACATGGCTGCACTTACATGCATGTAGGCAATACATTCATACACCTAAAATAGATTTTAAAAATAATACAGTAGTGAATTTTTAAAAAAAGTATTTGAACTATTCCATTCCACTTCTTTGATTGTACTGATCAAAATTTGCATAAGGATGATAAACAAAAATTTAAAATTATAAAACTCAGAAGTAATCTCAAATTCAACAACATTGAAACAGATTAAACATGTGGCATATCCTTATAGAAAGAATAGTGTGCCCCAGACAAAGGGTAATGGCATTGTATTCTGTACAGTCTTCATGACCCTTTTATTGTAAAATGAGAAGAACAAATTTTAAAGTCATGTATAATGTATATAATGTATAATACCAATGAGGGAAGAATCCTATATAACTGTTAATGACTTAAACTGAGTGTTTTATAATAAGTAATCATAAACCTTCTCAAACTGTCTTCCTATAATCATTGAAGAAAACATTTTTGTATAAATATTGTAGAAATAGCATGCGTATATTTATTTTTACGTATATTTATTTTGGTTAATGTGTACATCATACAGAACTTTCATTTGGCATCAGTTGTTTATTCTTTAACAGGGCTTATTTTATGGAAATTAATGTAGAATTTAAAGGGATTCTGTCACCACCTCTTTACATTGAAAATAATCTTAATGTCTGCCAACCTCTAAGACTTCCTGTGTTCTCTGGCTTACATAAAAGCATCTTGTAAAAACTTCTGGCTTTGCTGCTGTTACTTTGCTTTCATGCCCGACAGATAGAGGCAAGATGTTTGAATCTCTGCCAAAGGCTCCTGCTAATGAGATATAGGTGATTATCTAACATTGTTTAATAAATACCAGCTCTAGAATGTCTCTCCTTTCAAATCCAACAGTAAAGTTACTGCCAAAAATTCGAGCTGGAGGCATGAACAATTGTTATTAATTTTAAAATTCTCTCGAGGGATGAGATGGTTCTCCCTCTCACTTTCCATTTCCTAATGAGTTTATGGGCGGTGCAGGATGGTGGTAAGTTTCCAACAGACTTAGCTTCTCATGGAAAATAACCAAAAAAAGCCAAAGCAGGACAGAAGAATTTTATTGGGATTTGAAAGAATATCCTGAGGTACCTTAGATTTATTAGTAACAAATACTGATTGAATTTTAATAGAATCTGAAGGATGAGGGAAGTTAATTGTTTTCTATGATATCTTGAAATTTTTAAAATCCTCTAATTTCTTGTCAAGGGAAAAGTTAATACAATGAAAAGTTTTCTGATGCAGACCAATGAAGCATTTAAGAGTTCACACAAAAGTCCTCAGAAAATATAGCACAAAGCAACATTAACAATGTAATGTTGCAGTTTTTAATAATACATTTTCCTATTCCAGTCATAGTCTCAGGCCAGTCCATTCTTATAACTTTCTCTCTCTTCTAGTCTCAAGGAACCC
The DNA here is from genome assembly GCF_000622305.1 of Nannospalax galili. NCBI lineage: Eukaryota > Metazoa > Chordata > Mammalia > Rodentia > Spalacidae > Nannospalax > Nannospalax galili. Next base: position 90,689 of record NW_008339040.1, read on the forward strand.
ATCACAAAGATACGGATCAGTCCAGGATGAGGTAGAGGAAGGAGCAAGAGACAACCCACATGCTTAGTTTCATTCATCATGCAAAAAGAAACACAAGACACATACACACGCACACACACACACATGCACGCACGCACACACACACACACAGCACATAGCACACAGCCTCCTTATGCCTTCCTGACTTCAAGGACTTCAAGGACTGAAAACCACTTTGACAGCATTGTCTCTATGTCTCTGAAGCCTGATCGAAAATCCCTATAATGTTCCTCAGTCTTCTCTCAGCATCAGAATCATTGGCACAGCACTTGAGCCTGTGAGTTTCTCTCCACCCAGCTTATCCAACAGTCTCTGGTCACTGCTTGAAAAGACCACACTTTACCCATTTTACTGGCCTCTTTTTATTTTAATCCCTATCTCATGTTCCTCCTATTCTTCAACTTTATTCGGCCCAGTCCTCTGTTCTTTGAATTTTTTGTCCCAGATGCTTATTTGAAAAGTTAATAGATCTTCTTGTTTGACATGTCCGTTCTTCCCTAAAATGTCTTCATATGTTGGAGAACTCTGCCACATAACTTTGGGGCATTTCCTGTTCAGCCTATCAGCTGTTTCCCTCTAAACATAGCACCAAAATACACTCCATCCTGAGCCTCCTTCTTGATTTATGAAACTAAATTCCTCAACTACTGATATTTGTTTTGACTGCCGTCATTTCTTGTATTAATTTTTCTCACAAATGTGATCATCTCATCCTTTTGGTCCACGCCAGCATAGAAAGATGAGGACTTTATGGCAATAAGGGGCGGTAAGCTTGGAAAACGGAAGGGACTCTTCCTTTGCTGGTCTCCTCTGCCTTCTGCTGCTAAGAAAAGCAGGAAACTTCAGATACCATGGATGAAGGCCAAATCACCAAGAGACATGATATCTTTCCTCAAAGCTTCTTTTCAAAGACAGTACAATTGTACTTACTTATGGCTAAATGATACCCCCAAATCAAGGATGCCACAACAATAGATAACCTATGTTTACCAAAGCCAATGTAAAGTACTCTTCTCTCATGCCTAACCCTCATGATATGCCATAAATATAACTTACAATTTTGTTTGCAAAGAAAATTCTTCAAACTTTTTTACATTAACTGCACCCTTTATTTTGTTTTTGAAATTATTTATTACAGTTGCATATATGTATACCTTGCATATTGACCAGTCTGACCACTGAACTCCTTAAATTAACATCCCTGTCCATCCTCCTCTCTCCCCACAAATCACTCTCTTCATTCATGACCATTTGTTCAGTTTTGTGACCCACCAACATTACCCAGAGCCATCTGTGTGAGACTGGGTTTAGAGCAACCTGTTGGAGCCAAGTGGATTCAGTAAAATGGACACAACTGAAGACAGTGATACTCCCTCTCCAAGAATCTATCCATAGCCAGTAGTTCAGAGGAAAATCCCCTTCCTTGACTGATTGTTGATAGGGCTGGTATTGGGTCTTGTGTGGACCCAGAGCAGGTGACCAGGGTTGATGTGAATTCATGGTTATAATAGTTACATAGAGTCTAGGGGACAGCATTTAGTAGTACTTGACCCTAACTTCTGATTCTTTCTTACTTCCAGCCTCCTCTTCTGCAATAATCCCTGAGCCTTAGAGAGGGTGATATATATGACTTGTTCAGGACTAGGCCACATCTGTCATTTATTTTCTGCATTGTGAGCAGCCATCAATCTCTGAATCTACCATTGTTCATTGTAAGGAGAGGTTTCTCTGTTTATGACTGGGAAGAGCTTTTGTGTATGGGTATAAACAGGTATTTAGAAGGCAGTTTGCAGAGCTTGAGAGATGACCCAATGGTTAAGAGCACTGGCTGCTCTTGCAGAGGACCCAGCACCCACATAGCAGCTAACAACCATCTGCAACTCTAGCTCCAGAGGATCTGACATCCTCTTCTGATTTCTGTGGGCTTTGTAGGATACAGGTATACTTACAAACATCCAGGTAATATACTCTTTCATATAAAATAAAAATAATAAATAAAAAAGAAGACAGTTTGCATTTCAGTTTAAAGAAGTATAAGAAATACACTGCCACAGGTACCCAGACTTTGGTGGTGAGGATTACAGTACCAAGCACTGGTCCTTCTGCCTACCCTCCATGAAGTGAATCTTGAATCCATTAAAATGACAGTTGGTTACCCTCTACCCCAATGGTAGATGCACTATTGGATAGGTTGGCTATTTTGCATTTCAAATGCTTTCTTTATGCTCTCTTTATCCCATCCTGTTCCTTTATCTCCCCAACCCCCTGCTTCTCTGGTTAAATGTTCCACCCACATTATTCCCCTCCTTCACTTCCTTTATAACTGCTTGTCTTCCTTCCCTAAAGGTTATTCTCCCATATTACCTTCCTTCTCTCTCAGAAACTCCATGTAAGAAAACGCTCTGAGCAATGGTAAAGGGCATGGGTGGGGAACAGAGTAAGAGCTGTTCTTTTTAGCAATGTTTAAAGATGTAACTTGCAAGCTGCTAAAATCCTGTAAGCACCCACTGTAAAGACAATTGTAATTCTCCCTTAAGACTCCCACATTCATGAGCTTTCTTCTTTTCTTGTGTATCTTTCCCTCTATTTAAAAATGTTTTATTTGTTAATTTTCTTTTATGTATACACCAGAGTGTATTTCTGGTTTGCATATAAGTGCACCTGTGTCATGCAATACCTGGGGAAGTCAAAAAGGTTGTTGGATCCCCTGGAACTTGAGTTGTAGGTGATTAGCCACCGTGTATGTTCTGGGAATCAAACCTAGGTCCCTTGCAAGAACAGCCAATGCTCTTAGCCACTGGGCCATGTCTTCAGCCACCCTTTCCCTCTATTTTAATCAGTTCCAACTTAGCCCCATTTTGGCTTACCCTGAAATATTTTATCTTTTCATCAAAGCCAAGAACCTAGTTTTACCTTGTTTCAGATCTCTAAACTCCTCAGGCTTCTGCCAGTGACAGCACCATATAAGCTGTGCCTCCTTGGTCACCCTTAACAGTCCCATCTTCAATCTTGAACTAGATTGTGATCACATTTCATGATTTGAATTCAAACCATGATTCCTCTCTACTGATCACTGTGTTTAGTCACAGGCCTCTATTTCCACCCTCTCTTTATGTGTGCATTCTCTTCGTAAGAAGGAAGTGAGACTTTCAAAACACACAATTCACATGTCTACTGGAAATATCCTGGTTTCTGTCTCACTCACAGGGAAAGACAACTCATCTGTACTGTACTGGGGCATCTTTGACAACCTGTTGCCCACTTCTTCCCTAATTACATCTCCTGCTTAATCTCGTGATTCATCTTCTTAAAACAAGCCTTTACAATAGTCTCCAAACCCAGCAACCAGGAATCTGCCTCTGGAACTTCTCACTTGCTGGTTTATCTTCAAGAACGGTTGTCTACTTGCTTTCACGAGGGTGGGAATCATTGCTCAAAAATATCTCTAACAGATGTTTCCAACAACTTTATTTGCAACTTTTGCTTACATGCTAATTGTATCTTTATTATTTCATCATCTTTGCGTATACTTATTCAACTTGTTCATTATTTTATGAAAATAGATTACCATATAAATTCTTTGAAAATAGAAACTGTCATTCCTTTAAGTGCCCAGAACAGTTGGTAACATCTAAGGTACAGTGGCTACCTATGTGCTGAATATAGTAAGAGCGTAAACTTTAGGGGCTGGAGAGATGGTTCAGCAGTTCAGAGCTCTGACTGCTCATGCAGAGGACCTTGCAGGGTTCAAATCCCATCACTCAACAGCAGCTAACAACTGTCTGTAACTTCAGTCCCAGGGGATCCGCCTCCCTCTTCTGTCTTACACAGGCATTGAATGACACAAGCACACCTACATACATGCAGGTAACACACACACATAAAATTAATTCTTTTTTTAAGTGTGAATTTTAAACCTCATCCCTAAGCACAGATGTTCTTGTGCTTACGTATCATAGTTAACATGCACTGGGGACCAGTGAGGAGGTAAAGATGGATCTCTGTTGTCTTGGTGTCAGATCCCAGATCTGTAAATCACTGATCCCGGGTCTGTTTTCATTTTCATAATAGAAATATGAGTCTCATTTAACTGCTAAGCTTGCTGGGACAATCAGAAGTAAGTACAGTCATGGAAAGGAATGGATAAATATTAGTCAAGGGCCACTTGCTTGGAATTCCATTACCTTCCTAAGTTTTCTTTTCCAAGAGTACAGGTTTGGGAGCTCGTTACCCTAGAAATTGTTGTCTTCACATTGCTAAAATACAGCAGGTCCTGGAAGGTGTGTAAGGAAAGAGAAAGAGAGGGAGGGGTTAGAGTTCCTGAGGAAAGATTTTGGATGTAATTGGACAAAAGGGATAAAATCTGAACTGAACTACTCGGGGAGGGGAAAGTGGCATAAATTACATATTTACCTTGAGGTTTTCCATCTCAATGAGAATGCCTTCTAAGAACAAAACTTGGCAGAATTCTAGACAGACTTTTGAACTTAGGCGTCTTGTAACTAAGAGCTATAACCTTTCTGCATTGTGTCTGTATAGTCTTCTGTCCCAGTTTCTCACAGGTGGTAGTAAGTGGATTCCTTGAGTCTAGGAGTTAGAGCTTCAGTGAGATCCTGCTTCTTGACTGAGTCTGCCATTAGCCTGGTTTTCCTAGGGAAATGCTGTGTGGCATCTATTTTGTAACTTGTAGAGTGATACCTGTAGCCATTGCACTACAACCAGGATAAAAAAGTATGATTGTCTCTCATTTGAAAAATTGAAGTAAGGATACATTTCAGCTTACTGTGCCATCTGGTTATCATCTCTTTCCAGCCTCATAAACAGTTCAGGACATTGCACATGAGTTCAAAAATGGAAATTTAAACAGCAGAGAGTGAATGCAAAATCATAACTCTCACCTCAAGGGGGAAAAGAGATAGTTTATTCTGGAGCCAAATATTAGTGACCATGGCCCCAGAACACAGATTTATATCATGCCAAATTCTGTTGTTCCAATGTGGAAGTACTTACAAAACCTTTTTACATTTCCAGAACAAAGGCAAGTTATAAATTAAGGTACTATTCCAACACACTAGTGGAAACGGTAAATATGTGTTTACAGTAAAAGACTTATGGGACTTAGATGCTATGTGATGACATTTATCCCTTTTGTTGGTAGAAGCTAAGGTTTTGTTAATACAATCTCAAAGGTTTTTATCTCTTAGTCACAGGATATTATGTCAGACACATGGGCAGGGAAGGAATGGTTATTTTGAGACTAAAGATAGGCCAAGATAAATCGGAATTAGGCTCTGGACAAGCAATATTGCAAACTCTCCATAGTCACTGAAGTGCTGATCAACTGATCAACCTTGTAGAAGGTTCAGTTTGAAGAAGCAGGTTTTTTTGGGGGGAACTATTCATAAGAATAAATAGAAAGTAAGCCTGGGTTCCTGTTCTATACTGCAGAGATACCAGAAAATGACACAGCTTTTCATTGAGACAATAAATAAATGAATAAATGAATGAATGAATAAATAAATAAATCCAAAACAACAAAAAAACCATGCAACAACAGAGAGATACAATCTGCTCTTCACCTAGTTTTGATCGACCAACGGACAGAATGGACATCTTTAAAAGCGGGAATTGTAACATAATTTTGTTTACAAAATCAGGCATTACAGATTACAGAATTGTATGAGATTCACAATAAAAATGAGCAAAAAATCCTTGTCTCCTCCAGTTTTAAAAGAACAATAAAAATTAGAATTAGAAAAGAAAATCTATCTTCAGGAGGTCTGAAATTGTATTTTATAAACCTATAAATTTTGTGAGCTATGGCCAGAAATGTGGACAGAGAATGAATGAGTCTCCTGTGTCAGTGGACAAAATTTCACACATATCTGAAGGTCCAACTACCCACCTTTGACGTGGTCTGGGTTTTCAGAGCTGTAGGGAGCCAAGATCTTGTGTTCAAAGGAGAGCATATTTCAGCCGATGGAACAGAAACAGTGGGGTTGGACGTTCTTGCAGCTGATAGAAGGGGGCATTTGAGAAAGATTTTGCACTCATGTTTTAGTGGAGAAAGAACTTTCTCACACAGCTGCATCCACAGCTAAGAGATTATTATGCAGAGAATCACTGGCATCCCACCTGGATTTGACCCTCACCCTGCTCAATAGGAGCAAAGGAGAAGAATGGCCATGAAAGCCTGCAGAGTGACCTCTTTATAGAACTAGTACTGTACATAACAGCTGCCTGCTCCTCAAACATGTCTGCAAAACAACACACACACACACACACACACACACACACACACACACATTCTAAAGCAATTATTGACTCAGATAGACATGTCTTAATACACAACTTTATGACTTTCCACCTGTAAGCATAAAAAAGCTGACAAGCCTGCCCTCACCTCCCTTTGCTTCCCTGGGCTGCACAGCCTCTGGAGTCCTGGTGCCAGCATCTGTCCTGGGTAAGTCCAGCAATGCCCACCACACCTTGACTCCCCCAGGCTCTTTCACCCTCCCAGCTCCCTCCCAGCATCTCTCCTCCTAGCCTGGGTACTGGCCCATTCCTTGCCTTGGCATCCCAGACACCTAGGCTGACCTCTCAGCCCAGAGCCACCACTATTTCCTGATCTTTTGCATCCAGACCAACCCAGTTTCTCCCTGATGTCCCCAGGAGCCTTCTGGGCCTGGTCCTGCCCCACCTACCTTTGCTTCCCTGGGCAGATCATCCAACAGCTTCCTAGCACCCCAGACCCCTGGACTGACATCTTGGCCCAGAATCCTCTAGGCTTCCTGATCCTTTGCATCCAGACCAACCTAATCCCTGCCTGCAGTCCCCAGGAGCCCTCTGGGCCTGGTCCCCCCTCACCTCCCTTTGACTGCCTGGTCTGCACAGCCCCTGGAGTCCTGGTGCCAGCATCTTTCCTGGGTAAGTCCAGCAAGGCCCGCCATGCCTTGACTGCCGCAGCCTCATTCACCCACTCAGCTCCCCTACTAGCCTGGACACTGGCCCATTTATTGTCTTGGCATCCCAGACCCCTTGACTGACCTCTTGGCCCAGAATCCCCACTGCTTCCTGATCCTTTGAATCCAGACCAACCCTGTTCCTCCTAGTAGCCCCCAGGAGCCCTAGGGGCCTCTTCCCTCCAACACTTCCCTTTGTATCTCTGGATGGCACAGCCACCAGCTTGTTGAGACCAGCTTCTTTCCTGGGCCCTTCTCCCAGGCCAGCCAAGCCCCCAAATTCCAGAGGGTAACATCTTTCCTGGAGGGATCCAGGCTTTCCTGAGAGCATCTGATCCTCATCTGACTTGGACCTCTGTGGGAACTCCTGAAGACAAAAGCAATCTGGCCACTCCAATATAAAATCAAAGGAGAGAACCCAAAGATTAGAGGAACTGGCTTTTCATGCCCAAAAAGTAAACCACAAAGACACATAAAGTTTACAAAAGAAGCAGACCTAAACTTGAAGGCTTGAGTCTTACACAAGAATCAGAAACTACAAAAGAAATTCACATGTCAAAATCACAGAGAAAAAATAATAACATGAAAAACCAAAATAACATATCCCCACCAAATACCAATAGTCCTCTAGAGGAGCACAATGAGAACCCCCTAGAGATAATGCAGGACATGTAACTCAAATACCAATAGTCCTCTAGAGGAGTACAATGAGAACCCCCTAGAGATAATGCAGGACATGGAACTCAAAAGAACAATTATAAACATGATAAAAGAATTCGGTGAATTTAAAGAACACACAAACAAATCAAAGAACTGAAGGAAGGTAGGATAAACTTCTAAATAAATTCAGAAAAGAGTGAGAAATATTGAAGACTACTTGGGCTGAAATGAAGAAGGAAGTGAAACACTCAGTAAGCCAATAAGAAACAACAGGAGAAAGACTCACAAATAGGATGAATGAAATGGAAAACAAGACTGGAAGATGAAGTGGACAAATTAGACCACTCAAGCAAAGATTATGAAAAACTTAAGAAAACACAAGAATGGAATATGCAAGATTTGTGTGACACCAATAAAAGACCAAACTTATGAAGCACAGGCATACAGGAAAGAGAAAAATATCAAGATAATAGTAGGGACCAGATCTTCAACAGGATTGTAGAAGAAAATTTGCCAAAATTAAAGAAAGACATGCTCATACAAATACAAGAAGCATATAAAACACCAAACAGACAGGACCAGAAAAGAAACTCTCCATGGCACATCATAGTAAAAACACTAAACATACAGAACAAAGAGACAATACTGAAAGCTGCAAAAGAAAAACAAGTCACATATAAAGGAAACCCATCAGGACTACAGCTGATTTTTCAGTGCAATGTTTGAAAGCCAGAAAATCCTGGACCAAAGTATTCCCAGTTCTAAATGACCACAGATGCCAACCCAGATTACTTCACCCAGCCAAAATGTCTATTATATTCAAAGAGGAAACAAAAATTTTTCCATGACATAAATAGGCTGAAAGAATTCATGTCCACAAAACCTGTCCTTCAGAGAGTTCTTGAAAGAATACAAAGAGCTGAAGAAAGGAACAAGTATACTCAAGGGGTTACAGAAAGAAATTCAATTAATGTCTAATTGTGGAAATGCACAGCTATATCAAGAATATGAATAGAAATAAAAATGACAGAATGCAATACACATCTTTCATTAAAAAAATTTTAATATCAGTGGACTGAACTCCCTAGTCAAAGACACAGCCTAGTTGAAAGGATTAAGAAATAAAGCCCATCTTTCTGTTGTCTGTAAGAAACTCATCTCACTTTCAAGGAAAGGCACTACCTTAAGGTAAAAGGACGGAAAAAAATATACCAAGTGAATGGTACTAAGAAAAAAGCAGGTGTTGCAATTCTAATATCTGATTAAATAGATTTTAAACTAAAACTAATCATAAGTGATAAAGAGGGGCACTTCATTCTGATCAAAGGAACAATAAACCAAGAAGATATTATAACCATGAACATATTCACCAAACACTGGTATACCCAACTTCATAAAAACAGTACTACAGGACTTTAAGAACCAGATTAATTCCAACTCATTAACAGTAGGAGACTTCAATCACCAATTGTCTCCATTAGATAGGCCAGCAGGACAGAGAATTAACAGAGAGACATCTGAATTAAACAATACCATATATCAAAATCCATATCAAATCAACGTAACAGACATCTACCAAATATTCCACCCAGGCACCAAAGATTATACTATCTATTCAGTACCCCATGGAACCTTCTCCAAAATCAACCATATACTGGGACACAAAACAAACCTCAACAAATACAAAAGTATTGAAATAAATCCATGCATTCTATCAGACCACAATGCAATAAAGCTTAAAATCAGCACCAGAAGAAACCCTAGTAACCACACGAACACATCGAGATTAAGCAACACACTCCTGAATGATGAATGTGCGAAAGGAGAAATTAAGAAAGAAATAAAAGTATTCCTGGAACTAAATGAAAAGGGCAATACAACACAACAAAACCTCTGGGACATGTTCAAAGCAGTCCTTAGAGGGAAGTTTATAGCTCTAAGTGCCTACATTAAAAAATCAGAAAGAACAAAAATAAATGACATAACATTGCAACTCAAGACACTTGAAAAGCAACAACAAATGAAACCCAAATGCAGCAGACAAGAAGAAATAATGAAAATCAGAGCAGAAAGTAATGAAATCGAAACAAAGAAAACAATACAAAGAATCAATGAATCCTAGAGGTGGTTCTTTGAAAAGATAATCAAGATTGATAGACTGCTAGCCCAGTTAACCAAAAGAAAGAAAAAGCACCTCCAAACCAACAAAATCAGAGACAAAAGGGGAAACATCACAACAGACACCAAAAAGTTTCAGAACATTATAAGGGAATACTTTAAAAACCTATATGCTACTAAATTTGAAAACCTAAAAGAAATGAACAGATACCTAAAACATGGGACTCACCAAAACTAAACCAAGAAGAGAATAACAGCATAAACAGACCCATAACACATAAGGAAATTGAAACAGTAATACAAAACTTCCAGACTAAAAAAATGCCCAGGATCAGATGGATTTACAGCAGAATTCTATCAGACATTTAAAGAAGATCTGCATCCAATACTACTTAATTTATTCAAAAAGATAGAAATGGAGGGAGAACTTCCAAATTCCTTGTATGAAGCCAGCATCACTCTAATACCAAAGCCACGTAAAGATGCAACCAAAAAAGAAAACTATAGACCCGTATCCTTAATGAACATGGATGCAAAAATTCTCAGCACAATACTTGCAAACACATACAGATGCATATCAAAAAGATCATCCACCATGATCAAGTTGGCTTTATCTCAGAGATGCAGGGATGGTTCTGTACACATAAGTCAATAAACATCATAAATCATATAAATGGGCTCAAAGACAAGAACTACATGGTTATCTCAATAGACGCAGAGAAGGCCTGTGACAAAATTCAACATGCATTTATATTCAAAGTCCTGGATGGAACTGGACTGTAGGGAAGTTACCTCAACATAATTAAAGCCATATATAACAAACCCACAGCCAACATCATTCTAAACGGAGAAAAACTGGAAGCATTCCCATTGAAATCAGGAACCAGACAAGGCTGTCCACTATCTCCACTTCTCTTTAACATAGTGCTTGAAACTTTTGCAAGAGCAATAAGACAAGAGAAGGAAATTAAAGGACTAATACTTGGAGAAGCGGAGATCAAATTATCCTTTTTTGCGAATGATATGATAGTATATTTAAGAGATGCCAAAAATTCCACCAGAAAACTAGAAATATTATTAACACGTTCAGTAAAGTGGCAGGTTACAAAGCTAATCTACAAAAGCCTGTAGCCTTTCTATATACCAATAACAAGCAATCAGAGAAACAGTACAAAGAAACTCCCCTTCACAATAGCTGCAAAAAAAGAGTAAAATATCTTGGAATAAACCTGGCCAAAGACGTTAAAGATCTCTACAATGAAAATTTTAAGTCTTTAAAGAAAGGGATTAAGGAAGACATTGGAAGATGGAAGGACCTCCCATGCTTGTGCACTGGGAGAATTAGTATTATGTAAATGACCATCTTACCAAAAGCCATTTATAGACTTAATGCAATGTCAATCAAAATCCACAAATGTGTAACCCTCCAAATGAGTTATACAAGGAACCTTGGGCATAAAGGAAAAGAACTCAGCCTTGTCGGTTGCTGCATTTGGACTTATTGGCGTTGGGGACATGAATCCCTTGCTGACTGGCCATCCTACATGCCTGGCCTCCACACTGCGCTCAGAGCCCTTGTCACACGTCATGACCTGTTGACCCCTAGTTACCAGTGGCCATGTGTGGCTCGGACTGGACATGGTGCCACCACCAGGGCTGTCTGTCAGTCTTCCTGTCCCTCTCCCACAGAGGCTTTGGTGAGGTTGCCAGAGTCATGCAAACCCCAGACCTCAATACTCAGCTCCTACATCCCTGGGCTGCCGCTCTGCGGTGGGATCCACCGGGTAGCTGGGCTCAAAGAGGGTCTGTGTATCACAGAGCCGGTGGAGGCCAGGCAGGTGGTGCCGCCTGGGGCTTTGGGCAGGACTTACCTGCACCAGCAATCTGTGCCCGGGCACCCTGCACAGGCCAGCTCCTCCCTCACTCTGGCAGTCTATGGCCAACACCCTCTGCCCAGGGCACGGAGCCATATACCTCACCATGTGGCCACCCTCTCTCAGCCCTCTGCCATCTCCACTTCAGGGAAAGTCTCTCTCTACGCCCCACTTGCCACCCTCTTCCCTCCCTGCCCTGTGTGTGGTGGGCCCTGGCAGCCCAGGCAGGTGAGGAGCAGGTGTTTGGCTCCCTCCTGCCCCTTGACCCTGCCGCCTGCCTGTGCTTGAGTCTCACTTCTTTGGAGGCTCCCTGCAGCGTGGCTGGGTGTCTCTTGCCACCCTCATTTTGTTTACCTTGGTGTTTACAATTTTGGAGTGGGGTCCTTTTTAGAGTGGGTCACTGGGCAGGCAGCTCTGCCCCAAAGTTCACAGAACAGTGCTGCATTTAAGCCTCTGCGGCTGGACTCAACTTCCCACATCCCATCGAGGACACTATGACACGAGACGGCCTTTGCCCCTCTGATGTTTTATTTATTAAATTTGATTTGAAGGCCCCCCCAAAAGAGGTGGAACCATAGGAGAAGGGTATTAAGTATATTATTAAGGGAGAAATGGGAAAAGTGGGGGCACCTTAAATGGGGAAACCACGATGGAAGGGTTAGACAATGCAAGAGATATATGATGCCTAGCTAGTTCTAAAAAACCAGAGGCAACCATATTTGTCCAAACCTACCGAAAAATTACAAATACAACTAGATTAAGTAATATAATATATATCTAGGCAAGATTTATCTGAGAATGTTTGGTCTTTGCCCAAGCTTTATCTACATGGAACATGGTAATTAAAAGTACCAGACTGGTAGAACTAATCTTCTTGGATGTTTAACAGCCATACTTTGAGGCCTATACTAATTTGGTCAGAGGGATATAAAGGAAAGTTTTTGCTCCTTTCCCTCATAGGACAACTAAGTTCCAGGGGACTATGAGCATCTCTCAAAATGTCTTGTAACTGTGGTGAGTCACCTGTCCTCTTGAGCAAGGAGGCCATGGAGACCCCACCAGATGGACTTGAACCAGTGTGCAGTCTACAAAGAGGAGGGTCAACACAGAGGAAATATTTCCTCCATGCTTCCAACTGAAGCCATCCATGGTCTAGCAGGACCTTTGACTTATCTTCCCATAGATGGAACAGGTAAAAGAAAGGAGCCAGGGCTCCCAAGCCCATGTGACTCCTGAGGAACAGGTCCTCCAACGACCTTAAGAGTAAAAATAAATTGGTTTATCTGGGCCAACTGCATAGTCATAAACACCCAAAAGGTAAGTATAACCAAATATTAATGGGATCAATATAATTCTTTAAGAGTCCATGTGTATAGCTAAAGGCTAGATAACAAGAAACGTGTCAGACAGGAGATACCTTCCTTTGAGTTATTGGCCAGCCTGGCCCAAGAGACTCCTAGATAGTAACCCAGCATAGAACTGGGATAATGAACAGCAGACCCCAATCTCTTCTAAAGGAATATTGACAACTGTTTGCCACTAGATGAGGAACAGCTGATCTTCCTAAAACAAGGATCACTAGATAGGCTGAGTAGATTCAGCAGATGGACAAGAACTGGGGAATGGCTGGGGGCACCGACAACACAGTCCACAGTAACAGGGATGACAGAGTATATGGGCTCCAGTTGACGGGAGGCTATGGGAGGGTGCCATTTGGGAAGTGGGTGTATAGATGAATAAGATTGTTTGGGATGTTCTGTATGACATTCACAGAAAAAAATTCAACAAATAAAAAAATGAGTTATATTTGAGGAGGAAGCATAAAAATTTACTTTATGTTAGTAGAGGTAATAAACATTACCATTCAAATCTACCTGATGACTTTATATCCATACACAGGCACTAAGGTTCCAAGTGTAACAGACTGTGACTAGTAATAATCAGATACATAGAGATTAGAGATGCATGTGCAGAGATCTAAGTGTGAGTAGCATTAAAACTGAGTTTTTCTTTATGAAACAGTATATTTTAAAATAAAATGGAGATCTGTTTTAAAGGTTAATAACTCATTCAATTTTGTGTAAGTGCAACCGATTATGACTAGTAATAATCAGATACATAGAGATTAGAGATGCATGTGAAAACATCTAAGTGCTAATAACATTAAAAATGAGTATTTCTGTAGGAAACTGTATTTTAAAATGAAATGGAGATCTTTTTTAAAAGCTAAAAACACCCTCAAGTTTATGTCTTACTGCATTTATACTGAGTTCAATATTGTATAACTATATTAATTCAACCGCAAATCTAAAATTTACCACCACTTTTGAAAGAGATATAGATTTGCTCTGGAAATTGTTATTGAATATGTTAAAGCTGTAATGAAACACTTCTTCTAATCATGTGGTTATTAAATAAATAAATAAATTTTAAAAAGCTGACAAATTTAATTTGAAACAACAGAAACTATGAGGCTTGTTGGAAAAGGCCTTTCCTAGAATAGATTGTTCATATTTTTGTCAGACTATCTCCAGGGATAGGAAAGAGTATGTGTGGATCAAAGATTTAAAGAAACAAAAGTTAGGGAACAGTGGAAGAAGATAGCTTATTAAAAGTGGAAATAAAACAAAAGAGAAAAATAAATTCATTACAGAAAAAAAGTTTCAAAGTGCTTAAAATCCAACTATAATTTCCATTCACTAAATCTTCCCTGTTTGATGTAAAATCCTGATGTCTAACCCATCAGAATAAATATTACTGTACAATCACTACCACATTTCAGGTAGAGACCAGATCATTACCACAGACTATTGCTGAGACTGTCTAGCAAACAGACCTTCCTTTTTGGTTTGCTTCACTGTTGCTATGATAAAACATTGACCAAAACTCTCCAGGGGAAGAAATGGTTTATTTTATCTTATATTTCCTCATCACAGTCCATTATTTAAGGAACTCAGACAGAAACCTAGAGGCAGGAACTGAAGCAATGACTAGGCAGGAGCACTACTTTTTGGCTTGCTCACACTGGGGTCCTAGCTTTCCTATACATCTGAGGCCCACCTGCCCAGGAATGGAACCACCCATAGTGGGCCACGAAGTCTACATCAAGTGTTGATTAATACAATGTCTAACAGACATAGTCACAGGCCAGTCTGATTTATGAAATTCCTCAATTGATGTTCCGTCTTTCCAGGTGACCCTGGGTTGTGTCAAGTTGACGGATGAAGGGATGAAGCTAAATCTGAAAACTACTTTTTTCTTTGACACAACTCATTTTGTTTTCAACTCCTTACTTGTTATCTTTCCAGAGTACAGTTTATGTTGAATCATATACTTATTTAACAACGTTGATTTTTTTATTTTCATCTGTGCACAGAAGCAGTATTATTTCCACATTTCTAATGTGCATGTTTCTTGTTTCCTGTAGGAGTGAGGACATTGAGTTCAATAGAAATGGTGGTGGTTATTCTCCATCTCTGCTATGGACATTCTGAGAGGAGAATAAAATCATTCAGACTTAAACCACAAAAATATGATGCTAGCTTGGTGGTTATATGCAAATTACCTTGATCAGTTTAATGGCATTTCCTTTATTTACAGTTTCAAGAGGGTCTTTACATGACCTGAGGATCCAAAACTTAAAACATTTCATATCTATTCAATGAGATAACCCACTAGGTATTTTCTTATAGTTCCTGTATGCATATAATTATTTTGATTGAGTTTTCAAAGTTTAACCCATCATGTAGCTGGGATAAACTGCAGTTGCTCAAAGGTATTACCCTACAAATAATTTATTTATTCATTTATTTATAGTTTTTTCTAATGCATAGTTCTTTGAGATTTGTGCATTTCATATAATAAATCTTAATCATATTTAGACCCCCTCCCCCCCTTGTACCCTACTGTAGCCTCCCCACTGGATTTCATGCATTCTGTCATATATATTAAGGCCTACTCAGTCAAGCATTTATATCCAGATGTCCCTCAGTACAATTTCATCCACTGGAGTCTAGTCAGCCTATCCAGAGTTGCTCACTTAAAGATCAACTCTCCGTCACTCAACAACAATCAGTTACCGATAGTTCCTCAGCTATGGTTGGGACCTGCTGCCATTTCCCTGGTTCTATACTGAGTTTTTGTCTGATTGAGTAAGCATGGCTCTTGTGCATACTGTACCATTGTTACAAGTTCATATGAGAAAATTCCCAGAAGCCTAAAAGTCTCTGTTTCCTTATGTTCATGCATCAGTCCTGGTTTTTACAATCTTTCCACTCCCTCTTCTACAACTGTACCTGAACCCTGGGTGGGTGAGGCTTAATATAGGAGTCCTATCCAGGAACACTCACACTGCTGTCTCTTATTCTCTACTCCTACAGTTGTGGCCTTCTGTGTGTACCGCATCACTTCACTGGTGAGAGCTGAGGGATGCATTAGTATTTTCTCTACCCCCTCATTTCACTATGTTCCAATGACCTTAGGTGTAGAGGTTCCACTATAGATGTGTCACTTAGGACTAGGGCACCAGCATACTTTAAATTGATTGGTTACAAGGGCTGCATGCACCAAATAGGCTTAAGACAGACTCAGGGGCTTTTCATTAGTGGGTGCTGTCTTCAGGGCAAAGGAATGTAGTGACCTAGGCTCATTTACAGGGTCTGTTCCTTTACCTTATTTGGTCTCATTGTTTTCAGGTATGCTCAACATGCCCGGGCCTGTATCCTCCCCCTCTGCCTCCTTGACTGAAGGTTCATAACAGCTCAAGCCTAACACTGTGGGGGGGCTTATTACAAAATGGAGTTATAGCAGTAACCGTTCCCTAAAGCCAAGCAGATTACAGAAGAGAGAAGAGCAATTAGTCCTAAAAGGCATGGGTCTAGGGGCACAGAAGAGGGTTCCACAACCTCTCATCCTTAATCTTCTGGAAGATTTTGTGTAGAATGGATATAATTTTTCCTTTAAAATTTGTCAGTACTTATAGGTACAATTACATGGAATTTTTGATGGAATATATTTTATCTTAAACTCCAATTATTTAGGAATTAAAATTATTCAAGATTTTAAATTTACTTTCTGCTTATGTTCAGGAAGCATTTGTTCACTTAATACAGTTTTCTAAAATGAAAGAAAATAATCAGATATCTCATTCTTCATCTCTGAGTACTAATCATTTTCAGATATAGTATATTAAAATTATGATTGAAACATTTAGAATAATTTATTATAACATAAAAGTTTTTACTATAAATATGTGAAGCACAAAAACCTTATAAACTGTGGATGAATAAAACTGTATTAATGAAATGTGTTTATGCATTAAAATCTTTAAAAATTAAGTTTAAAGCTAGGACTGGTGCGATAGCCCAGCTGGTAAAATAATTGTCTTACAAGTACTGGTCTTATAAGTACTGAGATTTGTGTTTAAATCCCTAGAACCTACAAAAAAGGCTGGGTTATATAGCACGCTTTTAATCCCAGTACTAGGTAAACAGATTCCCTAGAGCTTGCTGGGCATGTAACCTAACCTACCTGCTGAGTCCCATGTCCCTGACCAATGAAAACACATGCACTAGTACAAACATATACACAAAGACACATATAACCTCACACAAACACAACAGCCACACACACATAACCACATATACACACAGATACACACACACACACATACACACACATATATAACCACACACACACATATAACCACAGACACATATACACATTACTACAGACATACACACAACCACACACACACATAATTACACATTTTCACACACATACACACACATATAACCACATACATACACAGCCACACACACACACACACATACACACATGCACAAGCTCCCCACATATATATAAGAATTCAAAATTCAAAGTTAAATATTAAAAAATAATTTTTACATTTGTGAAAAATCATAATTTTACATATAAAAGCTATCTATAAATACATAGAATAATCAAAGATATAACTCATAAATTATAAATTAGTAATTGGCAGAAGAAGTCATTAAATACTATGAAAGCATATGCAAAGTGCAATTCTTTTCAATGTGAATGAGATAAATCAAGTCCACTCTAGGTACAACTTCCATCCACACAAATAGATTTTGTATTTCAGTTGTTATTTTTAATGTAAAGATAATGGGAATGAAGGCCAAAGTGTTGGCTATATACTACTTTTCTTCCTCTCTGAAACTATAGTTTTTACAGGATCATTGGAATAAAACATTGAAACTCGAAGAGCTCATGCACTCCATCCTAGCACTTGCCCTGCTAGGACCCTGAGACACAGAGGTGTGTGGGAAAAGTGTTCCTGAACTATTAGTTGTGAAGAATTAAATGACAGAATATCCAATGTCAAATGCAATGATGGCATTTAAATATATTTTACTTCTAGAGTAGTCTTATGACCAAAATTTACATTTATATTTTGTTTGTTTCAAACTTCTTTCACTATATGAAAATATTTATATAAATTTTCATAAACTACATTTTTTAAAGAATAAGGGCCCATTCCAGTTCTGAAATGCAGTTTTGAGAATGTGTGAGGCACTGTGAGCTGCTTGATGTTTTGTACTTTTTTCTATGTGTCCACATGATGATTAAAATCTTCTTCATCTGCTTGAGTAGATCTGGAATCACCCTTGGAACACACCTCTGCATGTGTCTGTGAGGGTGTTTGCAGGGAGGCTTAACTAAAGAAGTAAGAGGATCCTTGAATGTAGTGTGCACTCTCCCCTGGGCTGGGGACCTGCACTGACACAAAAGGCACTCAGAAGAGCTGGACACATTTCCCTCTGCTCCCTGCTCTTCCCAGATGTGAGGAGCACACCCACCTGCATTGTCTTGCCACAAACTCTGCCAGGCCATCCCTTCCATGCTAAACTGTACCTTCTAAACTCAGTCAATATAAATCCTTTCCTTAAGTTGTTTGCTTTCTTCATCAAGAAAAATAACTAATGCAAGAAAACTGAAGTATGTATCATTTTTCTTAAAAAAGGCGTAATTTCTCTTAAAATATTTTATTTAATTTTTTATGTGTGTCAGTGTATTGCCTGCATGTGTATGTAAGTGCAACTGTGTTGTGCAGTGTCCGTGGAGAACAGAAGAGGGCAGCGTTTCCCCTGGAACTGGAGTTACTGATGGTTGTTGCCAACATATGGGTGCTGGGAATTTTGAAAGAAGCCTGGTTCTTTCAAGAGCAGCCAGTGCTCTTAACCACTGAACCATCTGTCCATCCCCAGGAAATAATTTCTTTATATTAAGAGAATGTAATGAAATAACTTAAGAATTTGAAGAAGATTAAGAGGGAAAAGTACATGGAGAGCGCAGGTGTGAATGAGTTAAGTGTGGAGGAAACCAGGTGTAAGCGCCTAGCTGTCCACTCATGGTGGAGCTGTGTAGGATCTGCTTACTTCCCACCAATCATGTGAAAACACATGTAGTGTTGCCAACCCAGGAGGCTCACATGATTCTCAGTGCCTATGGTTTTTTTTGGGGGGGCGGGGGTCGCTTATGTAGACACATAGCACATATGTGATTAACCACAGTTGCTCTGGCCTCAGACTCTCAGAGACTGAAGAGTGCTCATCACATATCCCATGTTACAGTAAATGAATCCCACAAGCTGCTTTGGGTAGCTCAAGGCTTCAGAAATCTAGAAAGAATTTTATCAGACAAAACTTTTCAACACTATGTATATCAGAAGATAGTGATGGACCAGTTAAGAAAATGAGATATTTTTGGAAATTCCAAGGCTCCAGGCAACCCCAGTCTGCTGCATTATCTTTCACATGCACCCTGAACCCTCAGTTATCACACCTCCTGTAAGTCCTCTGCTACCCTTATTTGAGGTTGGCCTTCTCCATGGCCTGTGAATGAAGTTTGTGTGGGTGTTAGCATACCTGACAACATGGATGTTCAGAAATCCACAGACTCTTTTCTACTTCTCCAATACTATTTAGCCTTTTCTATCAGCACACTCTTCTCTGAATTTTTGAAAGCACATCAAATGAGAAGTCATCATAAGGGTACTCCTAAATCAGGACTGAAAAAGACTCAGATGAACAGTGCAAGCCACAGGGAACACCAGATAGAACAGAAAATTAAAACGGTTTGTGTGAAATCTTCCACCTCGGGCTGCATCTATTTTTGATTGATTTTTCTTGGAAATCTGAATCACTGTAGGAAACCAGGAATCCAGGCCCTAGGGCAAGATGAACCTAAAACTTTTAAGGCCTGGCTTCATTCTCTGCTAAAGGGAGGGGCACTGAAAACAGTGGCTCTGATAATCCCTGTCTTGCAGAACACTGCCAGACTGACAGGAGAAA
This sequence comes from Nannospalax galili, assembly GCF_000622305.1. Classification (NCBI taxonomy): domain Eukaryota; kingdom Metazoa; phylum Chordata; class Mammalia; order Rodentia; family Spalacidae; genus Nannospalax; species Nannospalax galili. Next base: position 110,675 of record NW_008339040.1, read on the forward strand.
GTGGCCTGGTCATAAGCACAGGCTCCCTGCTTTGTGGGAAAGCGTCTTGGTCAACAACCCTTAGCTCATCTCCTTTTCCTGAACAAATAACTCAGCTATCCTTAGCTAAGAGATTAGGCCAGGTTAAAGGTTTACTCCTCAGCTGAAAGCTAAAAGTTCACCATGCTTTTAGCTCTAAGAAAGAAAACATTGTGGCCAATAAATTACCAGATGGGCATTGATAACCTTGAGTAAAAGTTTAAGAATCCTTCTGGCACCAACTAACAGACTAAATGTCCTGTTTCTTTATACCCTAAATCTTTATATATGACTACCATATCCCACGTGACTGCTAGTTCCTTGGGTTGTATAAAAGCCATCTGGATTTAAAATAAATCAGCTTGTTGAAAAGACACACATCCCAGGGTCTAAGACTCTGTCACTGATCAAGTATCTCTGCCCTGAACCCAGTAGGTCTCCTGCTGAGCAAAGCAAACCTGAGTCCTGACAAATCGCTTTACATGTGTGCTCTTTTAAGTACGATAGGCATAAAACTTGGTGTGCTGGTAACTTTTAAATATTGTATTTGGACTTAGGATCCAGAGATTTAAATATTTTACCTGGAATTTAAAGTTCTCACTTTTTCACTGATGCTTAATTCTGATGCTTTAATATGGTGATAGGGAGGAATTCAGAAATGATAATCATACTTCTGCTCAGTCTTCTTGTAAAATTCAGATAGACAATTAGCATAGAAATACATTTATTCATAACCTAAAGTCCAATGAAATGTTCTAGAGAATAAATATAATTTTGGATTTTTAAAACTAGATCAAAATAATTAATTTCATGTCTAAATGACCAGTATTTTTATTTATTATTTTTATTTTATGTGGTTTATGTTTTACCTTCATGTGTGTAAGTACACCCCTATTGTGCAGTGCCCACTAAGTTCAGAAAAAGGGCTCAGAATCCCTGGAACTGGAGTTACAGATGGTGTTAGCTGCCATGTGGGTGCTGGGAATTGAACAGTTAGTGCTCTTGACTGCTGAGCCATCTCTCCAGCCCTATGACCAGTATGTTTTAAAAACTAATTTAAGTTATAAAACAAAAACTTCTGAGTAAGGTAAAAGCTTTAATAATTCATAATTATATAAGCCTGCTTTTCTGTGCTGTTGGAGTAGTGATTCTACAAAAAGATCTATTTATTCTTATATACAAACATGCACATGTTTATGAGTATTCATGTATAGATATATCTGAGAAAGTGTATATTAAAAACATGATTTTTTTGGATTGCTCTTAACGCAACCTAACAGTGGACTCTTCAAAATTGTCTATTTGATAGATTAAACTCATTGATGTCTTGCTGCTTGTTTTTTCCAGAACTAATGAAACACTAAAAATTGAATAAATAGAACAAATGAAATGCCAATGTGGGATTTCACTAAATACTAAGGGCTAATTTATGATAATTAAAATTTGAACTATATAAAACTTTGCTTAAAGAGCATTTCACAACTTTTTCACAAACAACAAAAAATGTAGAAGCCTTAAGATAACCCATACACAGTGTTCTCTACACTCTAAGAAATGACAAAATGCTCAGTTTATTTGAAGACTTAAAGAGAACGAGTCAGCTCTGCTCCAGAACTCATCTGCATCCATGCAGATGACAGCTGCAAATGAACCTCTGGAAGAGTCACCAGGACCGAGGAACTCAAGTCCAGGTACACAGCACTGAAATCTAACAAACGCTCTGGCACTCTTCTTGCAGTCTATCTCCATCCATTTTGCTGTGGCACACACTCTGGAGTGAGCTGGTCTTAGAGAGTTTCAAAATGTTGGCAGGCTTATGGCATATACCTGAAATCATAGTTCCTTATGAGCAGAGGTAGGAGAACCACAAAGTCGAGACCAGCCTGGGCTAAAAAGTAAGTCAGGTTTAAGGCTGGCCTGGATAACTTAATGAGACCTTGTTCAATAGAAAAGGTAAAGGAGTCGTGGAATGTTGTTCAGTGCAGCGTGAGTGAAGGTTTCAGTTTCCAGTACTGAAAAAATAATAAAAGAAAATGGGAAATTGCCAGGAAAAGGTACAGTACGATAGGGGAAGGCAAACTTATGCACACATGAAGTGTATGAGAATGTATCCTTTTGTTAATTTGAATTAGGAAACTGACCCGTAAGCTCATTTAATTTTGAGAAATACTTCAGGACGAATTTTTGTTATAAATGATACGTTAGATGTACACACACATAAATAGCCCCGTTTGTAGCTTATGGTACATGTTTGGGGATTGAGGAGCAGGGGGTACGTTAACATGCTATAATATCCTACAGCCTCTACCCATTGGCAGGTAGGCCTAAGTTGTCCAGGAAACACAGCACACTCATAGTTAGATTTGTGTAATATTTCAGATGAGATTTTTGAGTATAATTCATTGTACTGAATCTACAGATATATGGGTATTTATAATTTACTCAGAAAGCATTTGGTAGTGAAATTCTTAGGTTTTAAGAGGGCAGTATTTTTCAATTACATATTTTTCTATCTATTTATAAATCTTATTTCATCTGTTTAAAAGTTTCTTAACAGTTTCTTTTAATGATATTAAATCATTAAAAGATTATCTGAAGATAAAATTAATGACTTTTAAATACTGAGGTGAGCGTTTACAACAAAAAGGAGATCCACAAATAAATGGCATATTTACTTACGCATTTTACTCTAATTACAGTGTTAATCTATTCCTTTTGCATCATCAATTTATCTCTGTCTCTTTAGACACATTTATCTGTCTGTACCTCTCTGTATTTTTTACTCAATAATGCTAGATGGCACTCTTTTATTTGCATTAAGAAACACTATTTAATTTTTCCAAAGCATGAATTAATAAACAAATGCTCAAAAACCTTAAAAATTGAATTAATCATTGTATTTTATTTAATCACAGGTAGACTAAGAACTCAAATTTTAACAACAAAGAATCACTAAAAAGTACCAAAGCATTTCAACATTATTTAACACACTTTTTTTTTTTTTTTTTTTTGGTCTTTTAGAGACAGAGTCTCCCTGTAGCCCCAGCTGTCCTGGAACTCACTATGTAGACCAGGCTGGCCTTGAACTCCAAGAGATTTGCCTGCCTCTGCCTCCCGTGTGCTGGGATTAAAGGCATGTGCCACCACCCCCAACTATTTAACATACTTTTGAAGTATAGTATAGTTTTTTTAAGTGTTGTTTACTTTCAAGTCCAGTGCAAAATATCAGTTGTATTCCATATTTTTTCTGCTAAAAGTTAGATGCTATTTATAAATACAGTACCTGGACAACCTTTTATTAAAGTACAGAAGTGAATAATTACCTTCACAGTCAAGATAAAGACATCATTTTAAACTTGCAATTGGTGTTTTGAAAGGAACTAACAAAACAAAATCATGCATTAAGACTGTCTACTAATATTTGAAGTCTTTATCTTTGTCCTAGGAAAAACTGTTCTGAAAGATAATATTCTTCCTTCACACACACACACACATACACACACAGACACACACACACACAGACACACACACACACACACACACAGAGACACAGATATTTATTTCATTTAGATCTACCTCCAAAACTAGGCTTGGGCAAACAAATCCCAGTTCATATTGTATTTAATTGACCTTATACACACACAGAAACATAACCGTGTTCTTCAGAACACTATAAGCATTTTATTATTTTTACATTTAAGGTTTCAGCCTTCAATTCATTACATATATATAATTTGACATGCATATACATACAATATTCACGATGCAGAGTCACTGAATTTCAAAACTCAAACACGCCATTTTAAAAACTTCTTAAATATATTGTTTTTCTGAGAATTTCATACATGAGTACTGTGCTTTTCATTTCCACCCTTCCCTCTGCCACCTCCAACTCTTCTCATGCCACTCCCACTCCCTCCCTCTCAAGTTCATAACCTCTTCTAGAGTTATCATTGTTTTACACACACACACACACACACACACACACACATACACACACATTCACAAAACCTACTGAGCCCTTTTAGTGTTGTTCATATGTGCATGTGCCTAGGGCTGACCAATGGGCATGAGGTAACCTATCAGGAGGATAGTCCTCAGAGAAGACTGACTCTCTTTCGTTCAGTCAGTACCTGTAGGTCTTCATCTGGGTTAGGGATCATATGAAATTTCCCCTACTTACATTGGCATGTTAACTTGTGTTAAGTCTTGCCTTGTTTAGACAGCCATATTGTTGCGTGTATCTTCCCTATCACATCTGAAAGACATTATTTAGCAGCATGCCTCCTGTTCTTCTAAAAAAATCCAGAAAAACTATTATGTTTCCCCAGAGCATTTTCAAATACCCTTATTATTTACCTTTCCTTTCTCCCCATCCCTTTAAATAACCCTTCCCACTTACCAGTTAAGGTCCCTTCCCCAATTTTACTATTTACTTTGTGATAGTGCCTCTGTCACACTGTGCCCCTCCTAGAGCTCCTTCTTCCTCCTCCCATGATCCCTTTTTGCTTTCCTGGCTTCAGTGGTTTCTTCGGGTTATCTATTCAAATCTAATCATTCAGAAGTCCTGTTACCAAATGAGAGAGAACATGCAGCTTTTGACTTCTGGGTTGGGGTTACCTCACACAGTATAATATACCCCAATCCTATTGATTTACCTGAGATTTCATTTTTCTTTATAGCTGAATAGAATTGCAGAATTTTTATGTACCACATTTCCACTACTAGGTCATCAGCTGAAGGACTTCTTGGTTTTCTTCCATTCTCTAGACATTGTGACAAAAGTAACAAACAACGTAGCTGAGCAAGTATTCCTGTAGTAGAATACCGAGCCCTTTGGATGGGAAATGAGTGCTGTAGCTCACCATACAGCAGACTTGTTTTCAGCTTTTGGAGAACTCTCCACACTGATTTCCATAATGGCGGCACCACTTTGCAATCCCACTAATGGTGAAAGATGGTTCCCTTCTCTGTATCTTGGTCAGATGTTGCTGTCAGATGTTCTCTTCATCTTGTTTGAAGGTTTTTTTAAAAAAATATATATTTTTATTGAGTTTTCTTGAATTTCATACAATAAATGTCAATCATATGTAGACACCCTCCCCCATCCACACCACCCATAACCCCACCCCCACAGGGTTTCATTCATTCTGTTATATATGTTAAGACCTATCTGTTCAAGCTCTTGAACCCAAATATCCCTTGGTGTAAGTTCATCCTCTGGAGTATAGTCAGTCTATCTAGAGGCACTCCCTTAGAACAACTTTCCTATTATACACAAGAGATCCACAAAATTCCACCAGAAAACTTCTGATCCCAGTTAAAATCTCCATCATATTCTTCACAGAAACAGAAAAAAAAATCCTAAAATTCATATTGAAGCACAAAACAGCCCAATAGCCAAAGCCATCCTGAGAAAAAAAGAACAGTGCTGGAGAAATCGCCATACTAGATTTCAAACTATATTACAGGGCTATAGTAATAAAAACAGCATAGTACTGGCAAAGAAAGAGACCTGCAGATAGATGGAACGAAACAGAAGACCCAAGTATGAGTGTGCTAGTAATTACAGCCACCTGATATTTGCAAAAGATACTGAGAATACACACTGGAGGAAAGACTGAATCTTCAACAAATAGTGCTTGGAATGAACAAGAATGAAACTAGGCTTTTATCTACCATTCTGGAAAAAAAAAATTTCAAATGGATCAAAGACCTCAATGTGAAACCGGAAACCTGGAAAATATTAGAAGAAAACACAGACAGTAACTTACAAAGTATAGGTAAAGGAAAGGACTTTCTGAATAAAACTCCATTCACCCAAGAATTAAGGAAAACAGTTGACAAATAGGATCTCAGTTAGTTTACTAGTCTTTTTTTAGTTTAAAATCTACTGTACTGCAAAAGAAATAATCAAGTGAAAGGGAAGCCCACAGTGAGAGAGAATCTTTGGAAAATATGCATTTGACAGAGGATTAATTTCCATAATATACAAAGAACACAAAAAACAAAGAAGCAAGAAAAAATAACCCAATTAAAAAAACGAGTTATAAATCTGAACAGAGAATTCTCAAAAGAAGAAATAAAATGGCTAATAAATTTCTAAAGTGTTCAACGTTCCATCACAAAATTACTAATTAAAACTACTTTGAGATTTCATCTTACCTTTCTCATATAAATCATTCATTTCATTTCTTTTCTTTTTAAAATTTCTTTTGGCTTATTTATTTTTATTTTATGTGCATGAGTGTTTTTATTGCATATGTGTTACTGCACCTAAGTTGTGCAATGCCAGTGGAGGCCAGGAGAAGGTGTTGGATACCCAGGAACTGGAGTTACAGATGGTTGTTAGTCACCATTTGGATTGTAGGAACTGAACCCTGGTCTGCTGAAAGAGCAGCCAGTGCACTTAACCACTGAGCCATCTCTCTAGACCCAGAATCATTCATTTCTTACTTAGAAAATATAGGATACATGTGACAAACACCATGCCAATGCTCAAATTAACAGTCTGTTTCTTCCATTGATATTAGAGAAAGACCTGCTTGTAGTCTTATGTGGTCATTCTTCCTCATTTACAGTTAGCATGTGCAGCATCCCCGGGAGTCCAAACATAGACATGTCAGGTCTCACCTTGTTTAAAAAAGAATATGGTGATTCACTGGTGAGTCATATAAAAAATTGGCCTACCAATTAAATTCAAGGTAGCTTTACATCTATTTAATAGACAGAGTATAAATAAATTGCCAGCAGTGTCTTAGAATGTTATATGCACATTAAGTAAGCACTGACTAACTGTGCCAAGGAAAAATTAATTCTTCCATAACTGAAGCCAGCAAGAATAAAACATTGGCTGAAGACAAGTTGTGAGATAAGGAGAAAGCTATTGGGTTCCAAGTGGCTTTTAGTGAATCCCTTTTCAGTTCTTTCCTCATTTCTATCAAAGCTAAAAGAACAAGAGATAAAAAAGTATGCATAGTATGTACTTTTCCATTTGACTCTGTTCTCAAAATAGTACAATAAACAATTCTTTTTGTCCGATTTCTGTACTGTTGATAAAACAGTCCTACCAAAAGCAACTTAGGGGATGAAAGGATTTATTTGGCTTACACTTCCAGGTCACTGTCCATCACCAGAGGAAGTCAGGGAAGGCACTGAGGGCCAGAACTGCAAGTAGAAACCATCCAGGAACATTGCTTGATGGCTTGCTTGCAGGGTTATGCTCAGCAAGTTTTTTTACACCGTTAAGGACCACCTGCCTAGGGAGTGGTTCAACTCACAGTGGGCTGTCCCTGCACATCTACTAGCAATTAAGAAAATGACTCACAGACAGGTGCACAGGTCAACCTGATTTAGTAAATCCCTCAACTGAGACTCCTTTCTCAGGGGACCCAAGGAATGCCAAGTTGAAAGACAAAGCTATTTAGGGCCCCCTTGAGCTTTGTATCAGAGACTACATTTTTAGTCGTAAGAATAAATGAAAGAAAAGATAGAAAACCTTTTCAGTTGGGCCATTTTCACAGGAAAAAAAGGCGTTTTCTTGGACAAATATTTGTTATTCAACTTTCCTTTACAGATTATCATATTTAGTAATCCTTTTTTGTAATGATGTACATGTGTGTGTCTATGGGGGTATGTGTACATGAATGCGAGTGCCCATGGAGGTCAGGAGAGGACATGGGATACCCAACGAGCTGGAGTTGCAGATGGTTGTTAGCTGTAGAACATGGGTGTTAAGAATCAAAGTTGGGTCCTCCGCATGAGCAGTACGTACTCATAACTGCTGAGCCGTATCTCCAGTTCCAGTATTTACTAATCTTATATACATTCGTTTGTCAAATTCACAAAGTTGTGAAATAACTTGGAAATATTGGAATAAGGACTGGACAGCTATGGATTTAATGGCTGTCTCTACAACACTGGCGATGGATGATCCCAATGTCCCCTCCCTATCTCGGCTGTGTACCAGTGGTCTGTTGTCAGAGGTTGCACGTGCACTGTGGATATTCAACAGCATCCTTGTCTCTCCCCATATAATACCAGCACCGTTTGCCCTCACAATTTGTGACAATTAAAATGTCTCCTGATATTGCCAAGTGACTCTGCAAGGAAATATAAAATTTGTCCTGTGTGAAGAATATTACCCTCAGAGCTAAGCTCTGAGTAAATATGAGCCTGAGTTGGTGTTACATTTCAGCAGTAACTAACCTTTTAAACATTTATTATTTTTGATAATTATTGTTTAATGTTTTATGATTATATCCATCTATAGTTGAACTGAGAGTTGTCTCAGTATTGAAGCTTAACTTTATGAATAGTCTGTCTAGTCAAAAGTGTCATTCCAATCATCTTCAATGTCTGTCATTCTCTTTGACACATCTATACCACTGCATTTTACTTCCCCTTCCTTAATCTGTTCCCATGGCCCCTTACTAATTTATTGAGCTCTGTGTGTATTCCAAATGAAACATACATATCTAAAGATTCACAGCTAGGTTCCTGGAGCCTATAAGACTCTATTTCCCTATGGTAATGTACCTCCTCCTTGGCTTTACCATCTTTCCTCCCCACTTCCACAATGGTCCCTGAGCCCTGAGGGGTGGAGTTTAATTTAGGAGTCCTGTTCAAAGGACCCACACTCTGCATATTTTTATTCTCTATGCTTTCATCATTTGTGATCCTTTGTGTGCATTGCCCTTTGTTGCATGAGGGAGCTTCATTGATGAGTGCTGAGAGATGCATTAGTATTCTCTCTATCCTTCATTCCACTATATTCTGTGAGCCTTAGGTGTAGAGGTTCCATTGTAGATGTGTAACTTAGGGTTGGGCATTTCACAGACATTTAATCTCTGTGTAACCAGTTGTGGAACTCTGTAATAGTCTTCCTCTGTTGTAAAAGAAGCTTATTTGATGAGCGGTGACAGGGATAATTGTCTGAAAGTATAAGGATCCATATTTAGTATGTAGTAAGAAATTAAATATGTCTAGGATTGTGACAGCCTTGGGGTTTTCTTTCAGATTTATGATCTCTCCATCCATGTGTAGTTGGCTATGTTTACAGTACCACACACGAGTTCTCTTCCATTGTGTGGACTTTAAGTCCAATTTGGTAGCTTTTGATTACCCCCAGTTTAAAAGTTTTACTACTGCCTCAACATAATTTGTTGTTCCAGTCATTGTGGTTATTAGACCTTAAAGTTTGGGTGGGTCCATCGATTGATGTTCTCTCTTAGCAGCTTGATGACAGTATGCACAGGTTCCATGCAAATCCAAGCAGACAAAAACCCATCATAGCACTGTGAAAATGGATAACAGGCCCCAATCTTAGCCAAAGAATTATTGAGCACCTGATTATTACTGAGTGAGGAAGAGCTGATCTTCTTTAAAGGAGTGACTCGATATGCTGACTAGACCTCAGTGGATGAACTTGCACTGAGGGACATCTGGGTACACTAACTTGACTTGATAGGCCTTAACATAAATGGCAGAATGCAAGAAATCCAGTGCAGTGCTACGGGAAGACACAGATGGTGAAGGGGGTATAAAGATGATTAAGATGTTGTGTATTAAATACACAAAAATTCAATAAAAATATACACACAAAGATTCTATGTTAACCTCCATAAATGAGAGGAAAAAATGTAATGTTTATCATTATGGGTTTGGGTTACCTCACTCAGGAGGATTATTTTCAGTTTTGTCCATTTACCTGTGGCTTTTATAATTTCATTTTCCATAAAAACTGAATAGCCCATTGTGTAAACATACTATATTTTCATAATCTGTTCATCATTTGATGGACAGTCAGTCTGTTTCCATTTCCTCATAATTGTGAAGAATGCAGAATGAACAATGAGAAAAAAATCTCTGTAGTAGGATATACTGTCCTCGGGTTGTCGTTCAAAAATTATGTTGTGAATCATGTGGTAGGTCCATTTGTCGCTTTTTGAGGATCTCCCACACTGATTTCACAGGTGGGTGCGCAGGTTTGCATGCCATTAGCACCGAGAATGTGTTCTCATGTCTTCAAATCCGTGCCAGAATTCGTTACAATTTTGTGGTTTTGATCTTAGCCTTTCTGACTGGGTAAGGATGAAATCTCAAAATCATTCTTTTTTAAATGTTTTAAAATTTATCTTTGTGTTTTTCAGTGTTTTGCCTACATGCATGCATATGTGATATATGTATCCATGGTGCCTTTAGAGGCTAGAAGAGGGTGTCGGATTCTCTGAAACTGGAGTCAGGTGGTTCCGACTTGCCATACGGGATCTGGCATCAAAGCCAGGTTCTGTTCAAGAGAGTCATGTGATTTCTCAAGCTCCTCAAATTATTAATTTGCCTTTACCTGAGGATTATGAATTAACATTTAAAAATATTTCTCACCTGTTTGTATTTCATCTTTTTAGATGTTTATTTAATTCGATGCCCAATTTTTAAAATTAGGTTGGTTGTTTTCCTGATGCTGTTTTGAGTTCTTTGTTTAATTTGTATACTAACCTTCTGGCATGTATACCTGGTAAAATGAATTTCCCATTTATAGGCTGTCTGTTCACTTGAACCCAAGTGTTATTAGTAGATCTTAATGCCTGCCAAAGATCAAGGTTATTCCCTATTGTCTGTTCATCAGATTCAGGGTGTCAGGTCTTATGTTGAGTTCCTTCATCCCTTTGGATTTGAAGAAAATATTTTGGCATCAAAATATTAGATGAAACAAACAGAGGGATCTATCTGAAGATCTGCATTTTTGTTACTGTTTTGCTAATGTGTAGAACATTTTCCCATTTGTAAAATGAATATATTTATCAGACTTGACAGCCCTGTCAGCTTTTTCAACCACAAATCTCCAAAAGTATTTATTCCCTTCTTAAGCAGGATAATGAGACCCAGTTCCTCATCATCCGAATCTTATGGAATTGCTTGCCAGAGATTTCTGATTGCTTTTTTCTCCATGCAAATTGTCTTTTGGCTTCTTGCCTAGATCCTTCCATTTAAGGTTACCTGGTGTTTCTTTTCAGGAATCCTTCTGTGTGTTGGTATCCAGCTTTCTTTCAGTTTCCTTACTCCAAATTTAGTAGAGAGCAGCTGTTCTCATAAGGAAGATAAAGTCACATAATGCCTTGCCTCACAGTTGCTGAATGCAATATTTCTATGGTGATTTCAGGGATGTTTTTCAGAAAACAGAAATGCTAGGGGTAGGTGGGCATTTCACTTGTCACCAGGCTAACAACATAGTGTCTTACTGAAGCTTTAAATCAATCCCATTATAATTGGTTATGTTTCCTTTGCTGCAATAAAATACCTGATAGGAGCAAATTAAGGAAGAGTTGATTTGGGTTCATAGTTTGAGGGACTAAGTCCACCACGGTAGGCCAGGTGTGTTGGCAGGGGCCTGAGGCACCTAGTCACATTGTGCTTATAATCAGAAAGCAGAGAGAGATGGATGCTGGTGCTTGGCTGGTTCAATCTTTCCCCATTTCTATTTGGTCTGTGATGATGTCACATTCAGTTAAAGCTCTGGAAAATTGTTATAGAGATAACCATAGTTGTGTCTCCTAGGGGACCCAAATTTAACCAAACAGCCAAAGAAGCGAGATTTTTCACCCAAAGAGAGAAAAATTAGAATCCCTGAGATGTAAAATGATGCGAGTAACATTGTGTCCTTGTATGTCATAAAGTTACAGTTCTTGCCAACCGAGTTCACTTCAAGATAGATCTTCCTAACCTGAGTGCTTTAACTACATTCAATAATAAAATTTCCTAGTTAACATGAAAATATTACTAAGCAGCAAAAGAAATACTGTTATGTATTAAAATATGCTAGAGAAATTTTAAAAAAGTTATTTAGTGTGGGGGACCACTCTTGCCATAGTCTACAGATGGAGGTAAGAGGACAGATGTCAGGAGCTGATCCTCTACTTCCACATGTGGGCTCTGGGGACCAAATTCAAGTCATCAGTATTGATAACAGACACCCTTAGGGGTTGATTCAACACTTCAGCCCTGGAGACATTTTTTTATTATCTCATCGGGAAGTATTTATATATGCAAATAAATAAGTCCCAAAACAGAATGAAGGTATAATTAAAAGTATCTTAAGTTGAAGCTGGATGATGAATCAGCAGATAAGAGTACTTGCTAAAGAAAGCACTGAAAGAAGGCATTGGTTAGACTCAGTTCACAGCACCCATGTGGCAGCTCACAATCATCTGTGACTCCAGGTCCAGGGGATCTGACATCCTATTTTGGCCTCTGCAGGCACCACACAGGCAGGTGGTATATATAT
>NW_008339040.1:122997-137569 GCF_000622305.1 Nannospalax galili
TATATACCTGTACTGCCTTTCTTCTTTTAAATTTTCATTGTCTTAATCAATGGGGAGGAAAGTAGTTCATGTTGCATAGCTCACTATACACTTTTGATGATCTACATCGCTTTAATTCTTACATTTCTTGGGGTATTTTTCCTTACTAATTTCTGAAACATTTTCGAATGATTTCAAAATCTATATTTTTCTATATCTTTTCCATGACATTGTTTCTTTTAATGTTTTGCGTTCTTCCATTCTCATCCATAATTTTTTAATAGGTGATATTTTTCATCTAGCTCTTTCATAGGGAGTTTCTCTTTTTATAATCTATCTCCTATAGTTATTTTAAAGTACAATAGTGCTTATAAAGGATAGATTTACAAACATAGTGCTGCAGCATCTCCTAATACATATTTTTCACTTAGTATCTGTATGCTTACATCTTAATAAAGGAGGTAAATGGTGGAATCATTACAAACCTAAACACATGAGAAAATGAATTAATGAATTTGAAATATGAAGATTAAGTTGTATTCTCCCAGAGATTAATTTGAGTTCAGACTGAAACGAATAAAAGGTCCCGGTTGGTTTTCCAAGGAGGCCTGGTTTCCTCAGAGAGGAATGATATTTTGAAATTAAGAAACTCTGTCCATTGAATGCTGTTGTGATGTCTCATCTCATTTCCTTCTGTAAGCAATGCAGAAAAATATGTTGTCAACACCAAGAATCCATACTACAATTTGTAATACCATTTTTTTTTTACTGTAGTGTTCTGTAACTTTTGATTTAATTTCTAGCTTTTTCTTTTTAATGAGAACTTGGTTTCTAACAACACCAAGAAATATGCTTAAGTATGCTCCTCTGTCAACTTAAAATACTAATAACTCTTAATAAATCGTCTGTGTAGAATTCAAGATTTATTTTCACTGCTTTTTCTCGAAACGTATCTGCTAAACTGGACATTTTATCTTTCATTTTCTTAAAATAATAATCCTCTGTGAGGAAATATTGTTCATTTCATAGATATCTAGGATTCTTTAATTCTGATTCTTTCATGGATTTACAGCTTTATATTTTTGAAAACACCATAAATTCACAAAATTCAAATGGCAACACCCTCTAATTGTTATTCTCAATGCCTGACTTTTCTGTCTTTCCCCTTTATTTTACGCACTCACCTTTGTGTAGTTAGAAACTTAGGTTTCATAAAATTTTCATTTCTTTTAGTAGAAATAAGATAATAGGTAATAGAGCATTTTCATTTATCAGTTTTATGTTAATGTAAAATACCATCTAACCTCACCTTATTCTTTGTCTGTATTGGTGGCAAAACCTTATAAAAATCTTTCTCCTATTTCCTGAGACTGAGAAATTTTATGATACAGACATTCATGATTCATTCAACAGTCTTCATGTATGGCTTTTCGGCTTGCTTTCAACAGGGAACTATTACAAATTGTATTGCAATGGAGGACACTCTATAGACTGCACTCTACAGTTACAGGAACAGCAAGTTATCTGAAATTTTTATCACAACCAGATGACTACATGAGGCTCCGATGGGCACATTTCTGTGCCCCGCAACTCTCGACAATAGATATCTGTATCTATCACAGTAATACAGCCGACCCTATTTTGAAAATTAAGGCTCTGTTTACATCAGTTTTCATCTTATTGGGAAAATTTATCAGCAATAAATAGCTTTCTGCAGTAATAATAGACACCACATATTTGCAATACCCTTCTAATACTTACTTGAAAAAGAAACATCTTACTGATTCACACAGGATCATTTGAGTTGAGCACATTTTAACATTCCAAAATTTTACCCTTTTGTTAAAAATTACTTTAGCAGCCAGGTGTGGTGGCACATGCCTTTAATCCCAGGAGGCAGAGGCAGGCATACCTCTGGGAGTTCAAGGCCAGCCTGGTCTACATAGTGAGTTCCAGGACAGCTGGGCCTACAGGGAGATCCTGTCTCAAAAAGACCAAAAAAAAAAAATTACTTTAGCATATATGTAGATAATATCCTTATGGAACTTCACATCTGCAGATGTATATTAGTCCTCACTACAAATAGCAGGTAATTCACATACATTCATCATTTCTTTGTTCTTTGTCCTCAATAAATATGGATCAATATTGGGTTAATATATGCTGGGTGGTGAATCCAAACATAATCATGAAAATGTTGATTTTTGTGTCTCAAAAAAAAAAAAATTACTTTAGCATATATGTAGATAATATCCTTATGGAACTTCACATCTGCAGATGTATATTAGTCCTCACTACAAATAGCAGGTAATTCACATACATTCATCATTTCTTTGTTCTTTGTCCTCAATAAATATGGATCAATATTGGGTTAATATATGCTGGGTGGTGAATCCAAACATAATCATGAAAATGTTGATTTTTGCTGAAAGTTCTATTCATTTACAGGTTTCTCTAAGGATTCATTCTAAAATACATGATTTGCCTAGAGTGTGTCTTTAAAGCATGCCACATTTTAATTCATTTTGGCAGCTCTTTATCTCATTTGTAAATGTTTTGAGCTATTACTAAGAGTGTGCAGGTAGATTGTGGTAACTTTGGTATGGAATTGAAATTTCATATTGCAGCTGTGTTTTGTTCAGTTCAGCTCTTATTTATTAATAACTACATATAAAACAGGAAGAACGTAGTCTTTCTTCTATAAAATAGACACAGTTTGTGAAAAATGAAAATAACATTTTTGTGACAAGCCCATTTTTATAAATATCTCTCAACAAGTGTTTCCTGCTATGATAGTCTAAGAAATATTGCAATTCAGGTGCTAAAAAATGTCCTTAAAATTCATTGTTAAAAAATCTGTAAATATATCTGTTCAGTGTTTATGATGTTCTGATGGATAATTCTAGTAAACACTGCAATAAATGGCCATATTTAATAAATTGTATGTTCCTTCTTAAAACGTAATCAGAGAATGATGCTGTTGAAAGCAAGGCTCTAAAGATCACGTATTCATTAGAAATATGAGTGTACAATATTAACAATGACTATATTCTCAGCTAGGGTCTTCAAAAGTTAACAGCAGACTGAAAGTCACATTAACATCCCGAATTCACAGAGCTCATAATGCTCTTTCTATATCTCAAAATAAATTTCCTTTCATGTCAATGTGACCTGTCATACAATGACTAATAATGAAAGTAATAATAGGACTGGTATGCATTTCAGTAGTAGACAAGAGTTTTCTAGGAGCGTGTGAGGCTCTGGATTCAGTTCTGGGCACTGAGAAAGAAAAAAACATAATAGCAATAATAAACAGGAAAATAGGAAATGGAAACTTGTCTGAAATGTTTGGACCTCAGAACATTAGGACATGAATTTATTAATTGAAGTTTTAATTAACATAAATATTTGTAGCTTGTCTTAGTATTTTTATTGAGAAGGAAATCGTCTTTTCTGTCCTATGAACACCAAAAGCCATTTTTCCTGGTTGACCCCTAACATGAGTTAGACTATGCCAATGGTTTTGCTGTCAAAGTATGCACAGATTTCTCCTTGCTTCCTCGAATCAAATATTGATTAAGAGTTGAAGAATTTTTTTTTCCATTTCTTCTACTGCATTGTTATATGAATTATATTGAAATATTAAGAATTATTCATGCTTCAAAGCTATGAAGAAGTGCAGTATCCCAAAGTGGGGTGAGGAACATCACAGCAGAAAATACCTCTAAGGTCAGTAAAAGAACTATTTCTTCCCTTACACAGGGAGACAAGGAAGTTTTTAATGGAATCTTAAAATCTTGATTTTATTAGTTACTATCTACAAATTAGAACTCTGTTCCTTGGAAACAAAAGAAAACAAAATTTTAGAAAATCATTTTGGGACTGGAGAAATGGCTCAGTGTTTAAGAGTGCACTAATCTTGGCAGAAGATGGAGTTTGGATCCCAGCACCCACACTGACCAACTCATGACCACCTATAACTCCAGGTTCAGTGGATCTAGTATTCTCTTCTGATCTCCATGGTCACTACACTCATGTGCACATAAGCACACACAGGCCCATGCATATGAGTATAATTAAAAATAGATCTTTAAATAAAAAGTAAAGAAGTCAAATGAGTTTTATAATGAGAACTCAGTTGTGAATATATGTGCCTTTGTTCTGTATATGGGGCCTGATACACTCTTATTCTTAAGAAACTCCATTCTTCTTAAGTCTTCAAGTGATGCTTAATCTTTTCCAAGAAAGTGCAATCAAAGCTAGAGATTCCTGAGCTATTTTGATAATCTGAGAGTAGCCCTTGCATCTGCTATCTATCCAGGTGCATGCATCTGCCTGCATGTTTCCTCACCACCTGCACAAATGGTTTCTTCCATTCCCTGTGTCTCCTCCTTTTCCCATATCACATTTGTCCTATATGGTTTTTATATGTCTTGAGAGAAACCGAATCATTAAAACCATCATTAGCAATCCTCCTGAGTCCATGTTCTCTCCTTCACATCAGAAGAGTATGCATACAGTCCTGATCAGCTGAGGCACCAGTTTCCAGACAGGGATTTTTCAGTATCTTCCTTCATTAACTAATAACCTCTGGAGGGCTGACTGTCTTCAATACACGTATCCCTGCATGACCATCTCCATACAGGTCTATAGAACCAAATGTACACAAAGTGTTTTTTCCTGTCTACCACTCAGATCACTCACACATCCAGATGATCTGCCTCACTCTAGGACTCACTAGGAGTGGTGGCAAATGTCCCAGGCATCTCATTTTGCTTTATGCACTCACCATTGACTTCATGCCCCCCAGCTCCTTCTTGTAGACATGTAATTTATGCAATTTGAGAAAGTGTGACTAACACTTTTCTTTTTATATTATTGATAAATTATTAAATTGTTTCTTTCACTAAGGATTCTGCAGAACAGTGCTTCAGCGTTGGAAACACCAGCCTGTATTCTGAAGCCACACTCTCCGATGTTCAACCCTGCAGTAAATTGTGCTCCCTCTGTGATGACCCCATCTTCAAATTAGCTAAAATGATACAGGCAGGAAAAGAAGTGTGCTGCCATGAAATTATTGGTCATAGGATTTGTTATTAAAAAAAACAAAAACAAAACAGAACAGCAAAAAAAAAAAAAAAACTCTGGATAACATGGTGAGTCTATTTTTAATTTTCACTCCTGGGATTATACCTAGAGAACTTCATATCTTAATACAGAGATATTTACACATCCTTGTTTATTGCTGCTATACATACAAGGAAATGAAAGAAGGCTAGTTGTCCACCAACAGATGAATGGATAATGACAGCCTGATACATACATAAAATGAAATAGTATTATGCTCTAAAGAAAAATGAAATCACAAAGTTTGTAGGAAAATGGATGTATTAAAATGCAAAATATTAAGAAGGCATAATACCAACGCTAAAGAAATTAGTGCCTATTTAACTTTTTGAGAACTTTATTGATTCTAACTTTTACGTTAGCATAATCTAACTTACCTGAGTACAGGTAAACAAATATGTGTGGGAAGGTAGTATAACATCTAGAAAAGAGCACATGAAAGAATAATGTTAAGTGATGAAGAAGGGCAGAATGCAGGTGAAATTCAGATGAATTGTAAAAGAGGATGTAAAGTTTTTTTTTCCTAGTGTTAACTCTTTCTTTTTTTTGTGACAGACAACTGCAGAAAAATGTAATTGTTGGTGAAAGTGTAAAACTGTAAGCAAAACTCCATGAATTCAGAATGGCTGGTCAACTCTACGGAAGTTCCTTGAGATTTGTAGTTGGGAACCAAGCAAGTGTTTGAGTGGCTACATGGCTGTGTGACGTTTTCATTTGTGAATTCAATACAATAAAGTGACTTTTATTTTTTTTAAAAGTGTTTTTTTTTTTCTTGAATTCAGTTTATTAATTTTAAACCTGTGGGAATTTGTTAATAACTTTACTTTTATAACTATAATATCATGATATTAACTAATGATTGCTTTTAATAGCTGACTTTTTCTTCATTATTTTTATTCTTATCAAAAATCTTATGAAATTAGGGTGATTAATCTTATTTTGTAATTTTTATGAGATAATTCACATTACGTGTATTCTTGTCACATAGTAAAAAGTGTAACTATTAACTGCATACCAAACAGTTGAAAATTAAAGGTTGATTGTGTATCAAGTGAATTATAGCATTTATTTGAACAATGTATAATCACATTGATAAATTCTAACATGGTAGTATCTATTAGTATATATTCTTTTTCTAGGTATAAATATATCTATAAATGATAATAATAGAGGTTTTACTTTTCTTTTTTTGTGCCCTCATTTATTGTGTGGCATTAGGGACTTATTAAGGGTAGTATACAGAATCAAAGAAAATGACTATCAGGAACCATTCATTCACTAGATATTTTTCAGAAAATGATTTTGAGACCTTTATTGATTTAATCTTTCCTCACTAGAAGGAATATTGCGTTATCTTTGAATGAGTTTTCTAAACCTGAAACTTTGAAAATGCCTTTGAAATAGTAACTCATTGAGATGAGATTCATAGTTATAGGTGTTGCAGGGAGTTCTGAATTAGAAGCAGTAGTTTTATTAGAGACCACATGTGTGACACAGCTTCAGTTCTCAACCTGACACACCTGGGAAGAGGAAACCTCAATTGGGGAATCATGTCTATTGGACCAGCCAATAGCCATGCTCTGGGTTATTTTCTTGATTGTTGAGTGATGTGGGAAGGCCCAGCCAACTGTGGGTGGTGCCACCTCTGGACAGGTTGCTCTGTGGTGTATAAAAAAGCAGGCTGAGCACATGCCTGGGAAACAAGCCAGTAAGTCACTTTTCTCCTTAGTCTCTACTTTATGGTCTTGCCCTGTTTGAGCTCTGGCTTTGGCTTCTACCACTGGTGGAAAGTGATCAGGACATATGAGCCAAACAAACCCTTTCTTCTCCAAGTTGGTTTTCATTAGTGCTTCATCACAGCAATAGAAGGAAAATTAGGACAACTTGCAAATTAATGGTGCATTTAATGAAGATACAGGAACACTGGCCAGGACATCAGGGTGCTGGCTGGATGAGGTTCTAGCTAACTAAAAGCATCCATGATCTTTTCCATGTTGGAAAGATGTAAAGGGCCCGTCATTTGTTTTCCATTCAGCCAAGACCAGGTTTTTTACTTATACACAGAATAAGTGATGAAAACCAAAGTAGACTGAATGAACTCACATCAGTGTGTATGTTCAATAGGCAGTGACTAGCACTCTTTGAAGGATTCCCACATGATTACTAATAAAGCCAGCAAAATATTTGAAAGAGGGTCAGAAAAAAAATAAAAAAAAAGAATCAGTACCCGTGAGACAGAAAACAAAAACAACCAAACTATCTATTGGCTTTCTGCTTTGAGTTTTGGTTTTGTTTTTTGTTTGTGTTTTTTTCAGTTGTCTCCATTTACCTTTTCTTGCAGATTCATGGTGAGCCTCTGTAAAGTCAAATTCACTGCTGGAAAGTGCACATGGCTTCCAATTCCCTCCTCCCACTGTCCTTAGGACAACCCGAGGCAACAATTTTCCAGAAACGCTGTTTGGAGAATCTTAACAAGTTTATTGGACTTGCTAACTGAGCTTGGGGTGCTGGATTACAGAAGAGTGCCCCCCCCATTCGTGACTGTGGTCCAGACTCCACACTCAGCATAAATCCTGTGGCTTCCTGACAGTCACATAAAATGGCAAGAGACCAGCCTTGTGGTATTCTGGGTTTATATATCTATAGCCTGTGCCCCTCAGGCAGCTAAGGTCAACCAGTTGCATGGGAGAGGTAATGGGGACCATGGCTTGTTGTCATAGGGTCAGAGGAATTCCAGGTCACACACCCTTTTCTCTGGCTCTTACAAACTTTCCACACACCTCTTCCAAGAATTTCCTTGAGCCTTGGAGAGGGGGATAGGTGTGGGGAAACCTTCCTCTCATTTTGGTGGGGCACTGGACATTTCAGGTCTCTGCATCATCTGTTTGTCATGGGCTGATGGCTCAATTTAGTGGTAGTCCATCTAAAATAAAAACACAAACAACAAGAAGCAAGGACATGTAAACAGTGACTGCTATAATAGCTTCTGGGCAAAAACATAAATGCTTGGATGGTACTTTAGTAGGTGCATCACATCCATCAAACAGTGCAATTGCAGTGGCTTCTCCACTGGGGCCTATAACCTCTCCTGCTACAGGGGGTTGGCTTGGTCTATAATACCAGATGTGTGTTCCATCCCTAGGAGTGGGCATTAGGTCCAATTGAAAATTAGCTGATGGTACATACACTAGAAGAGTCACTATCGCACCAGCAGGGACACCTCTCTTTGTGTGTTGATAGTGCAGCACTCACAGTCCCTCGTTGAATAGGATGATAAGGGACAATTCTCCTTCAGCCATCTGCATAGCACCTTCTGGCACTATGAAAGCCACCCATCCAGTGGCAGGAAGTTTCCAGCTTAGCCCAAGTTTGATTTCTCCCTCTCACATCCTGTGGTGTCTTCAACAATAGGGTCTCACTGTTCACTTCAGGTATAAAGCCAACATTATTGGCAATTGCCTTTATTGTTTTGGGGACCTCTGGGGCCCCTTTGGCCAACAATTCAGAGAGGCAAACCACCCCTGGTACTGGGATTTTCACTTTACAATTGTGTGACTTTCTGGAAGGGCCTTGTTCTGCCCTAGTAGGGTTCCTTCTTTGCTCAAGTTTTTTAACGGTTCCTTTAGTAACCTGTTTTTTTTTTTTTTTGTTTTGTTTTGTTTCAATTAACCCTGCTCCTGTAGTATTGTAGGGAAGGTGGAAATACCATTGAACCTGATATTTTCAGCTCAGGCTTGCACATCAGTACTTGTGAAATGAGTGCCTCTGTAGCTATCAATCCTCCATGGGCACCCATACATAAAACTGAGTTGGGTGAGTCCCTTAATAGTGGCTTTATCCATAGCTCTCTTGTGAGGAAAGTCCTGAATAAGGCCTGTGGCAGTGTCCACAACAGTGAAAGCATACTTGTTCCCTTTGCTGACTGGCAGGGGCCCTACATAATCTACAGTCTCTCACAGGTGAAGGCTGACATGTGCACGTGTCCTTTCATGTCATCCATCCTTTGGGACCGTAACCAAGAACACACTTCACAGGCCTGGACAGCCTGTTGAATGTCAGCGTATTTTACTGGAATGCTGGTGGTTTTGGCTATTCTTCATTCCATGTTGGCATCCCTGTGGCCAGACTTGATATGAATCCAGTGAGCCAATTCTAGGGGAACCAGTGGGCAGATAGACCTCACCTTGGTAAAAGCATCAGCTTCCTGATTCTGAGGGGACTCACTGGGCAGTGGACGGCCTCATGGTAAACCACAGGGGCACTAGCTCCTGTTGTGTTTTACTATATATGTCCTTTCACATCTGTTGTCTCCATAGTGGCCATCCCATCACCTGCCAGTTTTCTTTTTCCTACTGGGCCATCCATAAGGTTAAGCCTTTGAACACAGCCCGATTGTCAGTACAAATTGTTACTGGCCAAGGTTCCTGCGTTATTACTATACATACACCTCCTAATTCAGCTCATTCACTACTTTCTCCTTCTCCCCTTTCTCACCATATAGTGTCATTGTTCATCTGTATTTCCACTGCTACCCATTATTTTCTGGCACCCCTGCTGGTACCATCAGTATACCAAGCATCAGCCAGGAAATTGGGGGAGTGCCTTCTAGCACTTGGTCAGGTCTTGCTGGAGAGTCACCTATAGGAGGTGAAAGGAGAGGTTCTGTGCCTTGACATTACACCAGTCCTAGTCCTGCCTGCATGGCATTGGTGATCAGGCTTGCTAACACCACCCCTCACTGTTGTAGGTATGCATGACATCTTTGCAGCATTTGGTTTTGTGCTACCCTTGACAGGTGCTTGGCTAACAAGCCCTCCACCCATCCTTTTATGGGATGTGTGGTTTTTTTTACAGTAGTGGGCTTGGGGTCCATAATGGATTCCACCTGTTGCAATGCTTTGTACACAGCCAGGAGTTCCTGTTCTAGAGCTGTGTACCGGGACTTCACCCCTTTCTACAATTGGGACCAGAACGGAATTGGGACCATCTGTCTGTTCAGGTTGTTGTTGCCACAAGCCCCATCCATAACCCTCAGGGGCCCTGGTGACTTCCAAGAGGAAGGGAAACCCTGGTATTGGGGCACACAGCTGTTTAGCTTGCCCAACCAGTATCTTGGTCTGCTCAAGAGCCTCTTGAGCCTTTACATCCCAATCCCATGTAGCACCTCTCTTTATTAGATTATACGGGGGATTGGTACCCTGAGCAAGGTGAGGTATAAAATTCGCCAATACCCTAGAAGTCCCCGAAATACCTGTAACAGCTTGGCATTTATTGGTACAGGTTCTTGTAAGATTTTTTCCAACCACTGCACTCGGTATCATGCGAGATATACCTGACCATAAAATTCCTAAGAATTTTGCTGCTGTACCGTGGGGGTTGATTTCCCATCCTGGCTCCTTCAGGCACACTTGCATGTTCCACAAATGAGTTTCCAAATCTGTAAGGCACTCAGAAGTTAGCATTATGTCATCTATGTAGTGGAACCTCCTTACAGAAGGAGGGCAGGTAACAGGGCCAGGTCCCAGGCCACCATTCCATGAGAAACTGTGGGGCTGTGGAGATAACTTTGGGGAAGTACTCTGAAAGTCCATTGGTGTCCATTCTGGGTGAATGCAAATTTATCTTAGGATTCAGCAGCTAGGGGAATACTAAGGAATGCACTAGCAAGGTCCATTGCAGCCTGGAAGGACCCCATTTCCTGCACCAGTTGTTCAGTTAGCAGTACAATGCTGGGCACAGCTCCATGAATGGGAGGCATCACCTTATTTAACTCCCGCTAATGTACAGTCATTCTCCAGGAGCCATCTGGCTTTCTGATAAGCCAAACAGGGCTATTGAAAGGGCTCTGGGCTGGGTGGATAATCTCTGCCTTTTCTAGTTCCTGAGTGGTTTCTGTAATTTCATATAGACCCCCAGGCAGCTGGTACTGTTTGATATTCACCATCTTCCATGGATTGGGTAATTTGACTAGCTCCCACTTTGCCCACCCTGGAGTAATAGCCTTTACTGTTCATACCCTCCACTGAAACTCTCCCACTGTAGTTTTAGGGTGTGACCCAATAGGGCATCCACCCCTAAAATGTTCTCTTGCAGGGGAGCGATAAACACCTTGTACTCCTGGGGGTGGAGTCAGGGAATAATTGCCCACTCCCAGAATTAGTCTAGTCTGCTTTACTCATATGGTTTTATCTCCATACCCATCCACCACTATCCATTGGCCCTGGTGTTTTTAGGGGTTGCCATGAATTAATGTGCACTCTGCTCTGGTATCCACTAGGGTTCATGTGTTTTGTATATTATTGGGGACTAATAAATCCTCAATTTGACATGTGGCCTCTGGTCACCCAGTATGGCTCTCACCTCTGGGCAACCTTGAGCCCCCTTCAAGGAAATGGCTGAGGGGGTCCTACCCAATGATCCTGCCTTCCTCTGGAGCAAGGGGTGCAGTTGGAGTCAACCGCACCTCCTGGTCTCCAGTTTCTCTTACTTCTGTGGTGAATTGCTAATCAGGTCTTAAAGCTCTCCAGGCTTTAAGGAGAGCTCACCAGCACAATGCTTGGTTACCCATCAATTTTTTTGTCTAGCAACTCCTGCTCTGCACAGGAGGGGCCCTTTTGCCAAATTCTGGCCCTTTTCCCTTGTGTCTACTTTCTTTAGAACCTTTCGAAGCGTGTTTACATGTTGTTCTAAATCATTTAAATTTGCTAGGGCCTCACCTGCTTCATACAAGTCACGCCTGAGCATAGGGTTTAGCACTGCCATCAAAGTTCCATACCAGTCTTGTGGACTTTGCTGAATCAGTTTCTTTCTTAAGTCTCCTGTAAATACAGTCCTGTCTGGACCTGAGAACTGGGCATCAAATACAGCTTTTCTCATACCCAGTTCCCTCAGCAGGGCCTATCCATCCTCTATGGTTTCCAGTCTTATGTCCATAATTGCTCATATGAGCCAACCCATCACGGACAGATTTCCCTCCTATTGTCTTAAATTGCGAAGTGTTTGTCTCAAAGAGGGATGAGTAGTTATGTTGCTTAACTTCTCTGCTTCTGTGGAACTTAAAACAATTCAATCTGCCCCCATGTCCCATAGCCTCACAAGCCAGTTGGCCAAAGGCTCCTTCATTGCTTGTCCAAATGTCTTTGCTAGTTCTAACAGCTCTGGTGCTAAGTAGTCTCTGATTACCATGATCTCCTCCACCGGGCTCTTGTTAAGGCCTCCATCAGCATGCTGGACCATGGATTTTCCCTTTCTTTGAATTAAAGGTCGGACCCAAGGAGCATCGCTCACTATCTCTAGATCGCTTCCTTCTTCCTCACTACCTGACTTTTCCCGTGGGTTCCAGGTTTTAGGGTCCCAGGATGGGCCTTGTATTATCATTCTGATCTGCCCCCCCTCCCTTTTGATCTCTTAGACATAAAAAATAGGAGGCTAACACCTCCATCTCCTTTTCTCTCTTATCTAATGTACCTGCAAAGTCAGAGGCCAGTACTGATGAGGCAAGCTTCATATCCTTCTCTCACTCTAATTACTCTCTAACACCTTCAGTTTCCCTTCAAGCTAAGGTGTCTGTTTGGCACAGACTTCTTCTCACCATTAGCAGCAGCCAAGCAGCCTCTGCAGCTGCTTTTTGACATTTCTGTACCTCATATGCTACTCTCAGAGTTTGCAGAATCTGTTCCACACCTTCTGCTGTTTTCAAGGCAACTCCATACTCACGTGGTGGCCCCAACCAATCAAGCAGGTGTGCCACCCCAGGATTTCTCTCATTGACCTTGTCTGATTAGGTGGCCTCATGTACTTACACATCTCATTGTCCACAGCATTAACCACACCACTGCAGCCACCCCCACCAAGCCTATGGGAATGACCCACCAGGTTTAAATTTCCTCAGCTCACACTCTCCCCTCACCCCACCTTATTTCAGTTGTTGGTCTCTTTCCCCATATCAGGGACATCATTATTGATCTTCCAAAACTCATTCTCAGTTTTGTAGTTTCCTGCCAGATATGCCAAGTGTAAAGTCAAATTCACTGCTGGAAGGCACATATAGTGTCCAATTCCCTCCTCCCGCTGACCTTAGGACAACCTGAGGCAAGAATTCTCCAAAACTGCAGTTTGGAGAATTTTAACCAGTTTATTGGACTTGCTAACTGAGTTTGGGATGCTGGTTTACTTACAGAAGAGTGGGTGCCCCCCCCATTTGTGGCTGTGCTTGAAAGTCCACACCGAAACATAAATCCTGTGGCTTCCTGACAGCCACATAAAATGGCTAGAGACTGGCCTCGTGGTATTCTGAGCTTACATATCCATAGCCCCTCCCCTTCATGCAGCTAAGGTTAACCAATCAGATGGGAGAGGTAATGAGTTTGACTCCATCCCCAGATCATGGGAAGGAGGTGGGACTCTGGCTTGTCATCATAGGCTCAGAGGAATTTCCAGGTCACGGCCTCACTGAGCAGTCTTGTTTTGGCAATGGCAGAAAAGGAAATAATTGCCTATTATCCTGACATGGTAGTGTTCAGAGTCTGCATAGGAAGATTGTTCAGTACACTAAGCTCCTGTATAGTTACCTTATAGTGCCATTATTACTTCCCACATATTCCCATAATGTTTCCCGTATGAATTCCAAATACAGGATAAGTAACCTCCAAAGAAATGAACAACTTTAAAGTGTACATGTTTTATTTAACTGTCAGAGTTGACTGAACTGAAGATTATATTGTAATTTTCCTTTCGTCTCTTCTTAATGATGTTTATTTTTGCCTCTTGTGTTATTATAGCAGAAAACCCATACTGTGCAATGTGCAAGGGGGTTTCTTTGGCTCATGGTTAAGGGGGCTTACATTCCAAACTGTCTGATTTTGTGACATGGTTTTATCGCAAATGATGGTGAAGTAGGAAGGAACCAGCTGAGTGCTGTAGGGACACAGGTGAGAACAAGGAAACCATAGCTAGAGGAACCACCTCACCGTGAACCCACTGTCTAAAGACACCACCACTGTAAGTCCAGCATCATTTCCTCCTAAGAACACACTAGGGATGAAGCCCGCAGCACAAGTGCCTGTGTGAGACACTGTAAACCCCAACATATCGATACCAGATCAGACCCCAGGAGTGTCGTGGAGAAGGACCATTAATAGAATTCCCACAAACCACTAAGAGAATTTTTATAGTTATGCTTCAAATTGTTTCAGTGTGTTCATTTCATGACTACAGAAAATTTTATGTTGTTTGCTGAGTTGTCACATGTGAACTTTAGAAAGCTTACTAATTGCATGACAATATTATTTGGTTGTCACCTGTTTAAAAGCAGAAGCAGCCAGGTGTGGTGGTGCACACCTTTAGTCCCAGCACTTGGGAGGCAGAGGCAGGCAGATCTCTGTGAGTTCAAGGCCATCCTGGTTTACAGAGTGAGTTACAGGACAGCTGAGGCTCCAGGGAGACCCTGTCTCAAAAAGAACAAAAA
>NW_008339040.1:137581-143281 GCF_000622305.1 Nannospalax galili
AAAGAAGAAGAAGAAGTAAAAATACCTGGACTTTGGCTTTATCTATTTATGTATTCATTTCAATCACTGATTCTTTTATTTGTTAATGAATTATTTTCTTTTTAGCTTGGAAGTGGAATAAGTAAATAAGAAGAAGCCAATGTATTTATAAAACTAATTTGTAGATATAACTGGTAAAGGTGATAGTTGTGTTTTGAACGGCCAATGTTTCACAACTCTAGGTGGGAAAGTCCTGATTATGTAATCAAAACAGGCTAATGTGAAGGTAGAGTCAACTTAGCTTACAGTTTTTCCTCAGGATTGTGAAGCTGTTAAGAGAAGATGCTCCTGGGAGATGATCTAGCCATTAAGACCACTTTCTGCTCTTCCCAACTACCCAAGTTTGGTTCCCAGCACCCATGTCTGACAGCTCAGAACTACCTATAACTCCAGCTTTGGGAATCCTACATTGTCTTCTGGATTCCATGGGCAACTTCACACACACAACAAGCACTCACACAGGCACAAACATCCATGCACATATATCAACATTATTTTAAAGAAAATAGGATAAGATGAGCATTATATATAATATGCATCATTTCAGGATTCTCAAAGCAGGTAAGAAACACACTTCAAAGCAGGGATCTGGTGAAAGAATAGCCATTTACATAAGCACAGCCTGAAAAACAAAAATGGAAAGTTGGTTCTTTCAATACAAAATCGGGCTAGTAAAGTAGTATAACGCATACTTGAATCTTGGAAAGAGTGCTGGGCAAATTGTTTCACAAATAGAAACACCAAGAAATTGATTGACTAATATTTGTGTTTGGAGTAAGAATTTTATCAAATAAAAAGAGAAATCTAGCTAATTCTGAGATTCTTAAATATGCAATTTAAGCTTCAGCAGTCTGACGACATCCTAGATGGTCTGGAGGCTGATCCACAGAGTTAACACGACCTTCGGCATTAAGAAAGACCAACCAACGAATGGCTAAATGGGCATGGGAGACACTGAAATCTATTTTACTCCCACTGCTCATTGAAGAGTGTCTCACATTTTGTAAATATGATTTTAATTTCACAAAAGACCTTTGAGGGTCTGTAAAAAGCTAAGTAAACCTACAAATTATATTAAAACACTGAAGTGGAAAAATTTAGGCTCCCTTGCATTAAATGTGTACTCTCTATATATTCATAACCTCTAGAAGAAATGAAGCTTTAAAAATCATAGATCTGCTGGGCCTGGTGACACACAGCTTTAATCCCAGCACTTGGGAGGCAGAGCCAGGCAGATCCCTGTGAGATGGAGGCCAGCCTGGTCTACATAGTGAGTTCCAGGCCAGCTGGGGATACAGAGAGACACTGTTTCAAAAATAAAGCAAAACAAAGCAAAAAGATAATAAATTCAAATCTAGACAAATGAAGTGGAATCAGCATGTCAGTCAAATTACACAGTTTATTCATGGAGGAGCTATGATTTTATAGGAAACTATGTTTTGTAATCTCTTCTTAGTAATAAAACACCCAGCACATTAGTATCTCTAGATTTCCTTGTTTATAGATTGGATCTAGAATTAACAGGGAAGCATACCTCTCAGCATGTGATAGAAGCTTTCATAAGAAACTAAACTGAAGATCTGCCCTAAATATGAGTTATACCATTCCATGAGCTGGAATCCCAGACCGAATAAATAAAGCAAGTAAATGGTTTCAGTGTTTCCCGACTGTGAAGGCCACATGGCCAGCCACCTCACGCCCCTGCTGCCTCACCTGCCCTGCCATGGTGTACTCTAGCCTCAAAAACTGTGAGCTCAAATCGCTTTTGTCAAGTCTTTTGTCACAGCAGTGGGAAAAGTAGCTAAAATATGTGCTTTAGACAATATGAGTCAGATAAATTATAAATATTTATTGAGCCACAAAATTCTTTTATATCAAATAGTGAACTATGATGATCATTCACATAGTGATCAGTTTTACAGGATTCCATAGTATCCTCACAGAGAGATGACAGAAGAATCTACAACACAAACAGACTTGGTCTGGGGGGCACTTTTATACTGTGATACTACATTTTTTTAAAACACAAGCAGGTTCTTTTAAATAAACTAAAAGTGCCTATGAAGCAGGACTGCATGGAACACAAAGACACTGGCTGGTTTTCTCGTCCTTTTTTTCCCCTTCTAAATTATAATGAGTCCAAATTGAAAACATAGAGAAAAACATCGGTACATTTCAGTGTTGTGCATGGAATGGTTACACCAGATTTTAGGAAATTCACATCTTATCTCAGATAATATTTTGACAAAAAGGACTATATGCATTGCCTCAAAGCCAGTAAAATGGGAAGGATGGCTTATATTTGTAAACTCACCAGGTAGAAGGATTACTAAAAGTTCAAGGGCAGCCTTCACTACATATTGAAACGTCATTTCAAACATAAAATTAAAGAAAAACAGAATAAAATAAAATGCCTAATTGTCTACAAAACCTGAAGCTTTTAAACTGCTAGTAAAAATAGGTAGCATGATCCAGGCACGGAGAAGAAAAGGTCAACAATCAGTAAGTAGGACTTCATTAAATTACAAAGTTTCTGTACAGCAAAAGAAACAACCAATGAAGGGAAGAGAAAACCCATGGAGTGGGAGAAAATCTACACCATCTACACATCTGAGAGGGGATTACTATCCAGAATATACAAAGAAGTCAAAAAAGAAATATGAAAATAACCCAATAAAAAGATGGGCAATAGACCTAAACAGAGAGTTCTCAGACAAAGAATTAAAATGGCTAAATGTTTTGAATTTAATTTAATTTAAAATGTTCAACAACCTTAGTAATTAGAGAAATGCAGATAAAATGCACTTTAGGATTCCATCTTACCCCAGTCAGATTGGCGAAGATCAGGAAAATGAGAGACTCCAAATGCTGGAGAGGATGTGGAGAAAGGGGAAGAAGGCTCATTCGCTGCTGGTGGGAATGTAAACTCATGCAACCACTATGGAAAGCAGTGTGGAGAACTCTCAAAAATCTAAAAATGAACCTATCATACGATCCAGTGATATCACTTCTTGGCATATACCCAAAGGACTCACCCTACTGTAGAGATACCTGTACACCCATGTTTGTTGCTGCCCTCTTCACAATAGCTAAGAAATGGAAAAAACCTAAATGCTCCTCAACTGATGAATGGATAATGAAAATGCGGAATATCTACTCAGTGGAGTTCTACTCAGCAGTAAGAGAAGATGATATTATGAAATTTGCAGGAAAATAGATGGAGCTAGAGAATTTTATACTAAGTGAAGTAACATAAACACTGAAAAGCAAGGGAAGGGTGTCCTCCCTCATTTGTGAATTGTAGCACCAGTCCCTTATATATGAGTATATAAATTCTGATGTAACACCAAAAGCCAAGTAAAGGGAAAGGATACATGGAGGTAAAGAACAAGAAACAACCTGAAAGGGGAACAGTACAGAGCAGATGTTACCTGAGGGAAGTGGAAAAATTGGGAGTAATTGGCAGGGAGAAGAGGGAGGGACATGCAAGGGACCATGTCGTGGGGGAGGGGGGGAAGTCAGGAGAGGAAAGATGGTGGGAGTCAGGAGGTATTGGGGGGAGGGTGGGGATAATGGGAGTTACTTGTGAGGGGGAAAGAGGGAAGCCTGATGGGAGAAAAAAAGAGTGGAGATGAGTGACTTGGGGGGGGGCTAGGAAACCTAGAGGGAAAAGTGATGCCCTAGAAACCCTATGAGAAATGCACATAGAGTGTCTTAATATTAATATATATTTATACCTAGGAGCTGCTTGGCAGAGAACACAGTACCAGATAGAATAGACTTCCCTCAGAGTGACAGACATGCTGTACAGCGCTCATCAAAGAAGCTTCTTTATGCAACAGATGGAGACTGCTGCAGAATTACATATCTGGTCAGGCACAGAGAACATAGGTCTGGGAGATGCCCAGTACTAGGTGACACATCTGCAGTCTAATCTCTACAACTAAGGCTCATGGAACATAGGGGAATAAGGGGTAGAGAGAGGGCTAATGCACCCCTCAACTCTCGTCAATGAGGCTCTTTTGTACATCAGAGTACTATGCACTCAGAAGGCCATAGCTGGCCATGTTTTGGAGAATAAGAGACTGTAGAGTGTAGGATGGGAGTCCTATATGGAACCTTATCCACTCACGGCTCAGAGAACATTGTGGAAGAGGAGGTGGAAAGATTGTAAGAGCCAGGGCTGTTCATGAATGCAGAGAAGTAGAAGCTTCCAGGCCACTGGAGGCTTGCTCAGGTGAGTCTGTGGCAGCAGTGGCACTGAGCATGGAACCCATGTCAGCTCAATTAAACAAGGGAACATAGAGGAGGTGAGAAATAGGTGGCAGGCCAGTACTAGTTTAAGAACTATTTGAGACTGATTGCTGCTGGGCGAGGGAGAGTATGACTTACATGGTATCACTGGATGGACTGACTAGACTTCAGTGGATGCATTTACACTGAAGGACTTTTGGGTACAAACACCTGAATGAGTAGTACTCAGCATGTATGGCAAAGTGCCTAGGGTTCAGTGAGGGGGTGGGGGAGATGATCTGGATTTGAGTGATAAATGTATGAAATTTTAAAAGCTCAATTTAAAAAAAATCTCAAAAAATGCCTAATTGTCTTAGTTCATCAAAGAGGCACAGCAGAGTCCCCAACCATGTTTCTGTGTCAGATTTTCTTACTTTTTATTAATACTGTGTGTGGTGAATATTAAACAATTAGTAAAAGAGTCAGTGCATTGTGAACCAACAAGAAAGAAAATGCCACATAGCCATGGGCTGTTTCAACATGAACAGGCGTGGAAACTACTACTGAGAGAGTTCTCTGCTGTTTCTGGAAGAGTCTCTTTACCACTTTCAGGAAAAGAGATTTGAAAGGGCCTGGCCTTTGAGGTTTCATCAGCTGGAGCAGGCTGATGTCCAAGGTCATGCCAATTGTATCTTTGCTCCACTGTTTGTTGCACAGGTACATTTGACGTTTTGCTGCTGCTCTTTCTTTTTTTGAAATTTTGGCCTGAATAGGTTAATCAAAGGATATTCTGGAATGAACATTTTCTGAGGGAGTGAAAGCCACACCTTCACGTCGGAGAAGCTCAGGACAGCCCAGAAATCATCTTGTGGAATACAGGGCACAAAATCATCTCTGTTATCATCAAAGAACCCGGGGTTAACTTATGAACATACAAAAATACTAGTAAACACTGGAAAGTTATTTAGCACTTATTAACATGTCATCCTATGTCTGCAAGTTCGGTTTCTCCACCTTTCCCATCAGTGAAATGTTTCCATGTGACTCATAATTTATTTCTTTACTTAGAACTCCATAAAAATGAACTTCACTTTATAGACTGGACACTGGTTCAAGTCCATCTGGTGGGGTCTCCTTGGCTTCCTTGATCAAGAGGTCAGATGACCCACCACCTTTACAGGACGTTTTGCGAGATGCTCATAGTCCCTGGGAACTAATCGACCTAGGAGGGCAAAGAGCAAAAAGTGTCCTTTGTGTCCCTCTGACCCAATTAGTATAGATCTCAAGGTATGTCTGTTAAACATCCAAGAAGGTTAGTTCCACCATTCTGGCATTTTTAATTACTGTGTGTCATGCAGATAAGTCTTGGGTAATGACCAAATGTTCTCAGATAAACCTTACCTAGACATATATTTCTTGATCTGCTAT
>NW_008339040.1:144679-145215 GCF_000622305.1 Nannospalax galili
ACCTTTGACTTATCTTCACATAGATGGAACTGGTAAAAGAAAGGAGCCAGGGGCCTCCCAAGCCCATGGGACCCCTGAGGAACAGACCCTTAAACAACCTCAAGAGTTAAAACAAATCAGTTTATCTGGTCCAATTGTATGTTCTTAAACACACGAAAGGGAAGTATAACCAAAGATTAAAGGGGCCAATATAATTTCATAAGAGCACACATATATATAACTAAAAGTTACTTGACAAACAACAAAGCCAGACAAGCGACACTTTCAGTCGAGATGTTGGCCAGGACAGATAAAGGCTCTTCCAGACAGTAACCCAACATACTACTGGAACAATGAACAGCAGACCCCAACTCTATCCAAAAGAATACTGACAATGGATAGCTGTAGATGAGGAACAGCTGATCCTCCTGGAACAGGGACATCTGGCTGACTAGGTTTACCAGAAGGGCAGATGGATGGGGGTGCTGACAGCACAGTGGACAGTGACAGGGATAGCAGAGTATGGAGGCTCTAGTGGGAGAGGAAGGCTGTCTATC
>NW_008339040.1:145407-155494 GCF_000622305.1 Nannospalax galili
ACAGCCAATTTTGAAAGAGATGTACCCTAGCTCAGAAAAATGTTATTGAATAGGTTAATGCTGTTGTAATGAAATGCTCTTCTAATTAAAAAAAAAATGAACTTCATATGGACTAAAACCTCTATGCTGCTGTAATGTTAACCATCCTATAGCTTTCAAATTACAGTAAAACTTCACAACTTGAGAATGTACAAAAAAATCTCAATAACAAACATAAGTTCATTTTAGGAAAAATAATCTTTTAAAATAAAGAACAAGAACTCGTATTTTTAAAAAAATACACAAATATATGAAATTACTTATTTTAAAATGTGTAAAAATTTTGGCAAGAACCCAAAGGAAGTCTTAAAGTAGTAGTGAGAATGTAAGTTTGTTCAGGCACTGTGAGTTTCCACACAAACCTACAGCTAGAACTAGGTTATGATCTAACTGCCATATCTGGGCATCTATCTGGAGGAAATGAAGCCAGAACACTGTATAGATGCCTGTATACATATTATATGCTTAGTGTACTGTTAACACTGCCAAGATTTGGAATCAGCATCGATAAATAAAATGGAATGGATAAATGAACATTGGAGCCTTATGCAACCGTGGAGAAGAATGAAATTATGCCATTTGTGGAAAAATAATTGGAAATTGCTAGGCGTGGTGGCCCATGACTTTAATTCCAGCACTTGTGAGGCAGAGGCAGGTGAATCTCCATGAAATTGAGACCAGTCTGATTTATATAGCAAGTTCCAGATGAGCTGATGCTACACAGAGATCTCGTCTCAACCCCCTGCCCCCTCCAAAAAAAAGAAAAGAAAAAAAAAAGGAAAAAAATGCAACTATTATCATGTTTTCAACATAAGCCAGAGTTTGAAGAAATGAACCATATGTGGAAATTTTGAAAAGCTGAGGATTTGTGGAAATTGGTAAAGAATATGGAAGAGAAACACATTACAGTTAAATTCTTTAAAGAAACAGAAATTTCTCCTTCAAAATATTTAATCCCAAAGTGAGAGAGAAAAATGAGAAATTCTAGACAAATGGAAAACAAACGAATGATTATAAATATTTTCCAGAAACTCAAATAGGAAATGAGGATTTTGTTATTATTATTTATTTATTTATTTTTATTTTATGTTCATGAGTATTAGTATCCTTGCTTGTATGTAAGTGCACTCATGTTGTGTGCAATGCATGTGGAGGACAGAAGAGAGTCTCAGATTCCTTTGAACTGGAGTTATGGACTGTTGTTAGCTGCCTTGTGGTTGCTGGGATTTGAAGCCAAGTCTTTTGCAAAAGCAGCCAGTGCTGTTAACTGCTGGATCATTTCTCCCTAGAAATGAATATTTTCGAGAGAGCAAAAGCAACAGCTGAATGAACTAAGGAAAACAACTCTGGCTATGAATAGAATTCAGTGAAGGAATAGAAAAACTGAGGAAGTGCCAATTGAAATGATGGTAGAAATAAGAAATTCAGCAAGTCAAATAACAAGCTCACTTGGAAATCTCACCAACAGAGCAGATTGTTTGGAGGACAGAGCTTCAGTGCTTGCAAGCAAAGTATAGTAACTGTATCATTTATTCAAGAGCAATAAGTTTTTTTTTTAAATGAGTGAATGGAATACTGTAGTGTTGGGTTGTTAAAAAAGTACAAAATCTACAAATTATGGATATATAATAAAAAATAGACTCCAATGCCAAAAGCATTTAAATAATTTCAATAAAATTATAGATGTAAATTTCCAAAATCTACAAAAAGTCACCAGGTAAAAATGCACATAGAACCCCATGCAGACAGCACCAGAAACAAAACTCCCATGCCATATTAGAGTTAAAACACTAAATACAGAAGAAAAGAAGGACAGTGAAAGCTTCCTGAGAGAAAGGTCTAGTCACATATAAAGGTAAGCCACTCAGAATAACAGCTCATAGTTAATAGAAACTTTTAAGTTGAGAAGGGTTTGGAAAGATGCACTTTACATTCTGAGATACCAGAGCTGCCCACATAGACTGACATACCTAGCAGAACAATCTGTTGTAATTGAAGAAGCAATAAAACATTTACAGTGATAGAAGCAAGCAAAAGGAATTTATGACCACTATGCTATCTCTAGAGAGGATACTGGAGGAAATACTTTAGTCTAAAGAGCAGAAGAACAGCTAACAGGCCATAAGATAAAAATAAACAACCCTAAGATGGTTGAGGAGTTAAGGACAAAGAACAACAAAATTTTTAAATTAGGTATTAATATATAGCTTTGATAATAATTGAATATTAATATCTGCAATTCTCCAATTAAAAGAACAGATAAGATTGGATTAGAAAACATTATCCATCTTTTGACTGCCTCTAAGAAATGCATCACATTATAAAATATAGATAACACCTTAGCTAAAAGGATGGAACAAAGGCAAATGAAACTAGGAAGCAAACAGGTATTGCCATTCTGAAAGCTAAAGTTGACTTCAAATGAAAACTAATCAGAAGAGATACAAAGGTCACTTCATAGAGATCACGGGAGCAGTCCATCAAGAGAACTTTATAGTCTTAAACATGTTGGCATACAACCCAGGTGTTCCCAACTTAATAAAACAAACTACGAGATAGAAGGCACCGATACAGTGATAGTAGATGACTTCAATACACTACTCTCACCAATAGAAAGGCCATCTGGTCAAGAGATAAGCAGTAAAACATTACAAGTAGTTGATTTCATAGAGCCAATGACCATAACAAACATCTAGTGAACATTGCATTCAATTACAACAGGATATGCATTATTCTTGGAAGCTCATGGAATTTTGCTTCTAAAGTGGATCAGAAATTAGGAAACAAACCAAGCCTCACAAAATGTAAAAAAATTGGAAATGGGTTCTAGCATTTTATTCGATCACATTGGAATAAAGATAGAAATTTACAAGAGAAATACGGAAAACATACAAACTCATGGACATAAACAATACACTATTGAATGATGAATGGACCATTAGAGAAATCTAGAAGGAAATTAAAATATTCCTACAATTCTAAAAATCCCAATCCAATGTATCAGAATTTGTGTGATCAAATCAAGGTAGTCCTATATGGAAAATTTATACATCTAAATGCATGAAAAATCTGTGAGAGGCTGGGTGAGTGGCACACGCCTTTAATGCAGTTCCAGTCCAGCCAGGGCTACACAGTGATACTCTCTCTCAAAAAAACCAACCAAACAAGCAAGCACAAATAAGAGAGAGCTCAAATAATTTAGTGATGCACCTTAACATCAAGGAAAAATAAGAACAAAGTGAGCCCAAAAGCAGTATATAGGAGAAAGAATTAAATGGGAACAGAAACGAATCAAATGGAAGTAGTATAACCGAAACAAAGAGCAGCAAAAATAATTAAATGGCAAGATGGCTCTTTGAAGAGATAAATGAAATTGACCAACACTTAGGCAAATTAAGATAAAGATACAAATTAATAAAATGAAACATGGAATGGAGCCAACACAAAGAGATAATAATGAAACTCAGAAAATCATAAGGCCATACCTTTAAAAACCTATATTCCACTGAATTGGAAGATCTAAAAGAAATGGATGAATTCCTAGAGGCCTAGAGGCATAAAACCCAGGATATCCAGAGCAAGCCTGAACAGAAGTATTGCTGCATGAGCTACGATATATGATTTCAAGTTACAGTACAGAGCAATGGTTTAAAAAAAAAAGGCACAAAGCAGAGCATAGATCAATGAACTACACTTATGTCCAAGAAACTACAGTTACCTACCCCAGAAAGTTATTATCATTAATTGTGGTATTGGATGGGGAGGTACTGCCCTCAGGAGTATAGCCACTGCTAAGCTACTCATGCTCCTGTGGAGAGCTCCATGGCACTGTCTGGCAGGGACCTCTGGTTAAACTCACTGGGCCACAAACAAAAAACAAAAGGAGTATGATAATGCATGACAGACTTATTGGTGGATGGTGTCTAGTGGCAGAAAATGGACAAGGAGGGGCAGGGTATTAAGTTTGACCAGAATGTATTACATATATAAATGAAATAGTCAAAGAATAGGTTAATTTGGAAAACAGTTACTGGCTATCTGACTAAAGCAATCTGAAAATCCAAATGTAATTCCCAACACCATTCCTCAAAGGAATAACAAAAGGAAAGTTAGTATCACAAATACTGTAGTATTGGAACAAATACAGATATGAAGATCAATGGTCCAGAAAAGAAGATGCCTACATAAGCTCACACAGATAAGCCCCCTGACTTTTTCTTTTTTTATAAAGAAGGCAAAAGTCTTCATTGGAGAAAATACAGCATCTTTAACAAATGGTGCTGTGAAAATTGGACATCCACATGTAGAAGGATGAAACTAGATCCTTATGTTTCAACAGTATAAAAATTAGCACCAAATAGAACAAAGACCTTAATGTAAAATCTGAAGCTCTGAAATGTTAGAGACAAAAGTAATGTGAGTACTTCAAGATCTAGACAAGTGCTTTCTGAATATGACTCAAGAAAGTCAGAAAACAAGGCCACAACTGAAGAGTGAGACCTCATGAAATTAAAAAGCTTCTGTGCGACAATAGAGACAATTAACTAAGTGAACAGCAGCCTATAGAATGGGAAAAAATGTTTGCCAGTTATACATGTGAACATGGGTTAATATCTGGAAAACACATAGTACTAAAACACCTAAGCAGCAAGAAAGGAGACATCTCAATAAATTGGGCTGTGGAATTTAACATACAGTTCACAGAAGAAGGAATAGAAATGGTCATTAAATGGTGTTCATCATACTTGGTCATCAGAGAAATGCAAATTATACCTGTTTTGATATTCTATCTCACCCCACTCAGAATGACTATCATCAAGAAAACAAAAGACAGCAAATTCTGGAGAAGACCTGTGGAAAGAGGAGCCACTAGCCACCATTGGTGAGAGTGTAAACTGGTATATCCACTACTGGAACTATTCTACCAGTGTCTCAACAATCACAATCACAGAACTACCATAAGATCCAGCTATACAGCTGCTAGGCATATGCCTAAAGGGCTCTATATTCCACCACAGATATATGTGGACATACATGTTTTTCCGTGCTTTATTAACAGTAGCAAGGAATAGAATTTGAGTAGATGTCCATCAGCAGATAAATGGATAATGAATATGTAGTTCATATGCACAACAAAGTTTTATTCAATCATAAAGAAAAGCAAAGTCGTGAAATATGTAGAAAAAAAAAAAGAAACTGGAAAGCATTGTGTTAACTGAAGTTACCCAGACTCCAGAAGACAAATACTAGGGAAAGAAAAGTTTAAGCAGGAATAGCAAGTAAGGAGACAGGGGAGATTTAGTGATCAAGGGCAGTTTCATTCCAAACAAAGCCTTTAACAAAAAATCCACAAGGATTCCAGCCACCTTGTAATCTAAATAAAAACTAAAATAAATAAATAAATAAAAAGAAATGGTTTGAACAGAGGTACACTGAGTATGCAGATAACCTGCTCCCCAAAGACATGAGCCATTGAATGAAAAGCCCAGTGCCAGGGATGGACTCTTTGACTCTGGTACTCTTGTAGAAGGATGTTTTCAAAACAATAAAAACACATGTCAGTGCTGTTAGTTGACCATCAGAAGTAGGTAATCAAATTATATTCCTGAAATTACCCCATGTTTTTTTTTTTCATGGTATAGAGAAATGAAGCTGGATATGAGCTAGAAGCTCCCTCCCTGCAGGCTAGCACTCAGATGGCCAGAGGGTGCTATGTCGGCTGCTAGATTAAAGCTGTCACCGACAGTCTTATACACAGATTCTACATGCTATGCTACCAACCTGCCAGGCAAGATGTTCCCACTGGCAAGTCTGCTAGAGGATTAAGTAACTACTTTCTGACCGAAAGCAAGGCCCTTTCCATGAGAGGAGAGGGGATTCACACTTTGTGCTGTAAACCTGACCAAATGCTTGTGGGTAGGGAGGCTATAGTCCTTGATGGGGAAGCAACAAATGTTAAATGGACAGGTTATGCCCAACAAGCTGCACTCAGTCCATAGATCAGTGCTGCCATCACTTTTTGTTAGAGAAGATTCTTTCTTGGTGGTTACTGCAGGAGTTCATAACAGGTCACCATGTTAGACTAAGTGACCATGAATGCTCAGCCATAATGGGACATCTGTATCAGTCTCTTCCAAGGCATAGGCAGAAACATGGAAGAAGAATCATCAGAATGTAAAAGCCAGAGGAAGTAGTGGTGTATTGTGGAACACTGTCTTTAGTGCATGATGTGACAATTGTGATTTGGAACACATAGTAGCTATGACTATCTGTACAAGAACTGCATAACATTGAGATAATAGATACTGGTCATAGATAGGAAGTGGATTGTGAATCTTTACCCTTCCCTAAGAATTTACAGGCAGTAATAAATTCTGGAGGAGTGAGAGATAGTACCTTCAGTGGTTTGTTGCTGCTAAATTGTCCATATTCCTGTAAATAAGTCTTCATCCACGTTCCTGTCAGCAATCCTAGTTAGACTTACTGAGTTCAACAGAGAGAGAGAGAGAGAGAGAGATCAGAGCTATGTAAGTAGAAGAAGGGAATAGTTAGGAAGAGGAAAGTGATCAGCCAGATTGGCAAGGACGTTTCAACAGCTTAAAACTATTGTAGCATTATGCTATTAAAGTTGAGGAATGGGACATGAGCTGGTGATGGAAGATGAATATAATCAAATTATATACATGTACAAAGAGTCATATGTGAAACACCAAAATATAGCTGAAGGTTCTACAACAAATACAGTGCCAGACCTGAGAAACCTCCCTTTGAGATGTTGGCCAGGGTCATCCAAGAGACTCTAAAAATTATACAGGCTATTGCCACAGCCCTGGATTGCCTGACTTAACTTGAAGGTAAGACCCTACTGATGAAGACAGGGAATGCTTTGGATCCAAGACTTAGAGCAATGGAGGTGGAACTGAACTAGAAACCACCTCCCTGAAGGCTAGCTGTCAGTTTCTGAGTAGACAATGTAAGTTGCTGAGGGAGAATTTCAATTGATGAAATCCTTTAATTTCTAATAACCACAACAATGATTGACACAGAAAACTATATTGGGGTATTAAAGGCACTTTTATTTTGGGGTTAATTGGCAGCTGTCCAGTTGGACTCTAAGCATACTTAATGAGAAGGAACTCATATTTGTTACCATAAACATAGCCAAATACAAATGACTGAAGAGGTCATAGACATTAGACAAAACCCTAAGGCTGTCACATCCTTGGACAAATGTAATTTCTTACTAAATGCTGAATATTGATTCTCATATTTATAGATAAGTATGGCAGTTACCACTCAGCAAAGAAGCTTTTTTTGAAACTGATGCAGACTATGATTATTACTGAATTCCACAACTGATCACGCACAATAAGTATTTGTGAGATGCACAAAGTGACATGTCTACAATGAAACCTCTACACCTAAGGCTAATAGAACATAGTGGAACACAGAGTAGGGAGAACACTAATCCATCTCTCAGCTCTCATCAGTGAAGATCCAGCATGCACCAGAGGACAATGAGCATAAAAGGCCACACGTGCCAAAGTGTAGAATGTAATGAATGACCTGCAGAGTGTGCGTTCATGAATAGAACTCCTATATTAAACTTTACCCATCCAGGACTCAGGCGTCATTGTGAAAGCAGGTTGGAAAGATTGTAAAAACCAGAGGAGGAGGTGCATGATCATGAAAACAGAGTCTTACAGGTTCCTGGAACCTTGTTCATATGAACCTAAAGCAACAGTGTTAGTATGCACAAGACCCATGCAAACTTAATCAGACAAATCCTGGCATAGAACTGGGGAAATGGGCAACAGATGCTACTCTTAGCTGAAGAATTATTGGCAGCTGATTACTGCTGGGTGAGCAGGAGTTGATCTTCTTTAAGGGAGAGACCCTACATAGGTTGACTAGATCCCAGCGAATGAACTTGCATGGAGGGACATCTGGGTACACTAACTTTACTTAATAGGCCTTAACATATATGACAGAATGCATGAAATCCAGTGGGGTGAGATTTAGGTAGGAGAGGGCATATAAAGATGATTAAGTTGTTCTGTAAGGACTGCACAAAAATTTAATTAAAAAATAATAGATGGGGCTGAGAGATGGCTCAGTGGTTAAGAGCACTGACCGCTCTTGCAGAGGACCCTGGTTCAATTCCCAACACCCATATGGCGGCTACAAACCATCATTAACCCCAGTTCCAGAGGAATCCGAAGCCCTCTTCTGACCTCTGAGGCATTGCATGTCATGGGTGTACTCACATACCTTCAGACAATACACTCAAATACATAAAACAAAAATAATAAAAATATTTTTAAAAAATGGGTAAAATATTTTCCAAAGTTAAATAAATATATAAAATACAAAGTCATAAAACTGATTACTATTTATAATTAATATATGCTCATAAATGTTTTAATGAACAGAAAAAGAAAACATTGTGCATACATAATTTCACCACAAATTATGCCGAAGTATCCTGATAGCATAATTTTCCTAGGGGAAAACAATCTAGGGTTCTACCCACCTGTAAAGCCTATGAATCCCAATAATGACTGACCAAGAAAATTATCTCTATTTGTACAGTAGTGGCACTTTTATTTTGGTGTTAATAAATTGGACTTAAGGCTAGCTCAGTTGAAGGGAATTCATAGGAGGTAGCCATGTGGCTGGAGAGGTCATATATCCTACAGAAAAAAAAACCTACTTCTATTAGTTCCTGCTACCAACATAATTTTTTACTATATTCTAAATATATATCTTTATAATTATAGACAAGTATACTCTTACATTCATCTAAGAAGTTTCTTCTCTTTTTGATTGATTAATTTCAATGTTTTTATGCACATTTGTGGATTTCATACAATACTTTTTAATCATATTTAGTCACCTCTTCGCTATCTGCACCCTCCCTATATCCCACCCACAGGACTTCACACAATTTCGTCATATATATTAAGGTCTGCCAAGTCAAGTTTGTGTGCCCAGATGGCCCTCAACGTGAGTTCATTCACTGGAGCCTGTTTAGCCCGTCTAGCGTCACTCGTGTAAAGAAGATCAACTCTCCCTCACCCAGCAGTGATAAGGTGCCAATAGTTCTTCCCCAAAGTTGTGGCTCCCTGCACAGTTCTATGCTTGTTTTGTTGGACTGAGTTTGTATATGTCTTGTGCATGCTGTCAACATTGCTGTAAGTTCATATGAGCATGTTTGACCCTCTATACCTAAAGCTTATGGATCATAGTATAACAAGAGCTAAAGAGAATAATAATGCATCTCTCAACACTCATTAGCAAAACTTCCTCATGCAACAGAGGGTTTTGATTTATTGATTTTTACTATATATGTATGAGTTTATTGCCTGCATGTATGTAAGTGCACCCATGTCATGCAGCGTTCACAGAGGCTGGGAGAGGGTGTTGTATTCTCTGAAATTGGAGCTAAGTATGGTTGCCAACTACCATGTGGGTGCTGGGAACTGAACTCACATCCTCTGGAAGGCATCTCGTGTTCCTAACCACTGAGCCACATCTCCAGTCCCAAAGAAGCTTCTTTTTGAAACAGATAGGGACTGTTACTATGTTTCAGAACTGGTGAAATGCAGAGTATAAATGACTGTGAGGTACCCAGTCCTAAGAAGCACATCTACAATGCAACCGCTACAACTGAGGCTCGGGGAACATTGTAAAACATGGTACAGAAAGAATGTAAGAGCCAGGGAGACAAGACACCTACTGCTAACTAATACATTCACACATTCGAGACATGATAGGAAAGCTGCATCAACAAAATCACCACAGTATAGTAGTCTAACAAGGTCTGCAGAACGACAAAACCAGTCAACCTGCCAAGATAAATGTGGGAAATTCCATAGGGTCTCACCTCAAGATGAAGATCTACAGGTGATCAATGGATGCTGAGAGAGGCAGAATCAGGAGAATCAGCTTTACCCAGAGACTAGATTCCTGAGGGTTATCAGTCTCAATTGGACAACCCTAAGCAAAGGTATATATTACTAAAAGACTTAGTGTATTATATATATAT
>NW_008339040.1:155540-165948 GCF_000622305.1 Nannospalax galili
AAGATTGGAGGAAGACTAGGAGTGATGAAAATATAATCCCCAGGTTTAAATTCTCAGCAAAAAAAAATAAACAGCAGTGAAACTTTTCAATGGAAAGCTAAAATAAAATTAATTGTAAACTGAAAGTGTTCAGTGTAATCACTGTTGTCTTTTGTCTATAGCACCGTGAAACACTTGTGTGCACAGTGACTTTTTTCCAAAGTAGGGAGAATGACCACATTCCAGTACCACTGTCAGTTTCCCTCTGAGACCTTCATCCCGTTCTGAACGCAGTCAATATTAGTTAAATTCCACAGTGCTCCAAGATAGCCCATCACAGGAAGTGTCTTATATACATCCTGTAAAAATGAACACAACTGTTTAGTGTTGTTATGCTCAAAATGAGATGTGTGGGTCTTTTTGGATTCCAGCATTAATCAAACCCCTGTAATTTTAGCCACAGCTACCCAGAGCTCCATAAATGGTGCAATGAACCAACTCAGAATTCTTGAAACATAACTTATAAGAGAGACAAGGGCTGATAACCACTAAACATGCAATTTTAAGATTATGATTATGTTTGGACATGGTTTGGCAAAGAATAGACTAATTCTGAGATGTGATTTCATACTTCTAGTTTGTTGGCGCTCTCCTGCACATGAACGACACAGACACTCACCGCTGCTGTGCAACGCCTGTGTCAGCCATCTCATACTACCACTTCCAGCTCTGCTGTGATTTCTCCCCTCCCCCTTTCCCTTTCATATTTCCCAAATCTTTTAAATTCAAATCAGTGCGGCAAGTGCTTATTCATTCTACTACACAGACTGCCGTTTTGAACTTTTCTTTGTTATCAACACAGTGAGTAAGCAAGTCAGAGGGGGCTTCCATGCTGGTAATGTTTGTCAAGAAACCTCAGGATGGGGAGGCAGAAAAAAGCACTAAGAAAAGAGGAAATAAAATCTGTTTCGAACCATAATTTAATCTAAAGAATGTCTGTACTCATTTCATATTACCTAAGTGTACTGCTAAGTGTTTGTTTATCGTTAATAGCCTTGTCCTCAGATAGCTAATTACAGCATTTCTTGGCACAGAGATTGAATAGCTGAGTGGCTTACTTCCCTAGAAGCCCTTCTCACAAGGAGTTTCAAAGGAAAGTGAGGAGAAAATGGGAGCAGAGCAAGGAAGGCCAAGCTTGTTATCTGCCTGCTCAACAGTCACACCTGCCAGTTCCAACAGGAGATGGAGAAATTCTCTCTGATAGAGACTGGAGCTGTGGGGAAGTCTCTTCCCCTGTCAGCTACCATTTTAAAACCAGATGCTAGTCATAATTTTTATCCTCACCATCAATGAACTCTTTTTGTTGGTGCTCTTTCTTTGTTTACATTTTTATTTTATTCTTCTAAACATATCCCAATTCCCCAAGGAAGGGAAACTTTTTACATTGCTGGAGAATCAACTCTAAGATCCTGTACACTGGCTGTGCTCCACCCCTGAGCTAAACTTTAGGATCAGCTCTCAAACCTTGAAAGTAACCAGCATAGCCTTCAAAGTGTGTC
Source organism: Nannospalax galili (assembly GCF_000622305.1). NCBI lineage: Eukaryota > Metazoa > Chordata > Mammalia > Rodentia > Spalacidae > Nannospalax > Nannospalax galili. Next base: position 157,079 of record NW_008339040.1, read on the forward strand.
TGAACTGGATAAATGCTATTTGCTCATGCACAAAACTCTACAGAAGCATTAGGTTTTTAGCTTACATAAGATGCTTGTCTTTTCTGAAGTCATTCAGATGTCTGAGTCATTATTTTACTTATAGGAATTTCATTTTAAAAAAGTATTAGACAATATTCAGGCTCTGATTCTGGCTCTTAATAAAATAATGATGAAAAGATTATATGGTGGGAGTATTTGCTGTCTTATTATCACCTGTTATATAAATATGTTGCCATACTTCCATCTCTGAACCTCTCTATTAAATTGAGAAATCTTTGGATTAAAGACAATAAGGTGTTAAAACAACTTATCTACCCAAGTCCAAGACCTGGCTGAGATCACAAAATAAAACATAATGGATGCTAACAAGACATTCTGTCAGTGTTTTCTCTTGGCTTTAACCCTTTTTCTACCCTTCTTCTATGACCAAGAAGCCATGAGTTCCATCTTGACCCTAATAGGCCCCAGGAAGCTTTTTCAGGTCTATTCAAAAGCATGCCTATTCTGGTGTTGGAAAGTCACTGTGGGTGTGAAGATATGGCCTGCCTTCATCAGATAACTAACTGCCTCTTTCCCAACTTGGCTTCCTTTCAGAAGAGCCACATGAGGTCATTCATTTGTTTTTCATATTTTTTCTATTGAAATTCCTTCTCACAAACAACTGCACAGATACATGAAAAGCCTTTTGACTGGCCTGATTTCCCAGGGAGAATGGACACTTGCAGACAGAATTTTTTTTTTTTTTAGTGAAATAGCTTACATGTCACTGTAGAGTCAGTTTGAGATGAGGAGTTAGGGTCTCTCTACTTAGAATGAAACCTAAACCTGTCTTCCAGTGTTGCCTATCCGATCTAGCATGATCAGCTGCAAAATGGGGGTTTATAGACATAAGACCTTGATAAGAAGACCATGGTCAGTTCCCAGCGGTCTGGGGAAACAGGCGTTGGGTGACCCTTGAAAACCTCTATGACCTGGTCTGTAAAAGATCAGAAGGGTGGAAGGTGTCAATGTGTGGCCATCCCTTGGGCAGTCACAGTGGGACAAGGACTGGCTCTGCATGTCGTAAAAGCATTAAATGTGCTGCTTATTATGAACAAAACTAAGTAACAAAAATCCAGATTAATTAAATTTGTATCAGTCAAATAGCTAGGGAGAGACAGATTAGGATATGAGCTTTAGAATCAAGCTCTCCAGAAACTGTGGAGTAAGTAATTTAGAATTTCATTATAGAGCATCCTCTCCTCCATTGGAAAGGATCAAGACATCCCTAGGCATGTGTGGTGTTGGCTGCTTCTTCACACTGAAGCCCATCCCAACTGCTGTGCCTTCCTAGAGAGGACAGTAACTTCGACAGGACATACTGTATTTGAAAATCTAGATAGGGTGGATTCAGAATTAATCTCTGTACCATTTAACATAAAGCAAAAGACTTGATAGGTATTTTAATGTAGTGGAGATCAGCTTATATCAGCTAGCATTTCACATATTTTCTGCTTTGTTAACTAAATTTTCATCAAGGGAAAGAAACATTTAAATTATGGTTCTCTTCCTATAGGTTGACACTTATTTAGACAAAGCTACACTGGGACAGGATCAAAGTCCCAGCCTGAAGACTTAGAAGTCTAAGGTGCTCTGTGTGTGTGTGTGTGTGTGTGTGTGTGTGTGTGTGTCTGTGTGTGTGTGTGTGTGTGTTGTTTATAATATTTCTCAAGTCCTAGGCTTGATTGCTGTCTTGGATGATAATGGCTTTCCACTTAGTGAGCCTTTGTACTTGCTTTCTCTTTTGCAGTCAAATAACCAAATCTTTCATGGTCTGTGCGTGTGTTTGACATGCATTATGGTGTCCCTTAATATTCCCTTATTCTAGTCTGATTTTCACATCCCTTTTCTCCTCAGTATGATTTGTTAGCCAAGATGCTGGATTGCAGCTCCATCAACTCCATATATACTAACATTTGACATGACTTACATTTCCTCTTATTTTCCTACTCTACTCATTTGGTCATTTAATTAACCTTCATTCAGTTGACCATGAATTGATGTCACTCAATCCTTCCTTTCCTTCTCCCCCTTCCCCCCACCTCTAACACACACACACACACACACACACACACACGGTAACTTTTCTGGCTAAATCACATTTCACCCCTGATGTGGTCCTTGCCCAGAGTAAAAGTCAACAGATTTACAAGAGGAAACTGGGATTCGCTGTTAATACTTGATTGTTTATGAGTTCCCAAACTTTTAGAGAGTAAAGTTTTGGGCTAAGATGGACCTAGATTAAACGACTATTGGTTATTCATTTCAATCCTGTTGTTAGGAACCAACAAAGAATTCCTGTTTCCCTTTGTATGCTGGTCCAGCTCCCACTGGTAGAAAATTTTATCTTTTGATTCTACCAATGTTGTTGTTTATGATGGAGTGCTTCTTTAAACTATCAGTAATGGACAGGCCCAATTTTATAAACATCATCTCATCCATTCATCTGCACAACTTTATAGGAATTCATTATATCACAATCCTAACACAGAGTTGGAATAGAAATTCTGCTTTCAGACTAATCCAATAAGATGTCATGTCTTTTTATCTCTGTCACATAGAGATGTAAAAATCAGTATAGGCAAAGGTGAAGTCATTCAAATGGACCTAGGTCAAGTTGCAGCCTGTTTCCCATGAAACTAATTTATTTAGCCCCCCCCCAAAATGATCTGGATTTTGATATAACTGCATTAGAATAGAGATTTATTTAAGCCATTTTTTATTTCTGATGTGTGTTCTCTTCATTTCAGTTTTTCCAACTCTCAGACAGCATCACAGATTGTGCTGTGAGCTGCGTGCTCAGCACTGCATTTATTATCCTGGAACTCTGAAAACCTTACTAGATTTCAAAGAAGAGTACATATAATTCACTTAAACAGTAGAATGAAAATGGCATTTATTTTTAAATAAAGCCCGTTTTATACAAAAGCAAACACCATCAAAATGACACATTTCTTAAATTCCACAAATTGGAATATAAAAAGAAATATTTCACTTTCAATTGCTATTGTTACTACTCAATTACAAATCTTCTAAATGTTAATTTGTGAGACAAATAGAAAGCTGCTTAAACAGTACTGGGCTGATACATCTACATCTGTAAAACTATAACAAATATTTTGCTTAATTTGCCTTTCATGTAGCTAAATCTCTGAATTTTGGTATTTTACTGTTTTGATGCTGCCATTCACCTAAAATCGGCTCTGCAAGAGGCATGAGCCTCACTTTGGTGGCTGAGGCTAAAAGGTGCTAGTGGACAGAGCTGATGAGATAGCTCCAGTTCCAAATTCACAGAAAATGGAGTTTGGGCCTTGGCTTAGTTTCTTCCAGCTTCTTTGAGGGGTTCTGTCACAGAGCTCTAGTACTAAAGGGGGATTTCCTGTTGAGTAGGCTGCTTTGGATTCAGGAAATGGGCTGTTATGGAGGAAAATTTTGACAGTGTGTCTTTCCATTTGCATCTAAACGGAAGGAACTCAAGACAGGCAGTTCTTTCAGCATCAAAAATTAAATGATTTTTGGGTCTCTGTAAGTCTGTCTGCCTTCTGTCTTTTGGGTCCATTCTTCAATTCTTTTATGAATGAGACTAAGAACCCTCTAGGGGACCCCCTTTCCCCCATTTCAGTACAGGCCAAAACTATAGACATATGGTGTCTTACTTTAATTAGGAGACAAAATGACCTATTGTAACAGTATGTGAAGGTGCTTTGCAGACAATGGTAGACTGGCACCATCCTTTGAAATATTCTGGAAAAAAATTCATTTTGTACCCTTTGTATGTTCAGAATGCAGCATTATCAGAAACCCTTAAAAAAACTTTAAAAAATCAAATACTTTTCTATTTCAGTGCTTCAAAAATACAGATAATTATTTTCATCTATTTTGCATAGGATCTTTTTGCATTAATGAGCACTGTTGGTTTTATAAATTGCCTATTTGTCTTAGGCAGAGATGCTTCAGACCCAAATCTCAGGAACAAAAAGGTCAAAAACCAAGGCATCCTTTAGTCAGGTTTTATGTCTTTTTATAATGTTTCATCCAGAACTTTGAGAAATGAACCTTTACTCAGGGTATAGGAGGAATGCAGAAAGATAGAACAAACCAGAAACAAGCAAACAAACAATAGCTTAAGACTGAGTCTAATTAATTGTGTTATTGATTTACTTTGTCACTGTGTATTTAACAAATATGAATGAAATTCTCTGCAGAAATAAATGTTGCCAAAAGGTAGGGATCGGCAGACCATGTACAATTATATTTTCCTTCATTTCTCATTTTAGACTGAACATGGGAGGTAATCTGAGAAAATATAATGAAATGAAGGTGAAAAAATTATGGGGGAAATTAGTGTGAAAATATGTCATCAACCTTTCACTGTGTGTGTGCCTCATGGATAGAAAGTCACCCAGGCTTGACAAGTTGCCCTGACTGCATTACATATTGATTTTATTATCCTTAATATAATTCATCAAGTATCTATCATGTTCCATAGAGAACACATAGATAGGAAATATAGCGATAAAAGATATGCTAGCAGCCTCACATTTGAAATAAAGTGACTTTCACTGTGTAACTATAGACAAACAGCAGATTTTGCTTGAGGCCACAATGGGAAAAGCAATGTATCTGTGCTTTAATTAGACAATAGAAATCCATGAAGCTGAGTGAAGTCAGCTTTCAGCAGTTTATTTTGCATCAGTAAAATCCATAGACTCTGAAGGAGAGCTCAGCTATAATTAAAAGTGTTATTGAGCTAAACACAGTTATTAATGCTTACCTCATTATATAATGCTGTTGGCACAAGAAGCAGAGATCAAACCAGTTTTCTTTTCTGGATTCTTGTTAGACATGGTTTTACAAAAAAGGTCTAATACAATTTAGTAAGGGTTAGTATCAAAACCAAGTATGGAAAATTGATTACTTATGAATCAGGGCAACAAATTGCTAGGTAGTTTGACAGAGATGAATAGCCTTGGAGACAATTGGGATGGAATGTTCTCTCATGGTCAGTGTTGGACCCCACTTATTTCTCTGGTAATACTACAAATAAAATCATGGTTACTGTTCCACCTTAAGTGTCCAGGTCAAAAGGATGTAATGTTTCTGGCTCTGGATGGAGACATGATATTTGAATCTACTCCAAAGATTGCAGCATTACATAGTATTGTCTCCTCTCTTAAGAATTAATCCAGCTTTGCCTGTCAATCAGCCTGCTGGGAATCTGTGACCCAGGAAAGTAGATTCACTTGATGATGTATTAAGGAGACGGGAGTGATAATTTTCCCCTTATGAGACAATATAGTATTCATTCCCAGAACTCCATGGAGCTTCCCCCATGGCAGCACATTTCTGATCTAGAAAAGTGATTTTTTTTTCCTTTTTATCCTTGCCCTCTTTTTCTTTTAGATATTGACCAAAAACCTAAGCATGCTTTTCCTGACGTTTAGGACTTTCTCATTCTTTCCATTGTAACCCCTCGCCTCCACCATGTAGCTGCTTCCAGACCATCATGATTGATCATGAAGGCTTTCTGGGACCCTAACTGAAAAGACATGGCTTTCTTCCTTCCTTTTCCCTACTTCCTTTACAGCTTGCCTTCCTTATTTTTTTTTCAAACTCTAATGAAACTGTGCACAAGCTTCCATTGTGTCCTTTGTTATATTCTTTTATTACTGAGACTAAGAACCAAAAAAGGCAATCCCAACTTCCATGACAAAAAAGCACAGGTTTTCTTTTAACGATGCATTTTCTTGTGACTCAGGGAAACCACTGGTTCAACACTGAGCTCTTCATGTTCTTAGATGACATGATTTTAGCACTTAAATCCATGTCTGTCAGTACAGCCATTATTATACAAACAAAGAGGTTACTAGTTAGGAGGTAAAGTAAGACCAGTCTTAGGAAAGCATTAATTTTCTGAATATGATTATTAGATTAATGAAATTTCCTTAAAACCAAAATATATGTCTAAAATGAACATTATATCACAAAATAAAGATTTCCTCACTTTTATCACATAAAATTTTAAAGATGTGCTTAGCTTATTAGATTTCACATATTCTGTTTTGAAGCAGAAAGAATTTAATAAAGATAAAATAATTGCAATTTGATTAGGTAAATTGGGTAATTTAGGAATATTAGAAGAAAACATAAAAACATTTTAATGTGCACCAATTAAATTTGTGATGGTTAATCACTGTTTACATGATTTGGGTTAGAATCATTAAGGAGATAAATTTCTTGGATTGTCTGTAAGAGTATATGAAAGAGACTTCTAACTGAGAAAAGAGTATGGGAATGTGGGTGGCCTCAACCCAAGACCTGAGATCCCAGTTTGAATAAAAAGGGAAACTATGAGAAAAAATCAGCTTCAATATTCATCTCCCTCTGCTTCCTAACTGCAGATGCCATGTGAGCAGTGCCTCCTACTCTTGCTGGCATGCTTTTCCACTATATTGGACTGTATCTCCTTAAACTGTGAGCCAACATAAAATCTTCCTTCCTTAAATTGATTTTATTAGACATTCCATCACATAGATGAGAAAAGAAACTAAAACGTTCACTTTGTAATGATATTTTACATTTGTCTGAGACGAAACATGAAGTACCAAACAGGTTGATGTTTTACTCACTCAGAGCGTAGAAAAAATATAATTATAATTGTGCAGTTAATTCAACTAACATTAAACACATGTGTAGAACGTAGGAAAAAAGGCTTTCTTTATGGTGTCTAATTTCTTTGAAGACTCTCAATCTACAAAGGGGAGTACCAAATGGTCAGTGTTAAGAGATCTGGGTTTCTCGGTTGACCTGCTCTCTGTCTGCATGCACATAGTGTTGAATGCCCAATCAGGGCTCTGCCTACCTGTGCCTGCTGAACACCTGATCATACTGTAGCCACAGAACACAATTTAGAAATAAGCTTCCTCATAAAGATAGTTTTTTCTTGCCAACAATGATACTCTTTGTCAATATTTCTCCAGGAATTTTTGCTGTTGGAATTAAACTTACTTTATATTTTGTCTGGACATGTATATTTCACTACATTATTCCTTTTCCATGTTACTTATACATTTCTGCTTTCACATTTCTGGGAACACATTGAGACTGGGTAACCTTTAAAAAATATCTTCACACCTAATACTTTCTGTAATATGGTATCTATTTATGCATTTAATAGGTAAATGAATGAGATTTCAGAAGATGAAAGGTAATAAGTTACAGTCCACTTAATACAAATTAAAATATAGCAAAAGATGTAACCAAATGTATGAAGTATATTTATATGAAAATTATGCATCACCAAAGAAAGAAATTGAAGCATATACTAGACCAGGGAACTAAATCTCCAGGTCTGGGATTATCACAATTAGTTTTGTGAAATAGCCATTATCACTGAAAACCATCTATAGAATCAATGCAATCTCCAGTAAATTCAAATAATATTTTATAGAACTAGGAAAACAACCCCAAAATTATGGGGAAATTTAAAACAAAGTCAGGTTTAGCAAAAAGAGCAATGTCGAAGCTATTGACTGCAAACTACATTACAGAGCATGGTTAAAAAAAACAGCATGGCATTGGCACAAAAACACACATAGACAAGTGGAGTAAAATCGAGGACTCAGGAGGAAACCATGAACCTGTAACCATATGAATCCAATAAAGATACCAATAATACACTTTAGTGAAAAAACAGTCTCTTTATGAAGTGGTGCTGGGGAAACTGGGCATCCAAATGTAGAAGTACACTATATCTCTACCTCTCATTCTGTACAAAAATAAGCTCATAATGTAGCAAAGGCATCGAAGTAAGACTTTGTGCTATTGAACTTATAGTGGAAAGCACAAGGGAAACAATTCAGGACCCAGGCATTAGCCATGACTTCTTGTTTAAGACATCAATTGTTTCAGTAAATAATAATAAAAGTTTACAAATTGCAATGCATGTAATTGCATAGTTTCACCACAGTGAAAGAAATAATTAAGAATTAAGGTAAATGGAAAGATAGACTAAAGAATAGGAGGAAATCTTTGTCAGCTACTAATCTGAAAGGGGATAAATGTCTACAACATATAGAGAACTCAAAGAGTAAAGCCAGGCATGACAGTAAGTTCCTTCAATCCCAACACTCGGGAGGCAAAGACATGGGGATCACAAGGATGGATGGCCAGATTCCTGCAGAGTTGTTTAGCTCCAGGTTTAGTGAGAGGCACTGTTTCAAAAATAAAGATGGAAAGTGATAGATGAAGTCATGGGAAAAGGACTTTTGCTCACATGTGCATATCACACACACATACACATACACATACACAAAAAAATTTTAAAAAAGTAAAAAAAAACAGTATAAACACCCAAAGAAAAGATAATGTAGTTGATAAACGGGCATATGAACTAGAGACAGCTCTTAAAGAAGTACAAGTGACCAATAAATGCAAAAAAATGCTCAACATTGTGATTATTATATAAGTTTGATAAAGAATGGGATTTTTATCTTACTGAAGCTCAAATTGTTATCTTTAAGAAAGCCATTCAAACAAATTCTGGTAAGAAATAGGAACTCATATATTGCTGGTGGGAATATAAATTAATATAGTCTCTATGAAAATAATTATGGAGGCTCCTTAGCAAACAATCAATGAATTTCTATAAACTTCATTTATACTATGTGTATGAACATACCTGAAAGAATCAAAGCAGCATCCAATTGTGATCCCTGCACATTCATGTTCATTGTAGCACTGTTCATGATAGCTAAGTTATTAAATCAGTCTAGGTGCTAATCAGTAGATAAATGGTAACACACACACAC
>NW_008339040.1:168809-209381 GCF_000622305.1 Nannospalax galili
TGTTATAATCTCCCTGAGGAAAATGAAGAAACAAAGTATAGTTTTGCAGAAAAAATTGATTGAACAGGTGTTTGTCATGCGCTCTTAAATAAGCCATCCTCAAATCCAGTCATGGTGATGCCTCTCAATATTCTCAGCACTTGGGAAGCAGAGGCAGGAAGATCAATTCAATGGCAGCTACAAAATGAATCTGATGTCAGTTGGGCTACTCGAGTCTACGCCTCCACCCTCTACACATACAAAGAGACAAGAATCTTATGTTTTCTCTTATATGTGCATCTTTTTTTAAAAAAAAAGACATGAAAATATAAAAGGGACTAGTTGGAGGGTAGAAGGCGAGTATGTGTGCTTAATGGTAGGGAAATATGATGAAAATAGCTTATATACATGTATAAATATGTCTTAATTAAGCCCATTAATTTGTACAATTAATGTATCCTAATTAAAATAATGAAAATGACTTTCCTTTAGGGCTTCTTAATTTTCAGTGGTTCAGTCATAGAGAAACTAAGTACAATTCTTATTCTAGAGTGCTGGAAGTAATTATCTAGGTGAATTGTAATATTTTAAGGCTCAAAGTAATTAGCTTGACTCAAAATGCATTATGTTTTTATATAAGTATGATTTCATTCCAACTCAAGCCTTTTATATTCTTTCATTTTCCTAATGTAGCAAACATTAAAATACTTTGTTTTTTACTATCATTAAGCCTAATTTAGTTCTTATAATATTCCTCATTTTGTGATGTTCAAATTAAAATATTCATTTTGAAGTGATCATTTGATCTCAAAACTTTTATGTGTGGCCAAAGATACAGTGTCTTATACTTGATTTTCATCAGTCTCTGTCCTGTGTCAAATTACCACAGAAGCCCAGATAGACTCAAAGTATGATTCCAGACATAACTTATACCAGTCCCGCTCACAAATTTAATCCATTTACATCATTAATTTTGTTACCAAAGTTCTTTGTGCATGCATTTGTTTAGAAAAGTGCTTTATAAGGTCCTGTACTTCTAGTTCATATGTACATATAAACTGTCTTCAAATTGAGCAACAATGTCCCTGAATTTATCTGAGGTCCACATCATCCACTTTTACCTCAGTAGTGACTGAATTCTTTCTTGACTGTACTACTTTAAATTGTTCTCGCTGTTTTCTTAGTCTCTGAGTCTGTTACTAGACTATCAATCTCTGAGCTGCTACAAGGAAGATTGTTAATAAAGTCAGATTAGTCCATGAATTACAGTGCTTTTAATCTCAATATCAAAAGTCTTCTGTGTCTTTAAACTGTCAAGGCTTACCATAGTCACTTTAATTTCCCCTTTGCATCTCTTCTGGGGGACACATTTTCTCCATCTTTGACTTCACAGTTGCTTCCTATTTAATAAAATTTCCAGAGACTTTCTCATACAACAGACTGTTTCCCTCTCCAGTAGGAATGTACCATGAGCTCTCCTATTGATGGTATTTAATACATGCAAGTAATTTAAATAAATGTTCATACATACAGAAGCATTACTTTAAATAATCGGTCTCAATAAAGAAAAATTGTTAATGTATCTGACATTCTCCCACTCGCCAAATAAGAAGCAATGGAAAAAATAGGAAGTGAATTCAGCCCTTGTTATATTTATACAAAGCTTTCACAACAATAAGTGACATATATGTGAGTGTGTGTATTTACATACAGCACACTTATTGTTCAAAGGTTAACCTAATTAGATGTTGCAATGTTTCCCAAATGAGTACTGGGAATTCTTTGAAGAATTAACTATGAACTTGGTTTCCTAAGTAGATACTTATGGCCTTGGTACTGAAACCTGATCTAGTTTAGCAGGTCTTTGAATCGTTCTTGACATATATTTGGAAATATTTGATAACATAGGTAAATCTTTGTAGAGTGTAGCCATAAATTTCAAAGTTTGGATTCCTTGGATTTTCTTAAGATTTTTCTAGCTGTTTAATGTCATTGAATATTATTAATAAGACCAAACAATCCTTCAGGTATGATTGTAATTTGGCTTTTCTTCATTATATCATACTGTTGAATATGTTAAGCCAGAAATTAAAATGAGCTTGACTTCAATGATTCCCAAAAGAGAGAATATTTCTCCAAACATTTCATTGTTCATTTTTTTCCATTCATCAAGCCACATGATTATTCTTCCACAGGTGATGAGCGGCTACTGGGTAATAATTACAACACAATTCTTCTACCTAGAGGAGATAAACTGGAAAACAAAGGAAGAAAATATTGATCAAAGTCACTGAGGTTAAAATAGTAAGTGGACTTCTACACTCTCATAGCTGTGAGAACATACACAAACTTATGATCCTGGATTTCTTTCTCTGTATATTTCTTGTTGATATATTGGAAGACTTCTGATTTTGTGGTGTTAATTTTATAGCCTTCAACTTTCTGAAATGTATTTATCAACTCTAGAATTATAGATAGAATCAGGTATTTTTTGTAGACAATCATATCATCTGCAAATAAGGATACTTTGACTTCTTCCTTTCTTTGTATTAATTATATTTCTGTTCCAGAGTGAGTCCATAATTGTGGGGTAGGCATGGATGGCTGGTGGTGGCTGGAGAAGGAAGTCAAGAGATCACACCTTCAGGCAGGCACAGGGAGAAGAGACAGACTGGAATTCTGGTGAGGCTTAAGAAATCTGAAAGCCTACCACCAATTTCCTTTCTTCCAGAAAGGAAATACCTCCTAAAACCTCTCTAAACAGCAATACCAACTGGGGACAAAATGTCCAAATACTTGGAACATATGGGGGATATTTTCATTCAAATCACCACATTCCACTCCCTGGCAACCAAAGACTCATGACCATATAAAACACAAAATGTATTTAGTCTGCCTTCAGAAATCCCCATAGTCTTCACTAGTCTCATTACTATTTAAAAAGTCCAGAATTCAAAGTCTCTTCTGAGATTCAAGGCAATTTATTAAGTGTAAGCCCCTGTAAAATGGAAAGACAAATTACATACTACCATCATACAACAGAACTGAATACACATTCCCATTCCAAAAGGTAAGAATGAGGAAAACTGAGGAAATACTGGACCAAAATAAGACCGAAAAGCCATCAAGGAAAACATCGAATTCAGTAGCACCATGTCTAAATCTGGGAATTTGATTCCACAGGGTTTAGATGACTCAGATCCTCCAGCATTGTTTCATGCAACATATGTCTATCTTAGTTTAAGAGGTACTACATCCTGTATGCAGACCTCCTTGGAAGATGTCTCACAACCCTAGAAACTTCACAATTTTGGGCTCTCCACTGCCAACTGGTCTTCACCTTCACAGCTTCACACAATGTCCTTCTGTGGCTTCGCACAATGTCCTGCTATGGCCTCTTGTCCTGGTAGAACCTTCTTTATGTGGGAATGCCTGGCCTTGGCAGCTCTGAACCCATGGAGGAAGAACAAATCACCCCTTTACTCTTGTATCTTCCATACCTCTAAAGCAAGCACCACAAGAACAACACTTCCAACTTCAGCTGCCAGCCTGGGATGGACCCTGGCCTGCTTCATGCACATTAGCAGTTTTTCAATGCAGGGATTTTGTAGGAACATAAAAACCCCTCCAGAATTTTCCTTTTATAAGTTGGAGGTTTAGCTAGGTGGGGCCTTGCCCTGAAGGTACTACTGGTTTCATTGTTTAAGTACAAATCTATAGGCATCTCCTTAATAGCTCTAAGTCCCTTATCAAAGAGATCCTCACCTTTAGCACATTTATTGGCTCCAACATTAACGTTCCTAGTGCTCTTTTTTAATCAAAACTCTACACGCTACACTTCTTTATGCCCCACATGCTCTTTTTCATTATAGATATCCATAATATTTACCATTAATTGCCACATCACCATTTCTACATTAGACTGTCTTGAAATTTTTCCCATCAAAGAAATTTATTACTTTTCCAAATTAGCATCAGATAAGCTCGTAGGCTGGGGGCAGACTGCAGCCATCTGCTTTCCTGACATGTCCAAGTTGCTGCTTAAGTCCATATTTCCCTCTGGATCTACTTTACTATCCGCATTGCTTTCTTCTGGGCTCCTAATAGGCTCATTAAGGTCTCACAGCATTCAATCACTTCTAGTCCAAACTTCCAAAGTCTTCTACATTTCTCCCCAAATCCACATGGTCAGGTTCTTCACAGGAACAGACCAGTCTCTAGTATCAGTTTCTGTTACTTTTCTGTTGCTGTCATAAAACACCATGAACAAGGAAACTTAATGAAAGAGAGTTTACATGGCTTAGGGATCCAGAGGGAGATCATAACGGCAGGGGAGGCATGGGCACAAGAGGTTACCAGAGCAGAAAGGCAAAAAAATCACAATCTTCAAGCTGTCATGGAAACAGAGATTGACTAGAAATCTGGCAAAAATTCTCCAAGCCCCCCCACATCCACAGTGTTATGCTTCCTCCTAAAAAGTCCTCCTAAACTTCCCGAAACTGCAGCACCTTCTGGGCACAAAATGTCCAGGTACTTGGAGCCTATGGGGAACATTCTCATTCAAACCACAACAATTTCCAATTTATATCACCTTAATCTCCTTCATTTTCTCATTGGTTTAGCTTAGACTTCAAGTTCTATATTGACCAGGAAAGGAGAGAATGGACATCTTTGTCTTGTTCATGACTTTAATGGGAACACTTCCAACTTTTCTCCAAAGTATGATGTTTGTTGTGGACTTGTGCTGTATTTTCTATCATATGTTTTCTTTATTATATTCAGATATGTCCCCTGTAACCCTAGATTCTTCATGACTTTTAGCATGAATGGATGTTGGACTGTATCAAAGGCCTTTTCAGCGTCTAATCAGATGGTCACGTGATTTCTGTCCTTCAGTTTATGTGAGGAATTGCATTTACTGATTTACAAATGTTTAAGCATCTCTATCTCTGGGATAAAACCAACTTGATCATTGGTGGATAATCTTTTAGATGTTTTCTTATATTAGATTTGCAAGTATTTTACTGAGAGTTTTTGCACATGTGTTCATCAAAGAGTTTAGTCTATATTTTTCTTTATTCATTCTGTCTTTCTCTTGGTCTTGGTATTAGAATAATACTAGCTTCACAGAAAGAATTTGGGAGTGTTCCTTCCTTTCTTTTTTATGGAATGATTTGAGGAGCATTGGTATTAGTTCTTCTTGAAGGTTTGGTAAAATTTGGTGTTGTATCCATATGATCTTGCCCTATTTAGTTCGGAGATTTTTTTTTTTTTAATTATTGAATCTATCTCATTGGTTGTTATGGGTCTGTTTAAATTATTTATGCCATCCTGATTTTACTTTGATAGGCTATATATATCTAGAAATTACACTTATTTTAGATTTTTCTCTTTTTTTGAGCTTCTTATATGTCTTCATTTATTTGTTAAATAACCATTTTTCTGCTTTATATATGCCATATATTAGACTAAATGTGAGAGGAAACCAGTGAGCACATTTAACCATATTCTTTTTTTAATATTTTGTTATTTTTATTTTATGTGTATGAGTGCATTGCCTGCATGTATGTGAGTGCACCGGTGTCATGCAATGCCGCGGAGGTCAGAGGAGGGCTTTGGATTCCACTGGAAATGGAGTTCCAGGACAGTTCGTAGCCACCATGTGGGTGCTGGGAATCGAGCCCGGGTCCTCTGCAGGAGCAGTCAGTGCTCTTAACTACTGAGCCATCTCTCCAGCCCCTCAACCATATTCTATGATTAGTTTTTTATTATATTTTCAGGCATATATTCCACAAGATATCATTGGAGCCTGCAGTATATAAATTGGAACAAATATTGAGTTTAATTATTCTTATAAATTTCTTTTTCAATATTTTGTATTTTTATTGAGTTTTGGTACATTTCACATAATACATCCAAGTGAAATTTTGAACCCCTTCTCCTTCTCTGACTCTCCATTTAGTACCCCCAACCAGACTTCAGATATTCTGTCATTTATGTTAAGTCTTGTCCAGTCAAGGATTTCTATTCAGGTGTCCCTCTGTGCAAGTTCATCCACTGAAGTCTAGTCAGCCTATCTAGAGTCTACTTAAAGATCTACTCTCCTAATCATTCCTTTGCTAGGGTTGGGGCCTGTTGCCCATTTCCTACATTCCATGCTGTTTTTTTTTAATATTTTATTATTTTTATTGTTATGTGTATGAGTGTGTTGCCTGCATGTATGTGAGTGCACCCATGACATGCAATGTTGCAGAGGTCAGAGGAGGGCTTCAGATTCCCCTGGAACTGGAGCTAAGGATGGTTTGTACGCCATGTGGGTGCTGGGAATTGTACTCAGGTCCTCTGCAAGAGCAGTCAGTGCCCTTAACCACTGAGCAATCTCTCCAGCCGCTCCATGCTAAGTTTTTATCTGATTGAGTTAGCATGGGTCTTGTGCATGTAAGCCACCACTGATGCAAGTTAATATGACCAAGTTTCCAATGGCCTGAAAACCTCTATTTCCTTATGCTCATACACCAACCCTGGCTCTTACAATCATTCTGCCACCTCTTCTGCAATGGTTCCTAAGCTGTGGGTGAGTGAGATTTAGTATAGGAGTCCTATCCAGGTACACATCCTCTGCAGTCTCTTATTTTCTATAGCTTAGCCAGCTATGGCCTTCTGTGAGCATCTCACTCTGTTGTATGAGGAAGATTCAATGGTGAAGATGAATGTATGAGTGTTCTCTCTACCCCTTGGGCAGCTTTGTTCCACGAGCCTTAGATATAGAGGTTCCACTGTAGATGGGCATCTCTCAGACATATGTTCTGTATGTGACCAGTTGTAGAACTCTGCAGTAGCCTCCATCTGCTGCACAAAGAAGTTTCTTTGATGAGTTGTGACTGGTATACTTGTCTGTAAACATAAAGAAACACATTTAGCATACAATAAGAAATTTCATTTGTCTGGTGATATGACAGAGATAAGATTTTTCTCTAGAATCTATGACCTCTCCAGTTATGTGTATTTAGTTATATTTACAGTACCACCCATGAGTTCCCACCCATTGCGAATGCTTTAAGTCAAATTTGATAGCTTTTGATTACCACCTAGATAACAGTGCCTCTACTGCACCGAAAGAGGTCATTTTTTGTGTCAGTCATTGTGGTTATTAGGTTTCAGAGCTGGGCTGGATTGGACAGTTCCAGCCCAATTGCTGGAAGTCCTGTGTCTAAAGTATGTATTATTTTCACCAGTACTGAAGTACTTAAGTGCCTCAAGTTCTGAGAGGTAATCAAGGACTGTGGCAATATCCTGTGTTATTTTTGGAGTCTCTTGGACTACTCTGACCGACAACTAGAAGGGAGGTTTCTCCTGTCTAGCACTGTGTTTTTGTTACATAACCTCAGTTATACACATGCACCAATGTATCAATGCTTCAATGCATCAATGTTTGTTTATTTTGCAGTTTTTTTAAGTTAGTACATTTCCCTCAGACTTTGCCAACTCTGCTTTATTTAGCTCTCCTCTCTCTGCCTCTCTCTCTCTCTCTCTTTCTCTCTCTCTTGGATTTTCTAGTTTTATGGAATATAGATTTTTAGATTATATATTTATGGTTTTCCGAATATTCTCTGGTCTGTTGTAATGTTTCTCTTTTCATCTCTGAATTTATTAATTTGGTCCTCAGTCTCTTTTTTTGCTTAATTTGCTAGTTTTCAATCTTGTTAATCTTTTCAAAGAAGCAGTTATTATTTTCTTAACTTCTAGTTGATTAATTTATGCCTGGATTTTACTTATCTCTTCATATGTACTATTGTTTTAGCTATTTTTTCTTGGTTTTCCAAGTTTTTCAGTGCATAATTAATTTATGTGAGGCATTTCTGTTTTTTTTTTTGATGTAGGCACTTAATGCTATAAATTTTCTTCTTGAGACTTTGTTCATTGTGTTCCATGGGTCTTGGCACCTTGTGTTTTCATTTTCATTCATTTCCAGGAATTTTATTTTCCTTTTTGACTGTTCCCTAGATCCAAATTTCATTCAGTAATGTTGTTTAGCTTCAATGAATTTGTGTGCTTTTTCCCATTTTTGGTATTATTGATCTAGCTTTATTCTTATATGGTCAGATATAATATAGTATGATGTTTCTATTTTTCTAAATTTGTGGAGACTTGATTTGTGTCATAATATGTGGTAAATTACAGAGAAAATATCATGGACTGATGAGAAGAAAGTGTCTTATTTGAAGTTTGGGAGGAAATTTTTGTACATGTTTGCTAACTACATTTGGTTTATGATGCTCCATTGTTACTTTAGTTTTTCCTCTTATTGACCTGTCAGTTGGTGCCAGTAGAATATTGAAGTCACCCAGTATTACACTGTTGGAGTCAATGTACGATTTTAGATCTAATACTGTTTCTTATGAAATGTGGTGCCCCTTGTGGTAGTGCACATATGTGTAGGATTGTAGAATCTTTCTGTTGTATATTTCCTTAAGTGAGTATGAAGTGAACTTTTCTATCTCTTCTGAACAGTTTTTATTTGAAGCCCTTTTTGTGAAATATTAGAATAGTTACACCTGCTTGTTTAGTAGTTCTGTTTGCTTGGAATATCTTTCCATTCTTTCATGTTAAGATGACATTGATCATTGTTTGTGAGGTGCCTTTTTGGAGTCATCAAATGAATGAATCCTGTTTTCTAATTCAATCACTTAGTCTGCTTCTGTTTCTTTTTACTGAGGTGAGACCATTGATATTTACAGTTATTACTGGCCAATGTTTGTTAATTCCTATTCTGTTGATATTGTGCTGTTTTCTTAAACCTTTTTTGGTTGACTGATCTGGTATAATTTATTTTTTGTGCCCTCTTGAGAGTGTTTAATCTTTTCCTCAGACTGAAGTAATCCATCACGTATTGTCTGTAGGGCTAGTTTCAGGGACATAAATTCCTTAAATCTGGTTTTTCATGGGGAGTTTTTCTTTCACTTGCAGTTACAACTGACATTTTTACTGGGTATAGTAGTCTAGGCTGCAATCTGTGTTCTTTCATGACTGTTGGACATGGGTCCAAACCATTTGACTATCGTAATCTTCATTGAACTGTCAGTTGCCAATCTGGTGGACCTGTCTTTACACGTTACTTGTTCTTTCTCTTTCACAACTTTCAATATCTTTCTTTTGTTCTGTGTATTTAGAATTTTGACTATTACATGACATGGGGAGTTTCTTTTCTAGTCTTGTCTATTGGTGTTCTGCATGCATTTTTACCTTGGTAGGGATCTCCCTAGATTTGGGAAAGTTTCCTCCATGAATTCATTTAAAGCATTGTCAGCACCTTTAACCTGTGTTCCTTCTCCGTCGATGATTATGATTTTTAGGCTTTGTCTTTCTATAGTATCTCAGAGGTTTTGCATCCCTGGCTTATTTTAGATTTGACATTTTCTTTGGTTAAACAGTCCATTTCCCCATGTTTGTTTGTAAGAGCTGATCTTTTCTGTTCCATTTCTTCTGCTTTTCTTTGTTTCCTTTTCCAAGTTTTTTGTTTGTGATCCTAATTTTTTTATTTCAAGTTTTATTGCATTTTGGATTTTCTTTAGAGATTTCTCTCTTTACTGAATTCTGATTTTATGTTTTTGATTGTTGTAGTTATTTCATTCAATTGTTTGTGATTTCACAGTCTTCATTTATTCTATTATTCTTATCCTCTTGAGTTCTTTGAGCGTATTTATAATTGTTATTTTGAAATTCCTGTCTCCTGTATCAACTAGTTGTCATTCTCAGGAAACATCATGAATGGGGCACTCACTTCTGTAATAGACATATTATTCCATTTACTCATGTTGTTTGTGTTTGTTTTCATGACACCTAGGCATCTGGACTTATGTCATTTATGATGTTTCTAGGAATGGGTATATGATCTCGTCTTTGTTCAGTCATTATTTGTATCTTTGCTGTTTCACCAACTCGTCCAATTATGGCCCTGCTGAATAGTTCTTGGTCTTCAGTGTTAAGGCCATTTTATGTTGTTATGCAAATAGGGCCTAAGTACTGGTCTCAAGTAAATTAAGAATAAGTGCAACTTTGGAGTTGAGGCTCCTGGGTTGACTCCTCATGGTTATGGAACAGCAGGGTGTTCTAGGTAGTTACTAGGTGAATGAGTTGGCTGATCAGTCATGCTAGAAGAGCTCATAGGTCTTGTGGCAAAAGGAACCTAGTAACATGAGCAAGCCTGTGCAAGGCAGGTCTGGGAAAGCAGCTAGATGCACACAAGTATCCTAACAGAGCAAAGATGGTGGGCTTAAGGAGGTATTGAAAAGGGAGTGTACCGAGGCAGGAATGGGGAAGCCCCCAGGAGATTTCAAGGGTCCAGGCAGATCTGAGATCATGGAATGCAAGTAGGTGAGGGAAAGGAAACTCACCAAGCAGGTCTGAGAAGGTTCCCAGATATGGGAGGGGGTATGGGTGTCCACAAGAGCTCTAAGAGTGCAGAGACTGCTGGCACAAGAGTTGTAGGAAAGGGATCTTGTCAAGGCAGGGGTGTGAAACCCTCCAGGAGTGTCTAAGGGCCTAGAAGATCTGGGAGCCAATGGAGTTTGGAGAAAGGAGACTTACCAAGGAAGTCCGGGAAAGAGCATCAAGCTCTAGGGGTCAACAAGGCTCCTAATAGAGCAGAGATTTCCAGCTCTAGGACATGTGGAAAAGTAAGAATTTTTTAAATGTTCAGTATCATTAGCCATCAGGAAAATGAAAAAAGCAACTTTGAGATTCATATTGACATGTAACTTGAGCTCCACCAAAATGACTAATGCTAAGAAAATTAATGGTGACTGTCCCTTGAAGAGCAGATGCCCACTCTTGGGTCTGCCTTTTCTTATGATTCTTTGAGACTCTAAGACTCATGCAGTTACATGTGTCTTACTTTCTAACATATTTTAGCCTATTTTAAGATAATTTTAATAATATATCCAACTCTATTTCATGTAAAGTGGTTAGTACTGAAATTATTTTCAATGTCAATGCCACAAATACAAATGGGTTGAGTCAAGTCCCTACAACTGTAGCACATCTCCTCAGGTTGATGAAGGTGGTAATATGGAGCTGTGTCTGACCCTTATCACTGCCAATTCTATTCTTCACCACCCACACATTCTCAATCCATTCTTAGTCTGCAGAGATCATGTCTGGTCACCCCAATTTCTAAAAATTCTATTTAAGTTTCCCATATTTAGCTCTTAGGTATATTTTTTAGCATAACCTTCACAATATTTTGCTTTAAAATAATAGGAAGTTATGAGCAGGTATTTCTATAAACCTATGAAATCTTATCTTTATTTAATTTCTACTCTTAATTTTATTTCCAAGAATTTACATAATGTTGAATGTTTTAAGAATTAAGAGTTAAGCCTGGCAAGGAGGCACACACCTTTAATCCCAGCACTCCGGAGACAGAGGCATGCAGATCTCTGATTTCAAGTCCAGCTTGGTCTACAAAGTGAGTTCCAGGCCACCTGGGCTTCAAGGAAGCCCTGTCTCAAAAAAAAAAAAAAAAAAAAAACTAAAAATTTACAACTAAACTACAAGGAGTTAAACAAAAACTAGGGAAAAGCAAGATTCATTAAATATGTCCACTGTCCTACTTTGCTTCCATATTGTTGTGGTAAAACATACAAACTTGGGGAAGAGAGGTTTCATTTGCTTATTATAGCTCATAGGCTTCGAGGAAAGCCAAGGCAGGAACTCAGGGCGGGAATCTATAGGCAGGAACTGAAGCATACAGGATGAGGAATGCTTTTACTGGCTTGCGCTTCAGGCTTGTGCTCAACCTGCTTTCTTATACAACCTAAGTGTACCTACCAAGGATGGCACAACCCACAGTGGGCTGAACCCTCCAACATCACTCAACAATCAAAAAAATGCCTCACAGGCATGCTCAGAGGTCAGTCCCATAGAGGAAATTCCCCAGTTGTGGTTTCTTCTTTTCAGGTGTGTCAAATTGACAACTGAAGCAATCCAGCACATCCATGATGGATATCCAACCATGAACACAGCATGCTTTACAGGCAGATTACTGTGAACATAGGCAATGATTCTGAGGTGTTTTAGGAAAACTATACTAGCATTAGTTTAGAAGTTATTATCCTTCTTGGTCTTGACATGACACAGAATTGATTAATGTGAATATTTGGAATAGAATGGTGCAATAGAAGATATTTCTTTTTATTTTTATTTTATATATCTGAGTGTTATGCCTGTATTCATGTAAATGCACCATGTGTGTACAATGCCCATAGAGATGAGAAGGCAGCATTGGAACCCCAGAAACTGGAGTGCTGGGAAAAGAACCTGGATCCTCTTCGGAGCCATCTCCCCAGTCCTGGAAGACACTTCTTATGCTTATGTCATTGAAAATTTCCTTAGAGGGCAGATATTCAGAGATAAACAAATGTGGTTCATCATTTAATCCAAAAACACTGAAGAAATATTTGGTGCAGTTCCTTTTAATTATTTCTCAATATCTGTACATACTAAGGATGCTTATTGGAGTCTTTCATGTGAACACTTATCTGAATCACAAAGAAGATGAGAAAACAGAAGCTGGCAAGGTTAGAAACTTCTTTAATTCAGCCTTATCAGTTTTAAAGATAAATTTTATTTCTGTTCCTATCTAACTTCAGTGCTTATGCTTTAATGAAAACCAGTCCCACTTCTCCAAGGGCTAATGACTTGTACCTTATAAGATGAAAACTTGCTGCACAGAAGACTATTGATTTTTGCCCTTTTGATTTCGTTTACTTAAATCCATACTGAGGTATTAGCAGGGCATGGTATAAGCAAACATAAGAGAAGTGAGGAAATCTCTAGATCAATCTGTGTCAATGTCTAGGCTGGGAATAATGGAACAGTTAAAACAAGATGCCACTTTAGTTACTTCAAAAAAATAACTTCCTCTTTAGTACACAGGAATGAAATCTTTGTTCAAATTACTTAGAATTGTTACGTTATCAAGACAGTTTACAATTGCATTTTGTTTTCCTTTTTATCCAAAGAGTCATTTCTGGGAAAATTATGAAAGAATTAGCAGGTAGTTATCAGTAGAGATTTTGCTGATTAATTTTGAATGTGCTGTAGCAATATCACTGACTACATGGGAGTTACATTCCACATGAAACATGAAGATGGCTTAACTCTGTTGGTGTCTCACATGAGTGTTACATTCATCTGTGTGCATGTATTTTGAGAACCATATAATACTGTGATGAAATTTATTCTAACATGATTCTGAAATATTTCAATGAAGTCAAATACTAATATAACAGTTTATACTTTTATAATATTTTATACTCATTTATGCATTTTCATATGGACACCTAGAATGCACTCAAAACACAGGTTTTTATATATTTCCTCCACTAACTTTTAGAAATGGACAATCTTATCACTTCTGTTCATTACCGCAAATATTGTTTAAATCAAAAATGCTGAATTTGTACTATATGGTTCCTAAGCATGCAAAAGACCCATGCTGACTCAGTAAGTCAAAATCCAAGCATAGAACTGGAGACATGGACAGCAGGCCCCAATCTTAGCCGAGGTACTATTGGCAACTGATTACTTCTGGGTGAGGGAGAGTTGATCTTCTTTAAGAGAATGATTCTAGATAGACTGGGTAGAATCCAGTGGTTGAACTTGCGCTGAAAGACATCTCGGTACACAAACTTGACTCAATAGGCCTTAACATGTATGGGAGAATGTATAAAATTCAGTGGGGGTGCTGGGAGGGTACTGATGTGGGTAGGGGTATAAATACGATTAAATTTATCATATGAACTGCACAAAAATTCAATAAATATATATATATAATATCAAAATAAAATGCAAAGAAAATAAAAAACTATCAAATTTTTAAATAACTGTATAATCAATGACATGATTTCTAACTTTAGCCATATATGACATGATATGGAACTTATGATATTCTGATATTTATTTTACTACCAGTATTTTAGCAAAAGAAAATATAATTTTAAGCACATCTTCAATAATAATCTCTGAAGCTCAGAACCAAATATGAGCAATATAGCAGTGTCTGTGCCAAGGACCAAGAACCAAAGCCCCAGTATGAGTATATAGAAATGTGTTTCAATTTTAGTATTTAATACCTTCATTCAGATCTATGACCTAAATTTATATGTCATCCTTTTATAAAAATATAATCTCTACATGTGTGTGCATATATTTATATGATTCTTTAAATATTATAAAATATGTAGAAACTTATAAAACTATTGCACCTTACCTTTTTTATTAAAAATCCATCCTAAAATTCATATGAAATCTCAGGAGAATCCAGATAACCAAAGCAATTCTAAGCACAAAGAACAATGCTAGGGAGGATTACATAACAGAGCTATAGTCATAAAACAGTGTGCTATTGGTGAAAAAAAGAGACTTATAGGCCAATGGAACAAAATAGAAGATAGAACATGAATAAACACAATTACAGCTTCCAGATATCTGACACAAGTGCCCAGAACACATGCTTTAGGAAAAGCAACATCTTCAAAAAATGATGCTGTCAAAATTAGATTTATACATGCAGAAGGATGAAATTTGGCCCTTACCTATCACATTGCACTAAGTCAACTCCAAGTGGATCAAAGATCTCACTGTGAAATCTGAAATGCTGAAAGTATTAGAAGAATATATATGGAGTATCCTACAAGATATAACTGCAGGGAAGAGTTTTGAAATCAGACATCAGTAACTCAGGAACTAAGGACAAAAAATCCTCCTGTACAACAAAGGAAAGGACTAAGTGAGTCAAGAAGATGTCTACAGACTAGGAGAAAACTTCACCAGCTCTTCATGTGACAGAGGATTAATGTCTGGAATTTACAAAGAACTCAATAAACAATGAAGCCAGAAAACAAAACACCCAATTTAAAAAATGGGTTATGAATCCTAGCACTCAGGAGGCAGAGGCAGGCAGATCTCTGCAAGATCAAAGCCAGCCTGGTCCACAGAGTGACTTCTAGGAAGGGAACTAGGGACTAGGGGAGACCTTGTCAAAAAATAAATGAAGAATTTTAAAACAGGCTATGGGTTTGTACTGAAGTTTAATCGCCTTATAGATGATAAATTTGACTTAGTATTTGTGTTTTGAGTAGATATGACTAGGATATGAGTATATAGTAGCCGTAGATTGAATACTGAGGAAGCTACTCGTGTTCCACCAGGATCTGTGTATACCGTTTTGTAGCTTGATAAAGCATCATGACCAAGGCAACTTACTGAAGAAGGCATTTACTGGGCATCTAGTTCCAGTGGGATAAGAGTCTTTTATGACATAGAGGCATGGTAGGAGGCCACTAAAGCAGAAAGCTGAGAGCTTGCATCTTTCATCAGGCACAGGAAGCAGAGAAAGAGACAAACTGGAAATGGGGCAAGGCTAGGGAGTCTCAAAACCCACCCTCAGTAACATGCTTCCTCTGGACAGCCATACCTACTAAGCATCCAGAACCGCCACCACCAAAGTATTCAAATATTGGAGCCTGTTGGGCGGGGGGAGGCATTCTCATTCTAACCATTATAGTCTCCACAGTGTTTTAAAAAGCTGTAAAACACCAAAATGATAATTTGTAATTAGGTCTACTACCAAATCTGTATTGGGTAAGATAGTATTTGAAAGACTTAAAGTATCCAAATAAGAATTTACTAGTAATGGGTCTGGAGAGATGGCTTAGCAGTTAAGAGCACTGACTGCTCTTGCAGTGGACCCGGGTACAATTCCCAGCATCCACATGGTGGCTACGAAAGTCCTTAACTGCAGTTCCAGGGAATCTGAAGCCATTTGCTGATCTCTGTGGCATTGTACTACACAGGTGCATTCACATAAATACAGACAATGCATTCATACACATAAAATAAGAATAATAAATAAAATAGTTTTTAAAAAGAATTTACAAGTAAGCTCTTGCTATGCAACACATCACGCCCGTAGTAACAATCATGTCTATAATACCCAGTAGTTTGAGAATGCTTTCATGTGGAAGCACATTATTAGCCATATGAATACAGCAGTGGGTACATCTGTAGGCAAACCATTCTATCTGCCATATCTTGTTAGCTTGGGCTTCTTGTTGTGTCCTTAACTGGAATATCACTAATGGAACAGCATGTATTATGCAGAAAACTGTATTCTATTTAAATCCAGTAAGATTTTATACTTTTAACTGCTTTAATGTACTATAGCTAATCACTTTATCTAATATTTTAATGATTATTTTCTTTGAGAATTCATATAACACATTTTGATCATATTCACTCCAACTCTTCCCTTCAATTATTCCTAGATGTAACCCAACTCCATACCCATTCAACATTGTGTCCTGTTTTTATTTTAACTTAATAACCCATCATCTCCAATATGTACCATCCATATACTTCTCAAAGTAGAGCTATCTACTGGAGCATGGCGGACCTGCCATGAGCCATACTCTTAAGGAAAATTGACTGTCCTTTCCTCCCCAAGAAACCATCATCTTTCTATAGCACCTCAGTTAGGAGTGGGGACTAGTGAAGCCCTCCCTGCCTCCATGCTAGAATGTTGACTTGCTTGATTTTGTGTACTTCTTGTGTAGGCAACCACAGCTTCTGTGAGTTCCCCAGTACAGTGGTCCTGTGATGTCCAGATGACATCATGTCACTCTGACTCTCCCTTACCTCTGGACTCTTACAATCTTTCTATCCTTTCTTCTGCTGTGGTTGCTGAGCCTTGGGAAGGAGTGAGATATAGATAGATGTCCCATTTATAACTGAAAACTCCACATTCAACCATTTTCTGCACTTTGACCAGTTGTGAGTTCCTTCATTAACCACCATCCATTTCACAAAGAAATTTTATTTTAGATAATAAGTGACTGTCCTGGTTTGTTTCTTCATTACTGTGACAAAACACTCTGACCACTACCAACTTGGGGAGGAAAGGGTTTATTCAGCTCACATATCCCAGGTCGCAGTTCATCAGGGAGCCCAAGGTAGGAACTCAGGGTAGGAACCTGGAGGCAGGAGCTGGAGCACAGGCCATGGAGGAACGCTGCTTACTGGCTTGCTCTCCTGGCCCCTGCTCAGCCTGCTTTCTTATGCAACACAGGACCACCTGCCCAGGGGTGGCACCACCCATAGTGGGCTGGACCCTCCCACATCACTCATCAAGAAGATGCCCCTCAGACATGGCTACAGGCCAGTCCAATAGAGGGAATTCCCCAGATGAGCCTCCCTCAATCCAGGTGTGTCAATTTGACACTAAAGCTATCCAACACAGTGACATTAACATTTAAAAACACAATTTATTGTTTAATTTTTCTGTATACTCATACAGATGTTGCCCATAAGTCTGTAAGTACACCTGTGTCGTAGAATGGCTGTGGAGGCCAGAAGAGAGTGTCGAATTCCCCTGGATCTAGAATTACAGACAGTTGTTAGCTGCTTTGTGGGTGCTGGGAATTGAACCCAGGTCCTCTACAAAAGAAGCTAGTGTTCTTAACCACTGAGCCATTTTCCGGCCCCTAAATTAAAATTAACAGTCTTTTGCATACAAATTATGTGGTGCCATACATCAGGGTATAATACACACAGAGAGACAATTACACATATGTGTATGTATATGTATGTGCAAGCATACTTTATGACTGGTGCAGGTAGTTCTTACAGAAAAAAGTGGCTGCGCTGTCAAGGCCATCATGACTGTGAGGAGAATGGTGAAGATATTTGAATATTTAAGGCATGGAACTATATTTGTGCCGATTCTACTTTGTAAAAACTGCTTTCTGCCTGCGTATGCTTTCAAAAGAATGAAAGAGATGGACTGATTTCATATAGCTGACCTTCTAAGACATGTGCATCACCCCAACATCAACCTCAGCCTCAGGTATATTAACAAGAACCGAAATAGTAGACTCAAGGAGTCTAACATCCCTGAGCATAAATTAAACACAGAGTGGAACTGGAAAATGATATCCACAGTAGCCTAAATCCCTTAACTGTCACCTTCTTTGTACTAATTTCTATAACGCTGTTTTCCTCCTGTTTTTAAAAATAGCAGCCAGAGGTAGTGACTCAGGCCTTTAATCCTAGCAGTCAGGAGGCAGAAGCAGGTGGATCACTATGAGTTAGAAGCCACCCTGGTGTAGACAGTGAGTTCAAGTCAAGCCAGGGCTAAACTGTGAGATCCTGTGTCTCTAAATAAATAAAAATAAATAAATAAATAAATAAATAAATAATATATATATATTAATGAAATAAATGCAGTTTTTTACTAAAGCCAGAAGGGATAGGAAGAGCGAGAACAAAAGTTAACATTCTAGAACTTCAACACGAAATAGAGTTTTTGTCAAATTTCACAATTTGGGTCTTATTTATACTATAGATGACCAATGAGAACTTTTATAATTAAATTTTAACTCATAAGGACATGAATACATATTATGAAGACTTGTTTGGGAGATGACTGTGGAAAAACCAAAAGTAGCATTATAAATCATTAGATTATTCACCAGATGATATGCCAAAAGTAGAAGTGTTTTAAGAAATCAATAAACATCAAAGATTAATGTGGATAAATTTTGAGTACAAAAACAGAAACAGTGTCACTATTCTAAACATTCGGTGCTCCTAGATATAATTTCTAAAATGCAAAATATTGCAAGGAGGAACCTTGCATTCTAAAATATCATACTTTTAAATCAAGACTGTGGCATATAGCTTAGTAATTTTTCATTTGAAGGAGAAAAATGAAGTCATCAGTTTAAAAAAAAAAGTAATTAACAGTAATGATCACCAAGAAGTTTCTTCCTTATCTATAAAATAGCAGAAGCCGAAGCATTAGCTGTCAGGAAGTGACATGACTGCCCACAGAGATGAAGAAATTTCATTATAAAGAATAGAATGTGTGAGGCAGGGTCTGGAAGCAAACCTCTTGTAGGCTTGCACCTACCGTTGTGGGTTATTAGCATCTGGAGCTGCCCATCTAGTCATGAGGCTTTGAAGCATCTTCATGGTGCACAGTATTGCCTAGGAAGCACACAGTTCATGATGACTCCCAGAAGCAGGTTACAGAAACTATTGGCAGCAGAAAAACATTTGTAGCAGTGTTTATTTAGTACCATACGATGTACATGGAAGCTTTTTCCTGGGTGTAATTCTCATAAAGGCAATCAATCCCCAGGAGCAAATTGGCTTGTTCACTACCAAAATCATTACTCTTTTGTTTGTGTCTTAGCTTGATTTTTGTGGGATTCATCACAAACAGGGATTCTAGGGATACCATTGTAAATACAGGAAACTGGATGGCTTCAGCATATTAAATTTATTCCCTCAGAATTTTCAAGGATGGAGTTCTTATACCAAGGTCTCCATAGTATTACTTTCTTCTTCAATCTCTCTTTCAGGTTTGCATTGCGTACCTCTGCCCTGTGTCTTCCACATGGGTTTACTTTGATGTGCCTACAGATTTGGTGTCCTCTCTGTTTCTAAATTTTTCTGTTTCTATAAGGAAACATGCAAGACTGGATTAAGGCATTCTTAAGAAAATCAGTTTAATTTAAAGACCCTGCTTGCAATTGTCAATTTCTGAGGACTTAGCACTTAGAATTTCAACAAAGGAACTTTGACTGAACACAATTTAGCCATATCAATAGTGTCAGGCAAATATAAATGACCAATAACTATGAGAAACATTTTTAAGGTTTCTTAAAAATCATTTATATCGTTATAATTTAAAGTTGTACATAATTTTTGTTGTACAAAATAATTCAGTTGACAGACAAAAAAGAAATGTTAAAGTAATAAAGCAAACTATTTTTAAAGATTTTATATTTTGAGAACAGTGTTTGGTTCACAGAAAAAAAAAAAGGAGAGGAAGCTACAGATATATCCTATATCTGCAACTGTACCCAGAAGGCACAGACCATGAAACAACAATCCCGGGCCAGATTGGAAGATCTCCCTGTGAGCGCGTGGTCAGGGATGTGCTAGAATCCCACAAAACAATACGTGTATTTGTCATGGCAGTTGGTTTCCAACCCAAGCAGAACAGATGGTCAGCCCCTATTGCTAAAGGCACGATATACCCTGGCAGTAGGACATAAAGAATTCAAGCTGGAGCTGGTCATGGTGTCAGTGGTTTCCAGTCATGGTCACTTCCCCCCACTGAATAGAAAGACTATCATAGTGGTAAGAGCAGGAAGAAGATTTTTCTTCACTTCTTCAGAAGGAAGCCAAGAGAAGGCATATAAAAAAAGGCCAGGACAAGACATACCACTACGGGCACATACTCAGTGACTTATTTCCTCCATTTAGGCTCCATCTCCTACCTCTCACCATGCCACGATAACACCACCATATTATTAGTCCAAATGGATTATCTGACCATCAGTAGGAGATCTCATAATTTAATCATCTCTGGAAATATACCATAGACACATTCAAAGTTATAATTGCTCATCTCTTAAGTATTGCCTATTCCTATCAAATTTATAAGATTATCCATAACAAGATTAATAATTGTAAATGATGCTAGTTGGATGAAAGAGCTTTACTAAAATTAAAAATATAAAATATTTCAAATTCAAATCCAGAAGAACTCAAAATAGTGATTATAAATCAATTCTTTAAAAACACGTGACTTGCAAGTTGTGATGACTCCCACTGAAATACTCAGCCCTTGGGAGACTGAGTAAGTATTTCTATACTTTGATGACAGCATGGGCTACATGGTGAATTCCAGGCTATCCCAGGCTGCTGAATGAGGCCCTGTCTCAAACCCAAAATGATGAGAACTATGAAATAATTAAAGGGGGTGGGAATTACGAGAGAGACACAGAGAAAGGAGATAGACAAGGCAGAAAGATTTGAAACAATGGTAAACCATTACCCTAACAAAATTATCTATCACATTTGATTGGGTATCTATAAAATTAAAACTAAGAGACTGATTTTATGGAAAAAAAAAAACTTCTAAGACTCTGCTATTGTTGCTATTACCTGCACAATTATCCTGAGAATCTAAAATATATTCAATTTTAATGGGTTGATTTTCTTGATAATGCAATTCTGATAATGCCAAATTACTTGACATATTTTTATCTCTAAAATTATAGATAATTGTACGATTGCTCTTTAATTCTTCCCTACTCTCTGCTTATGCATAAAAGTACAAAAGCCATTTCTTTGTTGTATTATTAATTCAAACAAAAAGCTTGAACATTGTTTTTAAATTTTAATATATTTGTGCATTTTATAATGACAGCTAAGTGGCCATCTTGTTTTCCTTTCTACAGTATTCTTCTTTACAGGGGATGGTGTCTTGATAAGACAGGTCATCACTGGATTTTCTTAATAAAGATACCAATAATTGTTTGTACATGATGAGAGAAGTAAATTCTTTTTTAAAAAATATTTTATTATTTTTTATATGTACAAGTATATTGCTTGCATGTATGTGAGTGCACCCATGATCATGCAATGCAGCAGAGCTCAGAAGAGGGCTTCAGATTCCCCTGGAAATGGAGTAAAGGACAGTTCGTAGCCACCATGTAGGTGCTGGGAATCAAACATGGGTCTTCTGCAAGATATTACTGAATGTTTTGTTTACATGCAGTTTTTACAGTAGCAACATGTACAAGAGTGAGTTTAATCAATGCTCCAAATATGATATTTTCTGTTTCATTGGAAGCATATTCATTAAATATCTAATGGGATTAAACATCAGAATGAGATTTGAACCTGAGGTCAAAGATAGCACCATTTTGGGTTAGATACAAGAATTTCTGGCTTTAGTTGCCACTTCATTGAAAGCAACATTAAATGTTAGTCTTTTCTTTCAAACCCTGGAAAATCTGGCTTATGAAAAAGACTTATAATCTTTGAATCTTACCATAAGAGACTTTTGTTTAATAAAAGGCACTTATGCATATTTGAAACTGGTGGTCTGGGCAGTGGA
This sequence comes from Nannospalax galili, assembly GCF_000622305.1. Lineage (NCBI taxonomy): Eukaryota > Metazoa > Chordata > Mammalia > Rodentia > Spalacidae > Nannospalax > Nannospalax galili. The sequence goes on from NW_008339040.1 coordinate 190,765, forward strand.
GCTCTTCCCCCTCCCTGATGCCAGTTCTTTCAAGGAAAAACAGTGAGGTCAGACTCCAGTCACTGGGGAAAAGACACAGGGCTCCTGTGTTAAAAGTGAGGTGCTAGCAGCACTGCAGAGTTGTTGGATAAATCAGAAGTAATATGACCAATAATATTTTCAGCCTAATAGCTTTTTTTTCTTTCAGGAAGACAACTTATGCAAGTCTATATCTTATAAGTCATCTTATTAGTAGATTCACATTGGCCATAGCTAACTCTTATAAGCATTAAGTATTTTATATTTTCTTAATAGATTCAATTGTTTAATTTTATTTTCTATTATAATTGCCATTTGGATAATTTATGGTTTTTTGATGCATTTCCATATCTTCCCAACATTTGCAAATCTAATTTCTGTTGATAAATTCCTTGGGTTTTCCAAAAGTGAAATAATATAAGGAAATGATGTGTGTTGTCTACTAACATCTGTTGACTACGCCTGATGTTCATTTCAGCATACCTCATTAGCAGAATGCTAAAAACAGAGTTTGTCAGTGGAGTGACAGAGGTCATTTGGACTTTTATTTTAATGAGAATATATTAACTCTTTAGCAATTAATTTATTGTTCTTTCAAATATATGTCAATTTGACAAGTGCCTTTTTATTTTAGATTTGTCTGTAAATTGATCTTCACTTTGAACTGACAAATCACCATTCTACTTTATGCTTAGCATAGCTTGTTATTGGAAATAGATGGTGAATAGACATGAATTATTAATTAGCTATCTTCTCAATTATATAATCAGTTATATCCCATATCCCTTAATGTCCTTATGTTATCATAATAAAATTTTCATGATAATTGCAAAGCTCTAAAGAAAGAATTCAAAGAACTAAGTAAATGGAGATATGAGTTATGTCACTGGTTAGAAAGATTCAGTGTTGTTAAGATGATAATTTGTCTGACTTTGGAATTCAGATTCAATTCAAATGCATTTAACACCAACAAGGCATACTGTCAATCTTGACAAAGCGATTTTGAAATTTATTTAGAATTATAAAAAGTTAGATTAGGGAATCTCATTGACTGAGGAGAATAAAGTCAGAGGACTGACTTAAAGATTCATGTGCAAGATTCACTGTGTATCTGTGGCACTCAAGACAAGCTGATACTGCTGAAGACAGATATGTCACTACAGCAGAGTGGGGGGCCCAGAAACAAGCTCGTGAGCATGTGCTCGCTTGTTCTTTGACAAAAGAGAACAGGCGAGTCAGTGGATACATGAACAGTTGATGACTTCACTATAAGAAAAAAAAACTTACAACCCTTAGACAACATACAAGTTAATTCCAAATATATTAAATACCTATATGCAAAAGCAAAATTTTGAAACTTGTAGAACTTTGGATGGGAGAAATTTACATGAAGATCAGTTGATAACATTTCAGATATAGTAACAAAGGCAATAAAGAAAATAATTCAGCAAGTTGACATCATGAATTATATATATATATGTAATAAATATATTGTATATGCATGTGTGTATGTTGTGTATGTCTGTAGTGCATTATAGCATGTGTGTGTATGTGGTGTATGTATGTGGTATGTAGAATATGTATATGGTGTTGATGCATGTGATGTGCACTTTTTGTGGTATATGTGATGTGTGTGTAGTGTAGGTGTGGTATGTGTATGTGTATGATATGTGCAATGTTTGTGTCCATATGAAGTGTGTGGAGTATGTGTGGCATGTACATGAGTTTACAGTGTATGTATGGTGTGTGTAGTATATGTGGTGTGTTTGTTTAGTATATGTGTGCTGTGTGTGCATGGTGTTTGTGTGTAGGGTATATGTGTTGTGTTTGTATGCTTGAACTGTGCATGTGGGGTGTGCGTGTGTGTGTTTGTGTGTGTGCATTCCTTTTGGGTTGCTATGTAGCTCTTTCCATTTAATTAAAACATTCTCAACTGTAATGGGACATGAGACTTATAAGACCCAGGGAATAAAACTCATAAGGCTCAGGAACTCCCTAAATGTGAGATTCATAGGGCCATTCCCTAAGGTAATAGTTACAGGATTTTTTTTTTCTGGGAATAGAAGAATTTTCAACCTTCTAAACTGCCTGCAAATGTGTGTGGAGTTCCAGGGATGCAGTTTTCTTAAGTCATTGCCCATGCTAGGATGGGCTTTTCACTGATGCAGGTTGTGTCTTCTGTGCCCCTCCTAGGTAACTGCACACCTAGAGTTCTGTAAGTAGCCACACTGAACTCATTGACTTCACTGAGGAAGACACTAGTGGAACCATTTCTTTTGTTAGTCATTGATGGGAGTAAAACGATTTTTGTTCACATGTGCCAAAGAAACTTCACACAAAAAAATTGTTTCTAAACAAGGATAGAAAGAGCTGAAGATGAAGGGAGCTAATGCATGGCACTGGCAAGAGATTCGGGGAAATGATGATTTGTCTATCTGAGGGTCTAGCATCAGGGGCAATTCTGATTTGGCTATAACTTCTCATGTGGTGTGGGATGGGTAGCCTCTTGGCTGTAGTAGCAGCAGTATGCTTACTGCAATACATGATACAGCATGATATAACAGTCAACTGCAGCCTCAGACGAGCTGTCTGAAAATGAAGGTTCTCTGGGAGGAACACAGTGTGGAAGGCTTCTTCCTCTAAGTTTTATGAGGTAGCTTGCCTCCTCAATAATAGGATCTACCTCATGAGTACAGGGATGCCACCAAGTGCCTGAGAGACAATACACTATATCACAATCACTAAAAGGAACATATATGTTATAAGACCATAAGCAGACTGTGGCAGCTATTTTGAGGCCCTTTCTGTGTGCATTAAAGCAAATGCATGTGACTGGGGTTGTGTTTTCTATTCCTAAAGAATTTGCCTATGTAAAGGAAAACTTTTAATAGAAAAGGACATGTGGTGCTATCTTCCTGATTAGCTTATGATTTTCCAGGAAAATTAGATAAAGAGAGAATGGGATGGAATTATTGGCAGACATTTGTTACAGTTGGCAGAATGCATGGGAAAGAGGACCCAAGTTGAATTCGTGCTAATACGTGTTTTCATTAAAATCTTTGAACTTACAGGGAGAATTGGACAATGAATGAGAGACAGCAAGGGAAGAATGGAGGTGGACAGCACTCACCTCTAACCTGGAGGAGAGATCAAGGGAAGTTCATGATTCAACATGCAGATAAGGGCCTTTAGGTTGGTACAGTACAGGATACTATGGTAACCTGAGAATAGTCTCCCTTCCCACTGCTTGAATTTTGGGAAACTTTTAAACCTTTAATGAAAAAGCTTCTCTCACCTTGATTACTGAAGCCATTGGAGGTGTCTGTAGATGGATCAGTCTGAATTCCAGAAGCAGAGAGACTTTAGTAAAAACCCATGCATCACTCTTTGAGTCAAAGGCTCTGTAACCTGAGGAAAAACTAGAATAATCAGTTTCTAATGGACTTACTCCTATGAGCTATTGAGGACACTTGTTTATCAGTAGCTGAGCTTCTACCAGTATCAGGGACTGAAAGGCAAAGGAGAGGACAAGCCTTCCTGGGAGAGCAGGCATGAAAGAGGCTGTGTGTGTTACCCAGTTCACCAAGTCTGAAGATTATGCTTACCAGAGAGTTATAAAAACGGCACGGGAATGAAACTTTTAGAATCTCTGCTGTGCCCACGGTGGATCATGGTCTTTATAAGGTAGTAGACACTCTGGCAGAACTGCATGATTTAAGTAGCATGTATAGTTGATGTGTAAGGATGAAAGCAATCAATAGCATATGAGAAAAGGAAAAGGCCGACCAAGGGGCCTGTCTGTGCTACTCAAAGGCACATGTGACAACACTTGTGTCTAGACAGAGGTCCTAGGGAAAGATTCACAGTAAATAGAATACTAAGTCAGTGATCCCCTGGAAGGCTTGGAGGCTGTGCAGCAGTTTTCAAGGAACAGAAATGGGCTCTCTTCCTCCATCTACTCCACAGAACTTAACAGTGTTCTTTAGATGAAACAGCTGATGGAAGTGGTGATAGTTTCATGCATTTTCTAACCCGCTACTGTTTTTTTTTTAATCCTCTTCGCCATTTAAGAGCAACTGGCACTTGCTTGAAGCAGACAGCACAGGCCTTCCTATTATAGATCCTACTCACTATCCAGAAAACTGTTTCATTATGCAATACTAACTTGAACATCTTAAAGAGTTTGAACAAATATATCATACAGAGGCAGGAAAAGGCTCTACCCAAACCCATAAGGTTGCTGAATGAAAATCCGAATGTCAAGAGTGCACTGCCTTCTGTGGCCAGAATGGACCCAGACACTCCACAAGCCACAAATCTATTATCATCTCTGTTGATCTCATGCCAGAGCTAGATGGTAGCATGCTATTGCTGAAGATACAGCAATTATGGGTGAAGGACATGGAGAACTCATGCTGGCACTGAGTGGGAAACACTTCTGTGGTGTCTGGGAGGCACTATGCAGCCTGCTGGGGGAGAAATAGCACCAACAGTCCTGTTCAGTAATGCAGTCTGTGTGCTACATTATGAATATGTGAAGAAATCTGTGCATGCTGCTACAATGGTGGCAAAATTGTTACGGCTACACTGAACCCTTCCAATTGGATGAAAGGCCCACTGTGTAAGAGGAATCTCATATCTGGTATTGCAAACTACACAAAAATCTGAGGTTTCAGGGAGGTTATAGGCCCTGATGTGGGGGTGGGGCAACTGCTATTTTTTTTTTTTTAATGTTTGTGATGTGTACGGCAAATTACCGCCTAACTATTTGTGTTTATACTCCTAGATGACTTCTGCTGTCTACCTTGGTTCATCCTTGGTCAGTCATAGAGGTAAAAATGTTTCATATTTATAGCCTGTCACTTGAAAACAAGTGGCTATGGCTGTAGCACAGTAACCTAATGCCCAGTCAAAGATGAAAGAAAATAATCAACATCTGCATCACTCCCTCAAAGGTTCAGAGAATATCATAGAACATCAAGGGTGAACATGAGCGTCAGGAAAAAGAATGGAGGTGGTATGCTATTTCCTCTAAAAGGAAACATGCCTTCCTGGGGAGAGAAGGGAAGCTTCTAAGAGATCTGAAGTGAAAGAAGCATTCAAGGCTCAGGAAGTAAACAAAACTTATAAAATCAGAAACTCCTCAAACTTACAAGGTATAAGACCCTTCTTGAGGCTCCAGTTATAATGACAAGTGTTGAGGAGACTGTACTCTTCCATCTGCCAAGCTACCTGTAAGCTCTTCAGTTGCTCCAGGAATGCAAATTGCTCAAGCGCTTGCTCATGCAGAAGTCGCTCTTCGGTAATGTAGCTGGCTTCACGTCACCCATTCCTCTGTAACTAACCCTCACCTATGCTCCATAAGTAGTATCAGTACACTTATTGGTTAACTAGATTCGGGTGGAATAATGTTTGGGCCTGTCATCACTGCTTTATTTAGGATGATTAGGCATTTGTTCACATCTGCCAAGAAAGTTTGTATCATACAGTTAGCAAGAGACAATGTCAGGAAAACAGAAACACAAGCCACAAATTCGGAGAAAAGATTTACAAAATGTATAACTGATAAAGATGTCAATAAATAATACAATAGAAGATTAAAAAGGATCCAAATAGGAAGGGATGAAGTGAGGGTATCCCTGTTTACAGATGATACAGTTCCATATAGGTGAAACCCTAAAGTCTTCCTGCAAAAAATCTCAGAACTGATAGTACTACTGGCAATGTGACAGAATACAATTTTACTGAACAATATCAGTAGTTTTCCTACATACCAATGACAAACTGATAAGGAAATCAGAGAAACAATCCCATTAACAATAGCTTCAAAACTATTTAGAAATAAACATTGCCAAGTTCATGAAGGAACTGTATAAAAATAAAAACTTTGAAATACTGAAGAAATTGAGAAACACTTTGAGCTTCTCAAGGACTAGAAGAATGAATATTGTAAAAATAAATTTTAAGTTTAAAAAAACATTAACATATATTTATATTAAAATTTTGTACACTTCATACAAAACATCTTAATCCTATTTATACCCCCTTCCTTATCTGTACTCCTCCATAGACCCCCACTTAATTTCATGCATGCTGTCATATACGTTAAGGCTTATTAAGTCCAGTGTGTGTACCCAGATGTCTTTTGGCACAAGTTCATTCACTGGAGTCTAGTCAGCCTGCCTAGCATCTCTCCATAAAAAAAGTTCACCTCTCATTCACCCAGCAGTAATCAGCTTCCAATAGTTCTTCATTCAAGTTGGACCTGCTGTCTATTTCCCCACTTCTGTGCTGGTTTTGTGTCTGATTGAGTTTTCATGGGTCTTGCGTATGCTGACACTATGGCTGTAAGATCATATGAGCAAGTTCCCAGAGACATGAAAGACCATTTTCTTATGATCGTGCACTAACTCTTATTCTTACAGTCTTTCCACCACCTCTCGGCAATAGCCCCTGAAGGGAAGTTTAATATAGGAGTCCTATCCAGGAATACAAACTCTACATTATCTTATTCTCTACACTTTTGCCAAATTTGGCTTCTATGTGCATGATGCTCTGTTGCACGAAGAAGCTTTCCTGGTGAGAATTGATGGATGCATTAAGTCTCTCTACGCCCCGTTCTGCTATGTTCCATAAGCCTTGGGTGGAGAGGTTCCACTGCAAATGTGTCACTTAGGGCTGGGCATCATTCAGACACATATTCTCTGTGTGTGACCAGTTGTGGAACTCTAATCATCTCCATTTATTTCAAAAAGAAGCCTCTTTGGTGAGTGATATATGGTACACTTATATGTGAACATAATGACCCATATTTAGCACACAGTAAGACATAATATTTGTGCAGGGATATGACTGAGTAGGGTTTTCTCTAAGATCTATTACCTTTCCAGCCCTGTGTATTTGGCTATGTTTGTAGTGTCACACATGGGGTGGTGGTGGGGGGGAGGAATAATAAGAGACAGGTATTATCAAGGCAAAAAATTGGGGAAAATGGGTGTACTTTAACTGATAAGGGAGTAGGGATGAGAGAAAGAGAGAGAGAGAGAGAGAGAGAGAGAGAGAGAGAGAGAGAGAGAGAGAGAGAAATCTTTGATGGTACAAAAAACCAGATGGAAATGTAATAACTCAAAAACTTACTGAAAAATATACATATAATAATCTGAACATGAGTACATGTGTAATTAAGGTCTGTATAACAAGAAACACAGTGTCAGAATGGAGAAAGCTCCCTTTCAGTTGTTGACCAGGGTAGTCCAAGAGACTCCTCAAATGACATAGTCCATTGTCTCAGCCCTTGATTGTCTCTAGGAACTTGAAGGTAGTAACACCATGTTGCTGAGGACAGGATGCAGAACTTGGAGTAATGGAGCTGAAAGTGACCTGGAACTTTCCTTCATGAAGACTAGCTCTCATAGAGGACACTATGGAAGCTGCTAAGGGAGGAAAAAAATCAGTCAATGATCCAACCCCAGATTTAAAGCCTAATAACCACAAAACTGACCAGTAAAACAAACTGCATCAGTGCAGTAGCGGCACTTTTATCTTGGGTATAATCAACAGCTATCTAATTGGACTTAAAGCCCTCTCAATAGGAGGGATGTCATGTGTAACACTGTAAAACGGTTATCTTCTTTAAAAATGTTCTATTTATTCACATAGTTTATATTATGTTTGAATGTTTACCTGCATGCATGTAAGTACACCCATGTACACAATACCAGTAGAGACCAGGGTAAGTGTTAGGTTCCCCCAGAAATGTAATTACAGATGGCTGTTAATCATGTGGGTGCTGGGAACCAAAATAGGGTCCTCTGGAAAAGAAGCCAGTGTTCTTAACTACTGAGCCATCTCTTCAGTTCTAGAAATGTTTATCTTACCAAAAGCAATCAATGAATTCAATACAATTCCAATAAATATTACAATGCTGCTCTTACAGAAAATAGAAAAGCAGACTTAGAATCATACAGAAGCACAGCAAACATCAGATAGGCCAAACAACAATGAGAAAAAATGGAAACATAAATCACTAAGGACATTCAAGGCAAAGCTGAAGAAAAAGAACACTGTTGGCAGTATTACCATGCTCAATTTCAAATTATACTACAGAATCACAGTAATAAAAACAGCACACTACTGGCACATAAACAGACATGTAGATAAATAAGCTAAAATAGAGGACACAGATACAAGCCACATAATTATAGCTACCGAAGTTTTCACAAAACTGGCAAAAATTCACATTTTAGAGAAGAGACACAATCTTGAACAGATGTTCCTGGGAAAGATGAATACCTCCATGAAGAAGAGTGAAACTAGTTCCATATCTCTCACCATTCACAAAAATAAGCTCCATATTGGTCAAAGATTTTAAGATATAGGCATAGGTATGCACTCTCTGAGTAGGTCTCTGATTGCTCAGGAAATCGGGAAAATGATCAACCAGTTGGATCTCATGAAATTAAAGTTCTTTTTTGTAGCAAAGGAAACTGTTAATCAGTTGAAGTGATAGCATACAGGATAAGGTCAAATCTTTGCTAGCTATGTGTCTTACAGAGGATTAACATCTATAATACACAAAAAAATCAGAAAAGTAAACATGAAAGCAAATAATTTTTCCTAACAAAATTCAAATGTCTAAAAACAAAGTTTGCAAAGGTGTTCAACATAAATAGTCACTGGAGGGGGGGCTGGATAGATGGCTCAGTGGTTAAGAACACTGACTGTTTTTGCAGAAGACCCTGGTTCGAATCCCAGCACCCACATGGCAGCTAACCACTGTCCATAAATCCAGTTCCAGGGAATCTGACAGTCTCTTCTGTCCTCCGCCGGCATTGCACAACACAGGTGCACATACCTACATGCAGGCGATATATGCATACATCAAAACAAATAAATAAATAGTCACTAAAGAAATGCAAATGAAAACTAATTTAACATTCCATCTCAACCCAATCAGAATGGTTATAACCAAGAAAACACATGACAACACATGCTGGCTAGGATGTGGGAAAGAGGGAATCCTTATCCATTTTTGGTGGGAGTGTAAATTGGTGAAGTCACTATGGAAATCAATTTGGAGCTTTCTCAAAATGCTAGAAATAGAACTACTATCTGACCTAGCTGTATCATTCCTGGACACATACCTAAAGGACTTCAGACCTCTACAGAAACTTGCATATCTATATTCATACGGATTTTTTCACAATAGCCAGGAAATGGAATTAGCTATATTTCTGCAAATAATGACTGGATAATGGAAAATATGGTTCATATACACTGCAGAATTTTATTTTCCTGAAAAGAGAAGTGAAATTTATAAAATTTATAAGAAAGTGGATGGAACTATGTAAGGTAATCCAGGCCCAGGAAGATGAAAATCACTTGTTCTCTTTCATATGTGGATCTTAGATTCAAATTTTTATATTAGTATGTTCATTTTGGAGTGTCTGGACAGGTCAGTGAAGTAGAAAAGAGATATGAGAACACATAAGAAGGATCTGTACGAGGTGACAGTATAGTAGAGCACACAAGGGGTGAAAATAAAAGAGGTGAAGTTCTGGCCAGTAAAGGCTGAAAAAGGAGTTCGGGGGCAAGTGAGATGAGGGGTTGGTGAACGGGTTAACCACAACTAAACGTCTGTGGAAAACTCTTGTGGAAACCCCCTACTTTACAATCTCTTTGTAAAAATACTTTTTAAGGCCAGGTGTAGTGGTTCACACATTTAATCAGCTCTTCAGAGGTAGAGGCAGGCAGATTTCTATGATTTTTCAGGCCAGATTGGTTACATAGTGACTTCCCTGCCAGCTGGGGCTACATAGGAAGAACCAGTCACCAGTTTGTTTTTTTTTTTTAAGGGAGAAAGGATTTTTTTTTAAGGGAGGAAGTGCTGAGAGTGATGTAGACAGTAGGTGTCAGGGGTTTCAGTTCATCGTGTTTGGCTCTACTGAGCCAAGCACACTTACAGGCGGAGAGTGACAGAGAGGTGTGCATGACAAGAACTGCACCCAGTGATGACCTTCTTTTAGCTGGGTCCCACCTCTTAAAAATGTCTAGAACCTCGAAAGTAGTGCCACCTGCTGGAGATTTTTTTAAATCTCTTCTTTGATTTATTTATTATTTTTATGGGACTTTTGGCTACTCTAACATTCCCCCCTCTGAAGAGGTAACCGTAAAATATTTTAATGATTAAATAAAAGCTCCCCAATATTTTCCACACTTTGGGCCTTCAGATGGTGTATGTTGCTAAGAGGCCCAAGGACATTGTGAGTTTTAGCCAAGAAACTGGCTACTTTTCTTTCGGGTTGTTTTACTCTAACTGCCTAGCCAATTCCTACCTCCAATTCTTATCACACCAATCTCTGAAGAAGTTATCCAAATCACCATTAGGGAATTGGGATGCAGACTGCTCTGGCTTCTTTCATGCTAAACAGGGCTACAGGTTCAGGCATTGGAGTATGCCTTCAGTGAGTCTAGCTAAAAAAATATTCCAAATTGCATAACTCATATTTCTAGGGGGAAAAGAAAGTCCTTGAATCGGGGATAGGAGATGTGGTGGGGAAGTAAAGGCAAGAGTAATTAGCATTATAAGCTCTAGGCAGGGAACTAGAAAAAAGTCAGAAGAGGGCAATTTTCAAATGTTCATATGAGAGTCCATTGGAATTTCTTGACAAGGGCTTCCAAAAGCATCCCTTTCTTGGGTTCCTCATTTTTCTTTTGTCTTCCAAGGCTGAGCTCTAGAGTGATGGATTCAGGATTTGCTTTCAGGTATTTTGATAGCTGTTGGAGTGGTTAGAATCAGTATCAGGTCATTCTCAAAGGCTTCTAGACAGGGGGAGAAAAATTTATCCATCATTTTAGAACAATAGCTGGTTGTCTCCCTACAGGTGAGCACTGCAGTATTGGAGACCAAGATTTGAAGTCTTACATCTGAGCAGCACTTTCTTGTTATGAACAAAATCATTAATGAGAAATACTTGTCTAAATAAATTTTTAAATAGACTTAAGCCTAATGTCTGAGAAAAGTAATCCCTTGAACTCTTAAAGAAATATACTGATAGCTTTACTCTTTGGTTATACTTTCTTTTGGGTGTTAATGACCATAGAGTTGGCCCAAATAAATCAATTTATTTTTAATTAATTAATTAATTTATTTTTACACCCACTTCCCAGATAGCACCCTCCCATAGCATCCCTCCCCCCAGTAGAGCCATTATACTCTGATATCCCTGCTACTGTCTGCTGTGTTGTCGGCACCCCCAGCCATTCCCCACTACTTGTCCATCTGGTAAATCTAGTTAGCCTATCTAGAGGTCTTTGTTTTAGGAGGGTCAGCTGTTCCTCATCTAGAAGTAATCAGTTGTCACACTTAAGGTCATTTGAGGATCTGTTCCTCTCAAAGGTCCTGCTTGACCATGTCTAGCTTCACTTGGAAGCACAAATGAGATATTTCCTCTGAGCTGACCCTAACCTTTGTAGACTGAACACTGATTCAAGTCTATCTTGTGGGGTCTCCATGTCCTCCCTGAACAAGAGGCCACAGTTACAGGACATTTTGAGAGCTGTCCCATAATCTCCTGGAACTTAATAGACCTTGGAGGGCAAGTGGCAAAAACTTTCATTTAAGTCCCTCTGACCACATTAATATAGACCTCAAACTATGGCTGTTAAACGCCCCATAAGGTTAGTTCCGCCTCTGGTGCTTTTCATCATCATGTGCTATATAGATAAGGCTTGGGTAAAAAACCAAATATTTTCAGATAAACCTTGACTAGATATATACTTTGTTCCTTAAACTAGTTGACTAAACTATGACTATAGAAAATTTAAGATTATGTATATATTACTTTTGTCTCATTCTTTATATATTATAACAAACCTACACAGACCTTCACCACTAGCTTACACTTTCTCATTTTTTCTATTTTGTAAACTATCTCCATTCCCATATTCTTTTAACCTCTTTTACATTCTCATTTTCTTTATTTTCAAATAAATATGAGACATAAGAGCATTAACAAATAAATTCTCCATCTGTAGCGAGACTCCTTCTCTTGGGGATGCTAAGCAATGCTTATTCCCTTTTAAGGTTCTAGTGTCAAGCCAGTGTTTGATTGAAGTTTTACTGGAGAACCAATGGATTTATTAAGCTTGCTTACTGAGATAACTGAGAGATTGCTGAGGTCTTTGTATGACCTGAGGGTATGAACACTGGAAAGCGTTTTCCCAGCATGGGTCATGCCTGCTCTTCCTAGCCTTCCCAAGATTGTATAATTTAGCCCTCCCCAAATCCAGGAAGCCATGTGTGTTTAGGGCCAAATTACATAATGTTGGCTGTGATGTTGGCTGCGTTGTTGGCTGGATAATCTGATGAGGGTCCAATGACCTTGCTTGGCCCTCTAATGAATGGGCACAACTGTCAATAAGCCCAAATGTGATGATGTTTAGTGATCAGGCTCAGTTGAATTCGTGATGATGGGAGTTATTTCATGCAGAGGAGACTGCTGTTCAGCATCATCTTATTAAAAGGACCTAGAATTTAAAAGGATTTGGTGCTATGATCCACATATAAGGGAGAACGTACATTGTATGTCTTTCTGAATCTGTTACTTCACTTAGTATAGCAGTATCTAGATCCATCCATTTACCTGCAAATTTCATTATTTCATCTTTCTTTATTACTGAATACAACTGCATTTTGTAAATATACCACATTTTTATTAACCACCTGTCAGTTGAGGGGCGCTTAGGTTGCTTCCTTCTTCTAGCTATTGTGAAAAGAGCAACAACAAAATTGGTTGTACAAGTGTCTCTACAATAGAATGAGTACTTTGGGTATATGCCAAGGAGTGGTATGACCAAGTCATACAATAGGTTAAATTTGTTTTTTAAAAGTTCTCCACACTGTTTTCCATAGAGGTTGCACAAGTTTGCAATCCCACCAGCGGTGAAAAGAGTGTTCCCCTTTCTCCACATTCTCATCAGCATTTGGTTGGTATCATTTGTTCTCTTGATCCTAGCCAATGTGATTGAAGTAAGGTGATACCTCAGGGTGGTTTTAATTTGCATTTCCCTAATTACTAACTATGTTGAACACTTTTTGAAATGTTTCTTAGCCATCTTTATTTCTTCCTTTGAGAACTCGCTGTTTAGATCTTAAGCCCATCTTTTAATTGAGTCATTTGGTTCTTGAGTCTTTGTTTTTTGAGTTCTTTATATATTCTGGATGTTGAACCTCTGTAAGATGTGTCACTGGTGAAGATTTTTTCTTTTTCTGTGAGTTTTCTCTTCATGTTTTTGATTATTTCTTTTGCCATACAGAAGCTTTTTATTTTAATGAGGTCCCACTTATTCATTGCCAACCTTAATTCCTGAGTAAATTCTTTCCAATTTAGAAAATCCTTTCCCACTCCTACATCTTGTAAGTTACTGCCAATATTTTCTTCTAATAGTTTCAGTGTTTCCAGTTTCACATTGAGGTCTTTGATCCATTTGTAGTTGACTTTTGTGTAAGGCTCTAGTTTCATTCTTCTACAGGTAGAGATCCAGTTATGTCAGCACCATTTGTTGAAGATGCTGCCTTTCCTCCATTGTGAGTTCTTGGCACCTGTGTCAAAAATCAGGCGGCTGAAATTGCATGTAATCGGGTTTGGGTCTTCAATGATGTTCCATTGATCCATGTGTCTATTTTTTGTGTGAGTCCCATGCTGTTTTTATGACTAAAGCTCTGTAGTATACTATGAGATCTTGTATAGTAATCCCCCAGTGTTGCTCTTTGTGCTCTGGGTTTCGTTGGCTATCTGGGGTCTTTTATGCTTCCGTATGAAATTAAGATTTTTTTTTCTAATTTCATGATGTATGTCATGGGGATTTTGATTGGAATTGCACAGAATCTATATATTGATTTTGGTAGGATGGTCATTTTCACAATATTAATTCTTCTAATCCATGAGCATGGGAGGTCCTTCCATCTCTTGGTGTCCTCCTCAATCTCTTTTTTTAATGATTTAAATTTTTCATGGTTGAGATCTTTGGTGTCTTTGGTCAGATTTATTCCAAGATATTTTTTTTTTTTTTTGGAGCTATTGTGAAGGGGAGTGTTTCCATGTACTCTTTCTCCAGTTGCTTGTTATTGGTATAGAGAAAGGCTACTGATTTTTGTAGACTGATTTTATAATCTTGCACTATACTGAAAGAGCTGATCAGTTCCAGGAGTTTTCTGGTGGAACTTTTGGGATCTCTTAGGTATAGTATAATATCATCTGGAAAAAGTGATAGTTTGACTTTTTCTTTTCCAATTAGTAGTCTTTTAATTTCCTTCTCCTCTCTTATTGCTCTAGCAAGAGTTTCAAGTACTATGTTGAAAAGGAGTGGAGATAGTGGATTATTGTCTGGGTCCTGAGGAATGCTTCCAGTTTCTCTCCATTTAGAATGATGTTGGCTATGGGTTTGTTGTACATAGCTTTAATTATGTTGAAGTATATTCCCTCCAGTCCAATTCCCTCTAGGACTTTGAACATGAATGCATACCGAATTTTGTCAAAAGCCTTTTCTGCATCTATTGAGATAACAATGAGGTTTTTGTCTTTGAGTCCATTTATATGACTAATGACATTAATTGACTTATGTATATTGAAACATCCCTGCATCACTGGGCTAAAGCCTACTTGATCTTGGCGAATGATTTTTTTAATGTGTGTCTGTATGCAGTTTGCAAGTATTATGTTGAGAATTTTTGCATCTACACTCATTAAGGATATGGTCTGTAGTTTTCTTTTTTGATTGTGTCTTTACCCGGTTTGGGTATTAGAGTCATGCTGGCTTCATAGAAGGAATTTGGGAGTCTGTTTCCTTCATTTGAATGACTTAAGTAGTATTGGTTGGAGGTCTCCTTTAAATGTTTGGTTGAATTCTGCTGTAAATCATCTGGGCCTGGGCTCTTTTTAGCTGGGAGACTTTGTATTACTGTTTCAATTTCCTTATATATTATGGGTCTGGTTAAACTGTTGATTTCTTCTTGGTTTCACTTTGGTGGTTCCCATGATTTTAGATATCCATCCATTTCTTTTAGATTTTCAAATTTAGTAGAGAATAGGTTTTTAAAATATTCCCTTATTGTGGTCTGAATCTTTTTGGTGTCTATTGTGATGTTTCCCCTTTCATTTCTGATTTTGTTGATTTAGATTTGGTCTTTCTTTCTTTTGGTTAACTGGGATAGGGTTCTGTCTATCTTGTTTAGCTTTGCAAAGAACTAGCTCTTAGATTACTTGATCTTTTGTATTGTTTTCTTTGTTTCTATTTCATCTATTTCTTCTCTGAATTTTGTTATTTATTCTCTTCTGCTGGGTTTAGATTTCATTTGTTCTTGCCTTTCCAGTGCCTTGAGTTGTAGTGTTATGTCATTTATTTGGGATCTTCCCAATTTTTTAATGTAGACACTTAGAGCTATAAACTTCCCTCCCAGGGCTGCTTTTAATGTGTCCCAGAGGCTGTGTTGTGTTTTACTGTCCTTTTCTTTGAATTCCCAGAACTCTTTTTTTCTTCCTTAATTTCTCTTTTGACGCATTCATTGTTTAGGATTGTGTTGTTCAATCGCCACAAGTTTGTGTAGTGACTAGGGCTTCATCCCATGTTGATTTTGAGCTGTATTGCTTTGTGGTCAGATAGAATGCATGGAATTATTTCAATATTTTTGTGTTTGTTGAAGTTTGTTTTGTGGCCCAGTATGCGGTCAATCTTTGAAAAAATTCCATGAGTTGCTGAGTAACAAGTATATTCTTTGGTGCTTGGGTGTAATATTAAAAAGATGTCTGTTAGGTTCATTTGATGTGTGGTATCATTTAATTCAGACATCTCTTTGTTTATTCTTTGTCCAGTTGACCTGTCTAATGGAGACAGTGGGGGTACTGAAGTTCCCTACTATTACTGAGTTGGGGTTAATCTGTGCCTTAAAGTCCTGTAGTTTTGTTTTTATGAATTTGTGTACACCAGTGTTTGGTGCATATCTGTTAAGGATTGTAATATCTTTCTTGTTAAGTATTCCTTTGATCAGAATGAAGTGACCCTCATTATCTCTTCTGGTTAGTTTTACTTTGAAGTCTATTTTTTCAGATATTTAAATTGCAACCCCTGCTTGTCTCTTAGTACCATTTGCTTGGAATATTCTTTTCCATCCTTTTATGTTAAGGCAGTGCCTGTCCCTGAATGTGAGATGGGCTTTTTGCAGACAGCAAAGACATGTATTTTGTTTCTTAATCCATTCACTTAGCCTGCATCTTTTGACTGGGGAGTTCAGTCCATTGATAATTAAGTTATTATTGAAAGATGTGTACTGGCTGCTGTCATTTTGATTGCTGTTTGTGTTCTCTGTCTAATTTTGTGCTTTTTTTATTATATCTTTATTTATTTTCTTTCCTTGCCACTGGGGTATAGTTGTTTCTCTCTCTACTCTCTGTATTGCTTCAAATATTCTTTGAAGGGCTGGTTTTTTAGACATGTATTCTTTCAGGGTATTCCTGTCACGAAAGATTTTTCTTTCCCCCTCAACTATAACAGACATTTTTGTTGGGTAAAGTATTCTGGGTTGGTATCTATTGTCATTTAGAACTAGAAATCCCTTGATCCAGGCTCTTCTGTCTTTATTAGATTGCATCGATAACTCAGGTGTAATTCTGAGGGCTTTCCTTTGTATGTGATTGTTTTGTTTTTGTTTTTTTTTTATTTTGCTGCTTTCAGTATTCTCACTTTGTTCTGTACATTTAGTGTTTTTACTACGATGTGTTATGGGGAGTTTATTTTCTGATTCTGTCTATTTGGTATCTATATGCTTCCTGTATTTCTATGGCAATGTCTTTCCTTAATTTAAGGAAATTCTCTTCTACAATCCCGTTTAAGATCTGGTCAATACCGTTAACCTGAAATTCTTCTCCTTCCTCTATTCCTATGATCCATAGATTTGGTCTTTTCATGGTGTCCCACATCTCTTGCATATTACATTCCTGTGTTTTACTAAATTTTCTGTAATCTTTGCTTGAATGGTTCAATTCTTCAACTTTATCCTCCAGTGTTGATATTCTGTTTTCAATTTCATTCATTCTAGGCATGAGGCTTTCTCCTGTTGATTCAAGTTGGCTTATTGAGTTTTGCACTTCCTTCTTCATTTCTGCCTGAGATTTTTTTTTTACTGTTTTATCTCTTTTGTGAATTCATTCAGAAGTTTATCCATCTCTTCTTTTAGTTCTTTGATTTGTTTGTCTGTGTGTTCTTTAAATTCCTTGAATTCCTTGATCATGTTTATGATTGTTCTTTTAAATTCCGTGTCCTGGGTTATCTTTAGCAGGTTCTCCTTGTAGAACTCTTCTACAGGATTGGTGGAGTTTGGTGGGAACATAGTGTTTTGGTTTTCTGTTTTATTATTCTTTTGTTGTGATATTGGCATGTGACTTTCTTTTATTGCTTATGATTCTGACATGAGAATTAATTTGACATATGCTTCTGTTTGTATTATTGAATGACTAGATCATTTCTTTATTGGTTAGGTAAAGCTGGCTGGTACAGGGTTACAGATTTTTTTTTAAAGAAAGCATTTGAACACAGATATTCTGCATTGTGAACATTGCTTCCCCCAGAAGACATTGGTTATAAATTAAAATCTCAACTCCAAGTTTGGGATATCACTTTATGATTTATTGATCATCAAAGTCCTAGAGATCTCAAAAAATACAGCCTATTGCCATTACACTTGGTTGGCCACAATGAATAAATAGTAAAACCTTATTGATGAAGACACCATGCACTTTGATTACATGACAGAGAAATCAAGCTAGAACTTTACTGAAAACATCCTCCAGCTTCTTAACTTCCATAATGTTTGATGGTGCTGTGCAAGCAGTTGTGAAAAGAAAGTCATCCATGGCATTAACCTATCACTGAATTCTGCTTCATGCTTCAATACGGGCATGCCAATCAGGAAGTGTCCACTAGTGCATCAAAAGCATGAAAAGTTTCAGGGTTAATTATATGATTTCTAATTGGATCTGAGCCCTGTTCCATAGGAAAAAATTAATGACTTGTACTGCAATCCAGGTCAAAGACCATGGTTTCGTAGGTCATAGACTCTAGGAGAGAACTCCCTACTGTGTTTTACTAAATGAACATATTAAATTGACTTCTAAATGTTTACTTTTATGAGCAAAGATTACTGCTGTTTTCAACCTTGATCAGACAAGCTCCTTCTGCAGTGGGCAGCAGGTAATGGCAGAGACAGATAGCAGGTCAGTGCTGAGAATAAGTAGTGACTGTTGATTGCTCAGCCCAAATGAGAAATCTATATCAATGCCCACATATCCACCAATTCCCAGTGAGCATCACAGAAGAGGAGCAGAAAGAATGAAAGAGCCAGGGAATGAGGAGGAATGCTGGGAAATATGGTCTGCAGCCATGCTTGGGCAGTTGCAGTCACAAACTCACTGCACAAGTTCAAATCAATGAGATTTGTCAATATTACAGCAGACACTGCTAACTGGATTCAGTAGATTTCTATAAATAGACAAAAGAGGAAGGAAGGAAGGGAGGAAGGAAGGAAGGAAGGAAGGAAGGAAGGA
>NW_008339040.1:209550-241914 GCF_000622305.1 Nannospalax galili
TCTCTAGAGGACTGGCCTTTCCTCTCTCTGTTCTCCAGGGACCCAGAGACCCAGGGCTCTTAGGAATTCTCAAGCTCTGTTACCTCCCCGAAAATGAGCATTAGATCCCACTGCTAGGGAAGCAAAGATTGAGGGAGGGAGGGACAGAGGAAGGGGACATGAAGGTGAAAGGGGGGCATGTTGAGGGGTATCTTGGGGGGAGTAGGAGGGAGAAGCTGAGAATGGATATGAACAATGTCTACATGAATAAACTTATTAAAGCATAATATTTCAATACCTGCTTCTGGTACTAATTTTCTCTATTACTTAATTTTCCCTATATGATGACAAAATATTGACAAAAATGACAAGGAAGAATGGATTTATTTTGGCCCATGGTTTGCCAGGAAAGTCATGGTGGTAGGAGCCTGGGGAAGCTAATTGCATTGCATCTTTGAGCCTTTTTTTGAGAACAAGAGTCCAGCCAATGGAATGGTTCTTCCCACATTGAAGTTAGGCATCCTTCCTCAACTAACCCTCAGAGAAGCTCAGACATTCATCTCCTGTGATTTGAGAGTCTTCAGAGTTGGCACTCACTAATACTTGAACGCGTTCACTCACAGTACAGTATAGAATCACCACTGACACTGTCTCAACCTCAGACTGCTGTAACATTCTTCAGTTCTGGGCCTATAGCCTGCTCTCCTCTCGCTGCCTCTTGGTTTGTGATAAATCTACCCTCTAGTCTAGATTTCCAGCAGCCAGAACTCTAATAAACGCATTTTATTGTATTATCCTTTACTTGATTTTATTATTTTATTTATGGTGTGTGTGTGTGTGTGTGTGTGTGTGTATTTATTTGTGTGGTAGGTGCCCATGCCACTGTGAGCTTGCAGAGGTCATGGGGCAATGTCAGGCATCAGCCCGCACCTTCCACCTTGTTTGTGAGGGGATACCTTTGGTCTTCATGCTGCACATTCCAGGCTAGCTGACCGATCAGTGATATTTTGGCAATTATCCTATTTCGACTCCCAATCTTATTGCAGGAGGACTGGAATTACAGATTATATTACTGCCCCTGGCTTTCAAACTATTCCAGAGATTCAAAACTCATGTCCTCACATATATACACCAAACACTTTAACTACTGAGAAATCGCTACAGACCAAAGGTGGTTTTTTCTAAAGAACTTCAAAGGCGCTAATGCGTGAGAAGGAAGTTGTGTTGGCTATGGTTCATTTTCAACCTAGAGAACAATTTCATGATAATGCAGCCAGCTGTGCCCTCCTAGCTTATGAAATGTTTCCCTGTGATATTAAACTCAATTTAGGAAAAAAAAAGAGAAAAGAAAAAGAAAGTAAAAAACTCCATATATACTAACTGGAACAGTTTCTCCTAACATGCAATGTACCTTTCAATATGACAATTACATGATTTTATGAGTTAATACTTATTCTATTTTTTTAAATTTGCATTTTTACAGATCCAAGATTCATATGCTAACTCAAATTAGCTTTAATTTTTCTCAACAGTCAGTTCTAAATTCTGTTTCCTTTTAATACTGTTAGCATATGTTACTTGTATATATTTCATGTTTATTTTGTATATTTTTTACTATTTGCTATAAGTAATCAATTTTTCATCTCTTTCTCTGTTCTACAAACATATATATATATATATATGTACATGTATGTATATATTCCACTTTGTTTTAGACTAATCTGCTCCATAAATCTGTCTTCAGTGTGATCTATTGGTTTTTTTTGTCTGTAAATTTTCTCTTGTTATCATTTTTTGTCTTGTTTAAAAAAAAAGAAAACAATTTTTGTAGCTAGGCAGAGGGTTTGGTGGGTAAAATGTTTGCTTTGCAAATGTGAACACCTAAAACTTAATTCCAAGATGCATTTAAAACTACATAATGTTGTACTGGTACATAATCCTAGAGCTTTTAAAAGGAGGTGGGAAGAGGAGACAGAAGCCCTGGAAGCTAGATTTGCCTCAAACAAGGTGAAGAATGAGGACCAACACCTGAGATTGCTGTCTGATTTCCACACATGTGCCAAGGCATGTGCACACCCATGGTGGCACATGTACACATGCGCTCACACACACACATGTTATTTTCCTCCATATACACCAAATTATGCTTATTTTAAAGCAAATGGCTTTTTCATAGTCTAACATCGGATCTGCCTGGAAAACCAATCAATATCTAGAGAAGTAATGACAAGTTATTCATTAGTTGTGAAAAAACTTCTTGTCTCTACTCTGTTTTCCACAATTTAAGTTGGTTCTTATAGGAAGAAGGGGGTGTTAATGTTACTATGTGGCCAAGCCCATCTATTTCTTTTTCTTTCTTTATTTCTTTCTCTCTCTTTCTTTCTTTCTTTCTTTCTTTTTCTTCTTTCTTTCCTTCTTTCTTTCTTTCTTTCTTTCTTTCTTTCTTTCTTTCTTTCTTTCTTTCTTTCTTTTTAAAATCAGAAAAAGATTGTTCATGCCAACAGATTCAGGCAGAGTTTCTTCCTAAAAAACCTGAGCCTTGGCCTCAGCTTCTTTGCAGCCATTATACTCATTAATGGTGAGTTTACATGCCTACAGGATGGCAGAGTGGGAGACCAGGCTTGGGGGATGGGGTCTATGTGACTAGGATTATAGATGTAATATTCCTTAACCACTAAGGTATCTTACAGAAGCAGAAGCAGGGTTAGAAAATGAAGCATCCAACACTAGTCAGGGAAGGAGGCATCTATCCTACTTGGGCCAGGGCTGGAAGGATGAGGTAGCTGCTTCTTAGAAGAGCTCTCTTTGCTTTTGTTCATTTTTTTGAATGGTATAGTGTTTATTTATGTTTCTTTTCATATATATATACATATATATTGAATTTTTGTGTATTTCATACAATATGTTTTCAACATATTTAGACTCCCTCTCCTATCTGCACCCTTCTAATAGACATTCATTGCTGCATTTTATGTATGCTGTCATATTAGTTAAGGCCTATGGAACCAAGTTTGTGTCCCCAAGTGTCCTTCAATGTGAGGTAAAGAAGGAGCTTGTGAGAGGGGTACAGTAGGAGTCAACTGTTATTAAGGGGAAAATGAGGGATACTTTAACTGGGGAGGAAGTAGGAAGGGTTACAAAGCGAGAGAGACAGGAGAGATAAGTAACATTTAGGTGGTATGTAAAACCAAAGGAAAATGTGTCAATTCAAAATTCTGAATAACAATAATAATTGGTAGGGCTTTTTCATAGAAGCATTAGCAAATGAACAACTGAGTTTGCAAGTTCTCAGGAGACAGTTTTTGATATCAAGGAAACAAGGGATACACACTAGGTAGAAAATTATTATTTATTAATTAGATATGAATGCATGTGCATAGCTAAATAACAAAAACAACAATACCAGGTAAGGGAACTCTCTTCAGGTTGTTGGTTGGGGTAATTCAGAAGACTCCCAAAATACAGGCTATTGCCATAGTCCTTGATTGCCTCCCAGAACTTGAAGGTAAGATCCTTTTTCTGAAGTCAGGACACACGTCAGGCTCAGGACTCTTATCAGTTGAGCTGGAACTGATCTGGAAGCTGACCTCCCTGAAGACTAGCTCACACAGAATCAGAGGATACTATGCACACTACCAAGGGAGAAAACTAATTGGAGATTCCATTCAGCTGCATGGTTTATAAGCTACCACAGTGACCAACCCAGAAAATAATCTCTACTGATGCAGTAGTGACACTTTTATCTTGGGAGTAACCAACAGTTGTCTAATTGGACTTAAGGCTTCCTCAATGGGAGTGAATTCATGTATGGTACTATAAACATAGCTGAATACATACGGCTGTAGGTTTTATAGATTATAGAGAAAACCTTACTTTTGTCATATCCCTAAAAAAATATAATTTTTACTGTATTCTAAATACTTATCTTTATATTTACAGGCAAGTGTACCTGCCTGTTTGTTTTCATTTGCACTTTTTAGGCCATTTGCTTTGAATCTTCTATCAGGAGCAACAACTAAAAGGGCTTTCACTGCAGACCTTCTCATGTACCCTAAGGGAGTTCATGGCTGCTGGCTCCTTCCTTGGCCCTTTTCACTTATGTCCCCATATTCCCATATTTGATGTACAAGGAATGTGAACTTCCAACATTTGCAAATAATGGTTCTTTATTTTTCCTTTCTCCCTTGTTCTTAGTTTCCAGTAGTTGAAAGGTAACCACTATGTTCAAACCATAACTCTAGCTTTTTTTATGTCAGATGTCAAATGCTTGAGAATTTCATATTACTGGTACATAAAAACTGTCATAAATGCTTACTTCCACCACTTCTTGACAATGGAGTTGCCTATGTGCAGTATTTGGACATTTTTTCACCTGGTATGGCATTCACAACTGAGATCGCAGAGCAACAAGTGATGTTCCTATGTGTTTGAGTAGAACATTTTTTTAAGCAAAAGATTAAATAGTGGAATAAATGTTATTAATTGCTATAATTCTGCAGCAATTCCATTCCACATTTGGCATATGAATATCTATCTGATGTCATGTGTGTAACCTACATAATCAAGTTCTTAATTACCTGATTCCACAGATGATCATCCAGAGACTCAGGAATCTTGGAATATTAATAATATATAACAATTATTTTGTATTATTTTTATTTTATGTATATGAGTGTATTGCTTGCATGGTGGTAGGTACACCCATGTCATATAATGTTCTTGTGGGTCAGAGGGAGTTAAAGATGGTTGTTAGCTGCCATGTGGGTGCTGGGAATCCAACCTGGATATTCTGCAGAGCAGTCAGTGCTCTTAACCTTTGAACCATTTTTCCACTTCCAATGCATAATAATTCTTATGAAAAAAGAAGAAATAGATGACGCAATTTTATCTGTACTGATTTTTTTTATCTTCCAGGTTTGAATTCAGAAAATTGATTTTCTTTAGAAAAGTATTAACTAAAATATTAAAGCACATTTTGTTATACTTATTAAGACACTGTCTTTGAGAAAGGAAAAAAAAATTCTCCACTTTCAGGTGTGCATATGCTGACCTTCGTAGAAATATTTCTCTATTAAATCCTGTGTCTTGATCCAATTTAATTAAAACTTTTGTGTGTGTTCTGAACTGCACATCTGAAAACAGTCTTCGCATTTTCCCTTTGTAACATTACTCCTATTGGATTTAAGGATCACCGGATTTGTCATTTGTTGCTTATTATTATTAATACCCACATGAGAGTAACTGGAGAGGTGGTTTGGTGGCTAAAAGTACTTGCTGCTATTGCAGAATACGTGGGTTTTATTCTCAGCATTCTCACAGGGCAGCTCACAACTCTGACTCCTCTTCTGGCATCTGCAGGCACCTCCATACATGCCCACATATGCACACACACACACACACACACACACACACACACACACAAATCTTTTTCTAAAGAAAAAGCCTACCTGATCCTATGATTTTCTTAAACATTTATTTTCCTTTTGGTTATTCCATTTTTATCCATTTGTTAACAGTCAAAGGTCTTGGCCTATGTAACATGGTAAAATGCATGTCTCCAAAATTCAGGTGTTGGAATCAACCTCAGAGGACAGTAAAAAATTGACTCTCTTTGTAAATATTAATTTAAATAGTGAAAGTGAGGTCAGTAGACCTTAATCTAACTATAATTACTATCTTTGAAGAAGAATCATGTAGGACACAGGCCCAAGGGAGAAGACCATGTGAAAGCAGACAGGAAAGTTTGTTATAAGCCAGAATAATTAGTGCTGTTGACGCCTTGATCTTAGGCATTTATCTTCTAATATAAGAAAACGTACTTGTAGTTTAACTCACCCTGTTGGCAGGATTTTTCATAGCAACATTGGCAAATGAATGACAAGAGTTTGCAAATTTTCAGCAGATTTTTTTTTTTACATCAAAGAAGCAATGGATATAAACTTGGTAGTACGCATAAAAAGTATGGAAAATCAGGTGTATCTGAAAAGGTAAGCACAGAGGATTAGTGCATACTATCTTTGATGAGCTTGTTGGCCTTAGTCTAACACAGTCCCGACCACCTGTGACCCTAATGCTCACACACTAGCAATCTTTGAATCTCTGAAACCAGTTCTAGCTATCTGGAAGGCACATCTGGAGTAAGGTTGGCAAGGAAGGGTCTCACCACAGTTTAAGTGCTGTGTGGGTATGTGTCTAGATGTGTTATTGTGTCACTTGGTCTGGCTGTGCCCTTGTGTGATGACTGAAGCCCTAAGAATTTCCTCAAATTTCATATACTCTGATAAAATTTGTAACCCTTTAGATTTTTTTTTTTTTTTTGATCTTCTTGAGACAAGGTCTCCCTGTAGCCCCAGCTGTCCTGGAACTTACTATGTAGACCATGCTGGCCTTGAACTCACAAAAATCTGCCTGCCTCTGCCTCCCGAGTGTTGGGATTAAAGGCGTGCACCACCACACCCAGCCTTGCCATTTAGATTTGTAAAACAAAAACAAAGAAATTACCTTGCTACTGTCCTGATATAACCACTGAGGTGCATTTTTAGCTTTTCTCTGTGCTCCCTTGTTTTGATGGTTTTTATTATAACTGTACAACTCTATTTTCACACAATATACTAAACTGTGTTTTCACATTACTTATTTCTTCATTATTCAGTTTTATAAGAAGAATAATGTCTAACCTAAAACAGAGGCTACAATATCAAACCTTTTACCAGAGATTGGACACTTACCAATTTTATAGTTTCTCCTAGGCCTTCTCTAGCTACACTGAGCAAAGAGAGATTCCTGTTGGTGTTTGAAAGGTGTTTCTACTGGTGATCCCCTAGCCCAGCCTGGTGAGGTTTCCTGCCTCACTCATGTCTACTTAAGATGTTGTCAGCATGTTCCCTTTGCAGAAGGCAAGTCTTAATAAACACTTCTCCACATTTTCATCTGATGGCAATCTCTACCTCAGCAGAGTTAAAATGTTCAATGCTGGGGCTGTAAAGATAGCATATTTAGGAAAGTGGTTGTAATACAAGCATGAGTCTGATCCCCAGATAAGGTTCCCAGCACTGTGGCCTGTATTTATAATCCTGGTGGTAGGGAGGCAGAGACAGGGCAATCCCTGCTGTTTACTGATCCATTTCAAATCATTGAGTTCCAGGCTCCAATGAGAAACCCTGTCCCAACAAGCCAAGTGGACGGCACCTGAGGAACACCAGCCAAGGTGTACCACAAACACATGTACCCATGAATACATGCACCCATACACACAATAAAACTTAAATTGCAGTGTTAAATATTATATATACTTCTATGCTTATCAAGAGCAAGCATAGAAAATTAGTACATGTGTTTTATATATATATGTGTGTGTGTGTGTGTGTGTGTGTGTGTGTGTGTGCATGTTCCATATAATATGTGAAAAGCATTTTATAGCTGGAGAAAAAATAAGTAACATGTGACTTAAATTATAAAACAAAATAATATTTTATTAGTGGTTCCTTGTAACATAGAAAAAGATACAGCAAATAAAAATAAAATGAAACTTTACTTTTAAAATGAGAGTAAGGTATATGTGTGACATGACATTTGAGCACTTTCAATCCTAAACAAATTAAACATGACTGTGTTCATATTTTTACTAAATTTGCTGTTTGGCCTGGTCTCTGGATGTTTCTCAAAGCCTATCAATAATACCGCATCAAGTGATATTTATTGTCTCTGCAATAAAAGTATAATTGTTGAATGCCAAAAATGTAATTAAGATAATTTTTATATGAGGAATGTGCAAATAAAATCCATAATGTGGTACAATTGTACACCCAAAAATGTACTACAAATGAGTGAACTACAACACACACCCGAACTCTGCACAGATCCATAAAGGCAGTCCCAGCATCCCTACCACCAATGAACCCAACCCCAACTGGGAATCAACTGACACACGCAATCCAACCTGTCAAATATGGCTCAAACTGGCACAGACATGGACAGGTGGCCACTTCTTCCCTGACCAACTGTAATTCCTTCCCTGTCTTAGGGGTCTCCTCCAGCTCAACTGCCACATGTAGCCCAGCTCAGTAAACCTTGAGAGGCCAATCCTTATCCCAGCCTCCTCTGTCCACAAAGCTCCACTCAACACAACTGCCATATGTGGCCCAACCTGGCACAAACTCAGAGATACAACCCTCACTCTTCCTGTGATCCCTCCACAGCATGGGGAGCCCCTACAACCAAACCACCATTTGCCATACACCTAGGTGGGGAGCTCAGAAAGGGAGCTTCCACCTCAGATCATGTCAGTCTCCTATCTTCTACCAGGATACCTCACCAGTAAAGACATCTGTCTTGGGCTGACATGGACCAGATAAGGCAGCTCCTCTACATTGGATCACTATGTTCCTCTCCTGTAATGTGATATCTCTTCAGCTGACCCTTCAGAAGCAGCTTATGAAGTCCACCAATGACCAAGTCTATGAATCATAGATATAGAAGAAGTAGAAACTCAGGTCAAAGGCGTAGAAAATATTTTCAACAAAATCAAAGAGGAAAATTTCCCAACTCTAAGGAAGAACATGCCTATTCAGGTCCAAGAGTTATGTAGGACATCAAATAGGATCCGAAAAGAAATTATACATACTACATAATAATCAAAGCACTAACTGTGCAGAACAAAGAAAGGATACCGAAAGCTAGAAGAGAGAAAGAACAAATCACACATAAAAGCCGGCTTACCAGAGTAACATCTAACATTGCAAGCCTGAGAGCCGGAAGGACATGGACTGATGTTCTGCAAAATTTTAGAGCACAGATACCAACCCAGGCTATTATACTTAACAAATTATCAGTCATAATGAAAAGAGCAAGGAAAACTTTTGCCAGTAAAAAAAATGAATTTATGGAATTTAGTTCTACTGAGGCAACTCTGCAGAGAACACTTGAAGGAATATTTTATTCTGAAGGGAAGACTGAACACAATCAAGAGCGAACAAGGAGGAAACAAACAATACAGGAAAAGTTAATCAAAAGAAGCCCAAGAATACAGTATCACCACAACAAAATAAAAGGTATTAATGCATATCAGTAATAACTCTATATTAATGATCTCGACTCTTCAATAAAAAGAGATAGGAATAAATTATTGAATGAGAAAACAGTATTCAACTTTTTGCTACCTCTAAGAAACACCTTATGATCGATGATCAACACAGCCTTAGAATAAAATGTTGCAAAAAGGAAGTCCAAAGAAATGCAGTGAAGGAATGAGCAGACGTAGCTATTCTAATAGCTGGCAAAATAGACTTCAAACTGAAACTAGTCAGAAGTCATAAAGAGTAATATTTCATAATAATTAAAGGGAAAAACCCACCAAGAAGTTATTACAGTCATAAATATATTTTCATCAAAGACAGGGGAACCAGTTTCATAAAGGTACAAGTCTTAGATATTAAACCACATATCAACCTCAACCAGTGATAGTGAATGACTTCAACAGCTCACTGTCACCAACAAACAGATCATCTACACAAACACTGAACAGAGAAACCCTTGAGTAAATTATACCATAAATCAAGTGGACTTTATAGACAACAATAGATTTCACCCAAACTTCAAAGAATACACTTTCTTCTCAGCAGCCCATGGATATTTTTCTAAAATAAACCACACATTTAGGACACAAAGCAAGTCTCCAACAATTTAAGAAATTGAAATAATATCATGTATCCTATATGACCACAAAGAAATAAAGTTGGGTATCTAAAACAAAAAAAAAAATAGACAAAATGGACAAATTCATGGAAACTAAGCAACACACTACTGAATTAAAATTAGGTCAAGTGAGAAAGCAAGAGGGAATTCAAAAGTTCCTAGAACTGAATGAAAGAGAAAACACAACATACCAAATTTTATGGGAAACATTGGAGGCAATTCAAGAGGATACTTTAGAGCACTAAACACCTCCTTCACAAAATTAATGTCTCATTTTAATAACTTAATAATGGAACCGAAGTCCTTTTAAACAAGAAAAAGAGAAAAGAATAGACAAAAACAAATAATCAAAATCAGGACTGACATTAAAGAATTAGAAAAAAATGCAGAAAATACAAAGAAACAAAGAATTGGTACTTCTAAAAGACTAACAAGATTGCCAAACCTTTATTCAAAATGACCAAAAGAAAGGAAAGAGGACCCACATCAATAAAATCAGAGATAAACAGGAAAACATCACATTAGATTCTGACGAAATTCAGAGAATCATAAGAACACACATTCAAAATCTAAAATAAATGGATGCATTTTCAGATATATATGAACTACCAAAATTAAACTGAGAAGAGATAAACACTTTAAGTAGACTAGTAAGAACTGATCAATGATTCAGTCCAGTTGTAAAGCCTAATAATCACAGCAGTGGCTGGAACTGAAAACTATCTTTATTGTTGTATAAGTGGCACTTTCGCCTTGGTAATAATCAACAATACCTGCATTATTGGACTTAAAGCCCACTCAATGAGAGGGAATGCATGTGTGATACTGTAAACATAGCCAGTACACAAGGCTGGAGTGGTCATAGATTCTACATAAAAACCTACATCTGTCAAATGCCTAGATTATTGTAATTTCTCATTATACACTAAGTGTGTATGGCTTTTAATTACAGATAATTATACCTCCCACCACTCATCAAAGAAGCTTCTTTTTGCAACATATAGACTACTAGAGAGTTCCTCAGCTGGACAAACATAGAGAATAAGTGTCTCTGAGATGCTCAATTCTAGGAAACACATCTATAATGCAGCATCTACATCTAAGCCTCAGGGAACATAGAGGAACATGGGGCAGAGAGAACACTAATGTACCTCTCAACTCTTACCTGTGAGGCTTCCTCATGAAACAGAGGGTGGTTAACACAGAAAGCCACAACTGGTCAAAATACAGAGAATAAGAAACTGCAGAGTGAGTGTCCCTGGATAGGACTCCAATATTAAATCTTTGTCACACAGATGCAGAGAACATTGCAGAAAAGGGGTTAAAAAAGATGGTAAGAGCCATGGGAAGTAGATGACCATGAGAAAACAGAGTTTTCCAGGTGCCTGGGAACTTATTCATATGAAGTTCCAGCAATGGTAACAGTATTCACAGACCCATGCAAATTCAAATCATCCAAAAATCCAGCATAATGGTGGGGAAAGGGGTATGAAGCCATAGCCTTAGCTCAGGAATTATCGATAACTGATCACTGCTGGATGAGGGAAAGTTGTTCTTCTTTAAGGTAGTGATGCTAAATAAATTGACCAAACTCCAGTGGATTGACTCACCCTGAGGGACATTTAGGATACAACCTTGGTTCAATAGCCTTACCATATATGACAGAATGCGTGAGATCTGGTAGGGAAGTTACAGGGAGTGAAGATAAGAGAAATGTTCTCAATGTAATCAAGATCTACTTCAGAAATGGATACAATTCAATTAAAAATTTGAAAAAGCAAGGATCTGGAAGCAATACTTAAAAATCTCCCAAGTAAAACATTTCCTGGATAAGATGGACAGAGTGCAGAGTCTACCAGAATGCCAAGGAAAAGTAAGATAATACTCCTCAAATTATTCCAAAAAAAAAAAAAATAGAAAAGGGAGCAGTATTTCCTAATTCTTTCTGTGAACCCGGTGTTACTGTGATACCCAAACCTGGCAAAGATCCAACAAAAAGGTAATTTTAAGCCAATGTCACTGATGAATACAGACTTGAAATTTTTAACAAATTATTTGCAAAGTGAATGCAAGAGGCTATCTAAAAGACGATCCACATGATCAAGGTGTCCTCATACCAGAGATGCAAAGATGGTTCAAAATATGTAAATCAATAAATGTAATGTACCACATAAAGAGACTTGAGGACAAATCCCACATGTTCCTCTCAACAGATGCAGGAAAAACCTGTGACAATACCCAACATCCTTTCATGATATAAGTCCTCTAGAGATATCCTCAGGACATATCTCAACACATACTGCAACACTACAACCAACATCATACTAAATGGAGAAAAACTCAGAGCATTTCTGCTAAAATCAGGAATGTAATATGGATGTCCACTCTCTCCATTCCTGTTCAATACTGTGCTTGAAATTGTAGCTAGAGCAGCACAAGTGAAGGATAAAGGGAAGACAAATGAAAAAGGAAGAAGTCAATGCTTCCTTATTTGCAAATGATGTACTATGTATAAAAGACCCTAAAAACTCCATGAGAAATGCTGATAAATACATTCAGTAAAGTAGCAGCATACAAAAATAACGTGCAAAAATAAGCTTTCCTGTGTACCAACAAAAGCATACTGAGAAAGAAATCAGGAAAACAGTCTCACAATTGCTTCAAAAACAATAAAATATCTTTTAAATAAATAAATAAATAAATAAGTAATAAATCTAACCAAGACATGTTTAACAGAAGTTTTAAGACAATGAACAAAGAAAGTGTATTAGAGATCAGAAAATAGAAAGATCATCCACGTTCATGGATAGGAATAATAGTATGAAAATGGCTAGCCTACGAAAAGCAGTCTAAAGATTCAATGCAATACCAATGAAATATTGACCACAGTTCTCCCAAAAAATATGAAAATGATCTCAAATTTCATATGAAAATACACAAAAATCAAGGTAACACAAGCAATCCTATACAATAAAAGAAATGCTGGAGACATTGCCATCCCCAATCTCAAAATATACTGTATGGTTCTGGTAAAAACATACACATTGATAAGTAGAAAAGCATTGACAGCCTAGATTTAAGTCCCGGCCTTTAACAGCGACCTGATTTTTGACAAAGTGTTCAAAAATACATACTGGAGAAAAGACAGCATTTTCCATAAATGGTTCTGCTCAGACTGCACAGATATTATATATGTAGAATGAAACTGGATCCTTACTGCTAACTCCTCAAAACTCTCAATTCCAAATGAATCAGGACCTCAACATAAGGCCGGGTACCCTGAATCTGATAGTGGAGAACATAAGGAATAACCTGGATTTACAGGCACAGGGAAGAACATTCTGAACAGGACGCTTATAGCACATCATAAAGTCCAACAACTGACACATGCAACTTCATGAAACTAAAACGTTTCTATATAGCAAAGAGCACCACCGTTCAAGTGAAGTGGCAACCTGTAGAATATGAGGACATTTTCCCTGTTATACTTCTGACATGGGGCATCTAAAATAAATAAACTACCTAAAAAATAAACATTCCAAGACCAAACAATCCAATTAATTCAGGCAACGAATTAAATAGAGAGTTCTCAAAAGATGCAATGAAAACGGCAGAGACATTTTGTAAATTGTTAACCATCCTTAATCACCAGGGGAAAAAAAGTAGAAATACTTTGAAATTTCATACTGCCCCAGTCAGAATGTCTAAGATTTAAAAAACAACCAAAATTGCCAGTGAGAATGGGGGGAAAGGGGAATATTTATTCATTGCAGGTGATAGTGCAAACAGGTGTCATCATTCTGAAAATCAGTTTGGAATTCCCTTCAAAAGGGAGAAGTAGATCTGACACATGATCCAGATATCACTTTTGAATTATGCACAAAAGACTCTATACCTACTTCAGTGATACCTGCCCAACCCTATTCTGTGCTTTCTATCCAACTGCAAAAGAAGCTGCACGAAGCTTTCAAAATCATGGAAAGCCAAACACACTTGGCTAATAAATAGGTCACAAAGGAAATTAAGAAAAAGAAATAAAAATTCCTAGAACTGAATGAGGTGAAAGCAAACATGTCACAATATATGGCAGGCAAAGAAGGCAATCCTAAAATTTCATAGCACTGTGTGCCTAAATAAAAAACACAGAAATCTCAAATAAATTACTTATGATATACTATAAGGCCTGGAAAAATAAAAACAAAACAAGCTACAGAGTAGTAGAGGGGAGGAATAATTAAAATCAGAACAAAAATTGATGAAACATAAATGAAAAAATGTCAAAGAATATATGAAACTGAGAACTGATTTTGAAAGAATGAGCAAACTCGACATACTCTTAGCTAAATTTACTAAAAGAGAACAGAGGGACAACCCCCAAATTAATAAAATTAGAACTAGAAGCAAAACATTTCAACACATATCAATGAAATCCAGAAAACCATGAGGATATACTTTATAATCATATGCTCCACTAAACTGGAAAACTTAAAATAAATAAATGAATCTCTAGATGAATGTGACTTATGAACGTCAACTGAAATGATGTAAGTAATTTAAACAGACCTATAAATAACAAGGAGGTTGAAGAAATAATAAAATCTACCCCTGAAAATACTCAAAAAGAAAAAACAAAAAATTGATAAAAAATTCAAGTCCAGACGGAAATATTTCACAGAAAGGGAAGGAAGAGATGTGGAAATCAGCTTCAATAACATTTTTCAAATGATCAAAAACACTGAAACATGTAAATTAAAATATTTTTAATCCATCTACACAATCATTACATTCTTTTAACAGATATTCATTATGTCAAAAGCCTAAGAAAATAACATAGCCCCTTTGTAGGACTGAAATGTTTACCAGACACTTACTGGATCATGATTTATGAATATTGTATATGTGTATGTATAATCATATGCATGTATTACATATTTATAAAATCATTATTCACTTTTTGGAAGGTGATATATGCATATATATGCTTATACATATATGTATATACATAATAAGCACATATAAGATTGTATACGTGTAATGTATACCTAGTTTTCAGTTCTCGTTACCTCTGTATTATTATAAACAGGTTTGTATAGGGGAGAAATTTGCACAGAGATATGCATCTTTTTGAAATGAAATTACTTTTCTGATCTTTTTTGGGGAAGACTCCTAACTCTCCTAAATACATGACCATACCTTTCAAAGAAACATCAAGGAAACATTACTGTTTTCATAGCAATATGTATGAGATCAATATCTTCGGTGAAAAGAGTTATTTATAATTGAGAAAATATTCTAATGTCTCCAAACTTTTATTATGAGACTAATTTTTAAAATCCCAATGTCTAAATCTAGTAAATTCCTTGCAGAGAAAATGACAATGGCTATCATTGAGAGGTGATGTTTTGATCACCAATTAGATCTTGTTTCTGATCTTGCCCTGTTTAAAGTCACAGTAGTTTTGGTAGCCTCTGTGTCTGTTCATATGCCCTTGCAAATGCACAGCTCAGATACACACTTTACTCTGGGGAATTTGTAATTCATGGAAAGTTTTTCTTTATATCAAAACAAGTCCAACTAATGCAAACTAATTTCTTGTTCATATTGCTGAATTTGTATGCAGATATTTTTTAAGTCTTAATTATAAGCTCTTAAACAGCTTCAAATGTCATGAAAATAAAATAAGATAGAGCATTATGCACAGATGGTCAATCTGGTGTCCAAGGAAATACCTTTCGTGAGTAAAAACCAGTGGAGTTATCAAGACACCTACCATGTAAACAGAGTGTTCCAGAAGGTGTAAGTTATTTTGCATGTCTGATCAGATCAATAGCATAACTAAAATGAATCAAAATTGCGTAAAATAAATGAGAGGTCACCTGTGCAACAGGTGCTTTCCATGCTGATTTTATTGTTGATTTTCTCTTTGTTTCTGTATTGGTTCATATAAATTCAGAATCTGAATCCTAACGTGAACAAATTTATAATATTATATATCTCAAGGCAAAGTACCAATGGTGGTATCTCATTTGTTATGACCTGCAAAAGAAACACTCTCAGATTTTCAGAAGTCAGAGCTACAAATCTCACCTTGGGAAGACAAAAAGAACCCCACAGCTCTCCTCACTGTCTTTAAGATAATCAGTGCCATGTTGAGTCATTTATAAAGGCCACAGAGACATATTGCATCATTAATGTTTTTAGACAGAATAATTTGTGGGTGTGTACACATTTATTTTTAATTAATATGTTTTAAGCGAACATATTGAGTAAAATAATATATTTATATGTACAGTCATATTTTTTAATATTCTTCCCCCCTTAATTTATGAGTTCATTCTTTATGTTGGTAACAATTTACGGTGCATTTAACTTCAATTTGTGCTCTATTATCACATGTCAGTTTCTGATTTTTCATTAAAATAGATGGGAAGCAACAGGAATGAGCATGCTGTCATGTTCTCATACCCAATAATGTTTATGGTTTAGGTTAATGCATGTCCTGAAGTAAGTCCACGGGCATATTTATAATGAAAGCACAGATTGGCGAGAAAAAAATTAACTTTTCAAAGTACTAAGACATAAAACACGCCAAGAAAAAGGCTGTGACACTCATTCCCAGTCCAAATATGCTGAGTGATTTTTCTTCATCTGGTACCATCATTATTGCAAGGCATGCTGGCCCACTCTAAGCTCTGAACTTGCTCTTTGAGGCAAGGCATTGCAGAGTCTACGCTGTTGCATCACTTTCAAGTAAAGTGACGTATCCAATACTCTTTAGTTAGCTGTGTAGAAATTCTAACCACAAGTACAGACATTTAATAGCCTAAGTGGATATGCAGTTTAAACATCTCTCAAGCAGGGCAGGATTTGCATTTGGTTTAAGAAGTTACTTTCAGGCTGTTGCCAATTTTCTCTTCTGTAAAGAACACTCATAATCCCTTTCTTTGTTAGTTGCTATGAGGTACAAACTGGAAAAATTGCTGCCTACATATCTGGTATGCTAGTTTATGTTGTGCACATAGAATAAGGGCAGAACACTTGGTCATGGTTCATGCCTTAGGAAGTTACTCAGGAATGCCCCCTTAGGGTTATGGGACTGCTTTAGCAATGGATGTCTCTTTAAAGTGTGATGACCTGATTAACAACAGGGCACTTTTCTGTCTCCACTTTAGAGGTCCTTTTTCAAAACAGAGAAAAACAAATGTTGTACCTTATATTAATGTTTTGCACAGTGATTTTGGCTATGAGGCAGTTGAACAGTTGGACAGAAAATCCTCTGGGCTAACATTGTGTGGCCGCCATCAAGGAAGTTAGACCTAGAGTGAGGGAAAGATGGAGGACACCAGGGCTTGGGCTTTGCTGACAGACAAGTCTAGTGATATCCAAATGAAGCAGAAAGCACAGACTAAAAAGCAGATCACTGGGGGCAGTTTTCCATGAAGTCTTGTCTACCTCTGGTTAACTATCAAGTCTTACAGCCCTCCCATAATGATGGCCTGTTTTCCGTGGTAAATTGTGCACTCACATGCTCCCTCAGAATTTGATCTGTATGAAGAGAATTCAGTACTCAGGGACCAGAGACCATGTGAGGATGCTGAGGACCTCCTATATCCCTGGCCTGAGGGGCCCTGACATTCCCCTGGTGTGACCATGTATTTCTGTAAGATAACTCATTTGAGACTCAGTCTTTCCCTTCAAATTCTTTCTCTAGAGCCCATCACAAAATAAAAATTAATATAAATTAATATGCATGCACATTGCATTATAGGTAACAATGAAAACATTTTAGTTTTTCACTTGATGATCAATAGAATGGGCACAAATAACTGAGGATGAAATTGTGTTCTTCCAACTCAATGCTGATGGCATTTCCATCAACTTGTTGCTTTCTTCATCTTCTCTATGAATGTTCTTTCCTTTACTAGCTAAAGAACATAGGGAATTGCATTCTAACATATATTGATGAATTACCATAAACCAGATAGCTCTAATTTCTCTTTTCATTAGCAACAAATGAAGGTTATTTCCCCCCACTTTCTCAGAGGTACAATAGCATCAATATTTAAAAATCTGTATCAAATTATTTGGGGAGGATTAGTATTTGAAGGCTGCCTTTCTGTGATATGTTGTAATATCATAACTATATAATGTTAAACCTACTTTCCCATTAAAGAAAGAAAAATATTTCCTTTGCTTTTCTTCAGATATTGGGAGGTCTATACATCTCTTTTCTCTCGTCTATTAACCTCTACCTCACCGACATTTACATGATTCCTGTTAAGGTCTTGAAAATGGATGGTGGTGGAGTTGTCAATGCCTGGCAACCCTGAGTTAAAAACAGTAGCTCTGGTGGAACACATTGCTTTGACCATGTATGTGTGTTTGTCCTCCATCTCAGAGAGAGCACACTGGTTGGACCATTTCTGTTCTTCCTCCATTGTGGATTCTTTCCGTGGCCTTTCCTTTCACCTTCAGGCAATAGATAATTTATGGGATTTTTTTTTCAGTCATAAATTTTCTTATCTCAAGGGAAGAGGTTGGATTTTCAATTAAATGCATCCATGCAGATCTCACCATTTGGGTTTGTGCATCTTGGAAATCCCAAACATCCCATCTGTCCCTCCCAACATGCTCCTCTTCCTCCTTCTCTGGACACTGTCTCTCAGACATCTTTAAGAGTTACCATCTGGGCAAGGCTCCTTCAGCTATATTCTCTGTAAACGCTGCCCTTTCTCAGAATCCTGGACACTGCCAAGTCATTCAAGTACTTTATGGGTTCATCAGTTGCAGAGACTTCCTCTTTCCTGCATGTAGTGTCAATTTTCTTTGGTGGTTCTCAGGAAATTTTTTCCTTATGCATTTAATACCTTATATCCGACTGTCTGTGAAACTGTTAAGTGGATATCCATAAGGTATCATTAGTAGCCAAACTCAATATTCCCAACATGAATCCATGCTCCACGCCCCTAGATTCCTTCTATAGAAGTCTTCATTGACTCCCCATACTTAGGTATCAAAAATAGGGTTGTATTTATATTACATTCTCAAACTATGTTTGTGTTTTATGCACCTTTCTGACCTTCCTATTTTACTCACACTCTGGCTAGCAACTGAGTGGTACATAAAAGACTCATATAATACAGTGTGTTCCTGTTTTCTCTTGGGTATCAGGAGGAAACTTCTAAACCTTTGGTAGTTTCAGAATGAAGAATATGTCTATTATTTGTGAATACATTCTTGAATAACACCTACATTTTTGCCAAGGATGTAACTAAGGATTATTTGTTGAAGTCCAGTAATAAAATTACTAGTAAGACATGTGGTCCATGGGACTGGAGAGGTGACTCAGCAGTTAAGAGTACTGGTTACTCATGCAGAGGACCTGGGTTCCATCCCAGCACCCACATGGCAGCTAACAACCATCTGTAATCCCAGTTCTACAGAATCTGATGCCCTCTTCTGACCTTCGCAGACATTGCATACTTTTTATATTTAATTTTAGTTTATGTGTATGAATGTATTGCACTTATATGTATGCATGCAATACACTTATACACATAAACTAAAAATAAAAATAAAAAGTAAAATATTTTAGAAAATAGTTTTGGATCACAAGGTATGACTCAAGCTCCAGAAAGGAAAGGGTAGTTGGGTTGACATCAGTCAGCCAATGCTATAGCCAATGTGGTAGGAAACCCTGCAGATATAGAGGAACCCAATTAAAACCAACAAAATGCTCATGGTTCCCATGTTTATGGGCACACTGTTGTGCCACTGTTGTCATAGGGAAGGGACCTTAAAGACTGCCATTTGGGGCTGTTCCAATACTCTTTGGCCTCCTTGTTCTCTCAATCCCGATTTTTATCCTTTAACATAGAACCAGGGTTATAAATGTATCACTTTCTGAGTTCTTTTAGTAATTCTATTGCACATGAGGGGAATGGAAACACCAAAATCTGTAACCTGTTGATTTAAATTGTGGTTACCCAGAAGATCCCAAATTTCATGGCTGGTATTTGAGTAATGGCAGTTTGACGGTGGCTGTTCTCTTACTGGAGAGTCTGTGCAATGGTAGGGAAGCCTCAGAACACCACTGCCCCACTCAGAGGCTCTGCGAAGCCTTTCCTGAAGGAATGAATAAATGAAGGAATGACTTGAAATGAAATTTTCTAAACATTGTGGGATTGATTCACGGGATTTAAACACATTTGTGGTAGGCAGATTTTTAAGATAGTCGAGAAGACTGCAGCCCATTGCTATACACACTCTGAGTGTCAGAAAGGACTGAAACAAAATAGTTGCCCTCTTATTAGTTTACATTATGAAACCAAAGACATACTGAAATAGGACTCTGTCTTTTTGTCTATGGTGGATGCATTCCAAGATTCCCAGAGGATTTGAGAAACTATATGCCAGCTTTCTTCCTGGATGTCGTTCAGCATTGCCACGTGGTACCAGAGTTAATCTGGTCTTTTTGGGTTATACCTTCCTGGTTTTTCTTTGATGTACAATTTTTGGACTTAGGGTTCATAATTAAGTAAAAGAAGATTCAATTGAACAGAAGCATGGAGAAACTGCTACACTTGACCTGATCATTGTGAGGGACTGACCTGTGAATAACTATAGATAGAGAATGCAGGTGTGTATTCTGGGTAAAAGCTGCCTACTTTGCTGCTTGGAATGTGGCAAGGTTATATGCCATTTTTGCCCTGCTACTCAGAATGGTACCCAAATTAAAATTGAGGAAAGACTTAGTTCTAGAGTTCTTTATTTGGTTTGGACTACTGGTAGCTGAAACTACAAATATGAAGCCCAGATAAGGGGCTGCTATTTTCAAATTTATCACCAGCAAGAAAGTGATAATTTCTCCACAGCTTCCAGTACCTGAACTTTTAAAGTCCAATAGCCTCATTGAATTAAGACACCAGCTTCCACAGCCGTAGCATGGATACTTGTGGGTTAAAATGTAAGTATTCACACATTTGCAATCCTGAGCAGAAATTCCAGTCACACTATGCTAGATTTCTATTGCATAATAGAAGAAACAAATGTGTGTTCTACCCCACTGACTTTGTAGTAATATGTTACAAAACAATAGAAAAACTAATGTATAGCTGTATTTATCTACAAAGAAAAAATTTTTTAAGCAATATTGATTTTCATTATATAATCAACATTTAGCAATTGTTTTATGTGGTAGGTTAAAAGAAATTTCTGATGTTTTGCTACTCAACAAGCATTTTTTATAAAGTTGATGTCTTCTTCATAAAATTAAGATGAAAAAATTGATTTTATTCAAGACTTCTTGAAGTAGGTAAACCAAAGTGAACATTTACAAAATGTTTCAATCATCAAGAATAAACTAAGTTGCCTAGTACACAAGCCTCTAATGCAAGTTTCCAAATAGAAGTACTTATTAACAAAAACAACCAGAAAGGAGCAACAGGACAGATATGACCCATTTAAGGGTGATGCCTCTTGGGTGCCAAACTGAACAAGTAGATGCATCCATCCCAACAAGAACATACACCAAACACAAACAGCAAAGTTTTCAAAAAACAACCATGACATTGGTTAGTTAGAACTACCAGGAAGGTATGAAGAACAATAGTCTGGGAGTTCGTCTGTGCTTATGGTATTAGACATGTGCTCAGACAGCATTTTCTCTCCCCACTTTTCACTTACAAGCCCTGTAATAAATGATTGCCATCATTCTTTCTTGAATCTAGTTATAGATAGGACAATAACAAACAATAGCCCAACTTTCCTGTTTTCACATTCTACTCCTAACAAAGTCCTACTCTATTCTTTCATAAACTTGAACAGTATTAAAACTTTTCTTTTTTCTAGTAATTGCTACTAGCTTTTACAATTTTTGGATGTCAACGAAATCATTTATTGATTCTTTTTGTGAATTTCATACATCTTGATCATATTTAGACCATTCCCTTATCTGCCCTCCTCCATATCCCAACTGTTTTTTTCTATATTCTGTCATAAATGTTAAGGGCTACTAAGCCAAGTTTGTGTACCCAAATGTCCCCTGGTGTGAGTCCATCCTCTGGAGCCTGGTCAGCCTATGTAGCATCACTTCCTTAAAAAGAAAATCAACTTTCCCTCTCCCAGTATTTATTGGTTGACAAATGCATTAGTTATTTTATGTTATTGTGATAAAATACAGTGACCAAGAGAACTTATGAAAGGCAGAGTTTATTTAGTTTATGGATCAAAGTGGCAAGAGTCTATCATGGTGGTGAGGCATGGCAGCAGAGGTGGCTGGAGTAGGAACAGAAGCTTAGCTCTCACATCTTCAAGAGAGCAACTGGAGATCCAGCAAGGCTTAAGAACTCTCTAAACCCACCCCCAAGTGATGTGCTTTCTCCAGCATGGCCACACCTTCTAAGACCTCCCCAAACAGTGCCACCAACTGCAGATGAAATATTCCAATACTTGGAGCCCATGGGGGACATTCTCATTCAAACTACCACATCAGTAAAATTTAGAGTTGCATATTACTGATTTTTTTCCCCTTCAGGCTGGAGGGGAATCTGTTTAAAACCCAAAGCTTGTTTATTGTGCACACCAGCACACAATATTTACATGGTTTAAGGAGTACATTGCATTTAACCTCCTATAATTGTGTAAACATATCATCTGTGCTGTCTGTGATTTTATAAAAATGTTGAACAGAATAAGGCTAAGGAGTTAACATGATCATTTCCTAGGAAAGACCATTCAGTGGCATATGGTTTTCATTATTCTATGAGTACTTAGCCCACTTTTTTATTACTATCATCCCGAGTGCAAATACGAATAAATCCCAAGGGAGCTCAAAAAATGTTATTGCAAAAACTCAAATAAACTACAGATCGCAATAGCTCCCTTGTGAAATTGTGGATTTATATAAAATTCTCAGGTACTTTTGACTTCAGCTTCTACTGCAAGGCTTGAGCAGTCTATGCAGTGGGTGGCTCTGTTGTGGTGGCCGTGTTTCATGGCTGTCACAGTGTCCTTGAAATTCTCCAATGTGTGTCCTTTCCCCACCTTCTTTTGGAAGGATTTCTTCTCATAACCATGCTCACTTTCCCTCCTCCACTCAGTCCATAGACACCAGAAAATAAACTTGTCCTATAGTTATCTCATTTTGCCCAGTCTTCAGAGTTTGGCTTTGTTGCATTACTAATTTAAGATCATAAAGATATTTTCTGTAATATATAATAGGTTTCAATACTGCATACAAATCTGATGTCAAAGTTAAGTTTTCATGGGGTTTTCTCTTCCTAAGACAATTTGCTAAGTTTCTATTTATATATAGCCCCAGAGTTTCACACATTTAAACTGGTGAAACGAAGCAGAGAGGACAATGGTGTTATTTATTATGGTGAGTTATCCAATTGCACTGCACCTGTCCGGATCAGAGGCTCGCGATAACATAACGAAAATGATGTGAACGGGTCACAGGTCTAATGTGTTAAGCACATAAACAAAGGCTGAACAGGGAGAGTGTTAATCCATGCTCATTAATTTTTGAATTCGCATTCTGCAAGTTCATCCAAAAATTTATGAAGCACGTCACAGTTTGGCTTCCACAGCAATAGAGACATACTGAAACATATGGCTGGGGGGCA
The DNA here is from genome assembly GCF_000622305.1 of Nannospalax galili. NCBI lineage: Eukaryota > Metazoa > Chordata > Mammalia > Rodentia > Spalacidae > Nannospalax > Nannospalax galili. The sequence goes on from NW_008339040.1 coordinate 232,851, forward strand.
TGACACAGTCCTTGGCAGTGATCCTGCAGGGAGCCAGGGGAAGTGAAGCCCATCAGCCCCTCCAGTATGGTCGTCAGAGTCACAGCCCACAGAAAAGGGATGGTTCCAGTGCCTCTGAGAGCTTGGAAGCAAAGAAACTCATTCCAATTACTCCCACAGAGAACAACACTGTCTTTTCTAGTGGGTTCTGCTTATTAGAGTGCACCTGTAATCATGACATTTAAATCAGGTGAAATCTGCAGACCTTAATTTTCCATGTTCCTTCTATATAATCAGATACATGTGCATACAGGTTATACACCCATGAGCCACTGCTCAGTGCTTCATGCAATAATATTTTATTCCAAACTATAAATTTATATTTCAATTTATTTCATTGTCTAACTTAATAATAGTCCTAGTATGACCTTGATATTACCACATTTTAGAAATCTTATTTTAAGAAAATGAGATTAAATATGATATTTTAATACTTGGCCCAATACCTCATCACATGTACTAGTCTCGCTACTTTGATGTGGTATTTTTCCTGCTAAACTGACTTACCTGGGATGATAATTGACAAAAACACACAGAAGAAAACGGAAGATATAACAGAGCCAATCATTTTTCTGTAACAGAAACTGTTGTAAAACTTAGAAGTAAATATTCATTGTCAGTAGTATCAACTTTTCTTCAGAAATGGACAAATTATTTGAAAGCTGAAATACTGTATGCAAAAATTCCTCACATTTGTTTTACTAGATTGGAGAAGTCCCCAGTTTATTCCCTCCGGCACTCCCATCCAGGAGGCCTTTTCCGCTGTCTGCTTTGGCTGTAGCGAAGCGCTCCACTTTGAACCCTCTGCTCCCCTTTGAAACCTCTGCCCACCTTCGCAGCTTCAGTTACACTGGACAAACTTCAAAGCTGAGTGCCCCCTGCTGCTTCTTTCTAGCCATCTCCGCCAATTGTGGTTCTTGTTCCCTCATAATTCTTTTCAATGTGTCCCCTAGCCACTCACATCCTTGGGGAGCCCAGATACCAAGGGGGGCCATTTCCATGGAAGTTTCTCCGGGAGTTTCCGCAAATACCCTATCTTGCAGCGGTGGAATTCTTCCTTTGGGTTGTGTGCCCAAGGCTGCTGTATGTCCTATTGATTTTTCATTGGCTTTCACCCAGACTCTGAGTAAATAAGTGTTTGAACAATTAAACAATCAAACTAAAAAAAATATTTTCAGAAGAGATGATTTACATAAGAAAAGAAAATTTATTTACAGGTTAAGTAGAAAAGAATAACACCAGTGAGATAAAGGCCAGAAGTAAGCACTTTCCACTGGAGAGTGACATGGGAGACCTGGCTCTGTTTCTGCTTCAACTACATTCATTTTATGAAGACCAATCCCCTCAGACTGTGAGGCACCTTAAAGGGGCTGCTGCATTCTCACTGGTAATATCTTGCACACTGATTCTTAAGTACATGGCGAAGCTTACAATGAACTAGCAAAATGTCTTAGCAAGCAGAAACCCAAGCAGAACACTCACTCCAGTGCCTAGGGCAGCCTGAGTCCAGGCTCTCCACTGCCTGTGGGCCTCACATCTCCACCACCCTGCCTTCCTACTTCCTCAGCAGTCTTCAAAGGCACTGCCTTCCTGTCCCACTCAGTTCTAGTTGTCCTCCTAGGAAAGCGCTTTCTCTGACTGTCCAGTCCTCTCCATCACTTCTTTCTGTCTTGCTCAGCTGTTTGAGGGAAAGAGAATGTTTACACTTAAGTACACTTAGCATTGAAGCCTAATTTACTTTCTTGACAGTGTATGTGCTTACATGATAACCATCACACTATACAAAATCACATTAGATTTGCGGTTGTTTCTCTATCTGTAACAGAATGCAGGAACCATCTCTTGATTTCCAGCTGCTTTAACATGGCTGCGTACACGTGGTAATCAATAGTTAATGGAGGACTGAGTGACCTGTACCCAGTCGGATTTCATCTCACCATGAGTTGAGTCTGTTTTTCATATGGAGCTGAAAAATTTTTGCTAATGATTATCATAAACAATCATATTCTAAAATAGTTTCAGATTTTACATGTTAAGGCAAAAATCACATGTATAATTTATACTATAGTGAACCTTAAAGATTTTCACATTATTCTCCTCCTCAGAAATAAGCCCATGAACCCAAAGCCATTACTTGTGTCTCCCAACTCCCTCCTTTATATAGAGTAAATTTTGATCACGTTTCTCATATTTTATATTTTGTAATTTTTTCTTTGCCTACTTGCATGTTTACTTTAAAAACAGGGCTAGGGTGGAATTCACCAGCCTGATCCTCCTTAGTGTTGGAATTATAGGTAGGCCCTCACAATGGGATCTATAAATTAATTTTTATTCAATAATTAAGATTTTGAAAGTATTTTGTCAAAATATTCAAGTAGCAATGATTTTGTATGCTATTTCTTCCTTTGAATATACTTATTACTAAGTTACTTCTTTTAGTAATAGTTTATAAACACCTAATATCTGACTTTTAAGAGGTAATTTCAGCTTTCACTAATGTATTTGAATCTATTTATGGGTGTGTGTGTCATTATGTTCTCTTTCCCCACAACTCTTCTTGTTGCTCTTGAGAACTTTACCTGGCAGTGCACTCGTGAAGCTCTGTCCCGTGTTTCATCGTTATAAGTTACTCTATCCCTCTTCATTGTTCTGCTTTCACTGTTCATTTTTGGTAGAAGGCAGTGTCTGTCTGTGTAGCTCAGGTTGCCTTGAACTCACTGCCTTCCCACCTCCCCCTGTAAGGACAAGTATTATAGGCGAATGCAGCACTTTTTATTCTTTATGTTCATGTTGTTGAAACCAAGAGCATATTTAAATCTTGTATCACGTTAGGCTCTGCAGCTATTTTAATTTTTCACACATCATTTTCTCTGTCACTCTCTGGTCTCTGCTGACTGAACTGGCATAAGAACTCTGGAGTACCCAGTAAGCTTCCCGTGCCTTATCATTTTTGTGCCATGTTTGTTATCTTTCCTTTCTCTTGAGCCACATTTCAATTATCATTTGGTAAGTAATTATTTTTGATATCTTTTATTTTTTGAGACTGTGTCTCCCTGTAGCCCCAGCTGGCCTGGAATTCACTATGTAGACCAGGCTGACGTCAATCTCAATCTCACAGAGATCTGCCTGCCTCTGTCTCCCTGGTGCTAGATTAAAGGCACGTGCCACCATGTTCAGCTAGTATCCTCTTTTTAAATTAATATTTAAATATACTGCTTCCATTTTGGACTTTAAAAATTTATGTATATGCATATGTGTTTGTGTGTGGGTATGTGCACATGAATGCAATTGACCCTAGAGACCAGAAGATGGTGTCAGATCCCCTGGACCTGGAGTGGTTGTAAGCTACCCTATGTGTCCTTGGAGCTGAACTACAATTCTCTGCAAGAGCAGTACATGTTCTTAATCACTCAGTCATTTAATCACACACACCTCCTTATTTGAAATTTGAAAAAAAAAAAAACCCTAAATTTTGATGGAGGTATATTTTAGCAATAAAACACTTGCCTGGCATGTGTAAGTCTCTGTGTTCAATCCCCTGTACTGTAAAAAAGACCATGGGGCAGTGTGGCCAAATAACAAATAGGAATTATAGCTTATTGAATAACCACAGAATAATTGACACCTTAATACACTTTTACCTGTAAACCTCTAAAGGAAAGACTCCAAACAATGAGTCATATATCTGTTTAATGAACTTTTGTATATTTTATGTTTAGAAATCACATTAAGATACAACTGACTTATACCATTTCCTTACTATTTGTTAGTGAGCTGTGTTCTCCTGAACTGTTCTCCTGAATCAAAGCAGACCTGATACAGTCTAGCCCTCAAAAGGAAAACAAACAGTATAAAGGATTTTGCCTGTTACCATCCTCTGTGCACACAGTCCGGACACTTCTTTTCTCCCTGCAGGGTGCTACCGGCATTGGTGAATTAATGACTGACTTTAGCAAGTATCAAAGTAGCAACAATGACACAAGCAGAAATTGGAAGAGTGTTTGTGAACTGAGGCCTCTCCTGGTAAAATAATCGCATGTGAAGCCAGGTGCTATGTTGTAAAGACACTTGGGATAGACAAATGCATAATAACTCAGTGTAAGTAGCTGGGTCAGGCCTCTAATCGTGGCATGTGGGAGGCAAAGACAGGAGAAATGCTTCAAGTTTGAGGCCGGCTTGATCTACGTTTCAAGTGAGTTCCAGGTTGGTCCGTGCTACTTACAGACCCTGTCTCAAGAAGAAAGAGCCCAAAGCAGGAAGAACAGAAGGAAGTAGAGATTGAGAAGAACAGCCATGTGAAAATAAATCTTGGCTTTTAGGCCTTTTCTTGGAACCTGTCTCCTATGTTCTCCCAGCTAAATGCAGACTCAGGAGTAACATCTTATCACCAGAGGAATGATTCACCCAGTCACTACCAGTGAACGATAAATCAGACCCACTATTTAACCATAAACTGTGAAGTGGAAGAAGGCACTCAAGAGATGGTGTGACAATAGACGACAGATATTATTTAAGAGGCAAAGGGGGAAAATGGGGGTACTTTAATTGGGGAGGGAGGAGGAAGGCTTAGACAGGGCGGGAGAGGGAGAGGAGAGATAATGTTTAGATGGTGTGAAAAACCGGAGGTAAATGTATTAGTTCCAAAGCCTACTGAAAAATAAAGATATCCCTCAGTGTGACTTCATTCACTGAAGCCTGTTCAGTTTATCTCCAGTCATTCCCTTAAAAAAATCAACTCTCCTTCACCCAGCAATAGTTCTTCAGCTAAAAGTAAGGTTGGTAGGTGGGGAAAGTAGGAGTGTTCAGCTTGGAGGGGAGGAGTAAATAACGTGCAGGGGGGCATGGTGGTGGAGGAGGAAGGAACTCAGGAGAGAAGAGATGGTGGGAGGCAGGTGCTATTGGGGGGAAAGTGGAGATAATGGGGGCACTTGGACTGGGGAGGGAGGAGGGAGGTTGGATGGGGAGAGAGAGTAGAGATGAATGAATATTGAGGGGCTAGGGAAGCCAGAGGGAAATGTGTTGGTTCCAGAATCCTCTGAGAAGTGCAAATACGGTGTCTGTACATTAGTCCATGTATGTATCAGGGGCTGTATGGCAAGGAACACAGTGCCAGACAGGAGAGATTTCCTTCCAGTGGTTGGGTGAGGGTAGCCCAAGAGACTCCCAAAATAATATAGGATATTGTCCATGCTCTTGGCTATCTCAAAGAACTAGAAGATAAGACCCTACTGCTGAAGACAGGACATACTTTAGACACAGGACTTGGTGCAATGGAGGAGGAACTGACCTGGAACCTTCTAGCTGAAGTTTAGCTCTCATAGTTCTAGAGGATACTAGGCAAGCTGCTAAGGGAGAAAATCAATGGTCCAACCCAACCCTAAAGCCTAATTACCATAATGACTGGCACAGCAAACTACCTCTATTGGTGAGTAGTGGCACTGTTCTCTGGGGAATACTCAACAGCTATCTAATTGGACTCAAAGCCATCTCAATTGGAGTGGACACATGGGTGGCACTGTAAACACAACCAAATATACAGGGCTGGAGAAGTCATAGATCTTAGAGAAAACCTTATCTGTGTCATATCTCCAGGCAAACAAAGTTTCTTACCATATACTCAATATGGATTATTATATTTACAGACACGCATACTGTATACCACTCATCAAAGGAGCTTCTCATTGCAACAGATGAAGGCTACTGCAGAGTTCCACAACTGGTCACACACACAGAATATACATCAGAGAGATGTCCAGTCTTACATGACATGTCTACAGTAGAACGTCTATGCTTAAGGCTCATGGAACACAGCAGAAGGAAGGGTCAGAGAAAACTAACACATCCCCCAACTCTCACCAGCGAAGCTTCCTTATACAAGAAAGTGTGATGCACACAGAAGGCCACACAAGGCCAAATTTTAGAGACTAAGAGACTGCAGAGTGTGTGTCCTGGATAAGACTCCTATATTGAACGTCACCCATCCACAACTCAGGGATCATTGTGGAAAAGGTGGCAAAAAGATTGTAAGAGCCACCGGTCCATGAACATAGGGATGCAGAAGCTTTCAGGCACTGGAAGCTTGCACATGTAAACTTGCGGCAATGGTGGCATCGAGACAGGACCCATGCGAACTCAATCAGACAAGGGTCCAGTGTATCACAGGAAATTAGTGGTGGGCCAATCCTAGTCTGGAACTGTTGGAGACTAATTACTGCTAGTTGAGAAAGAGTGGAACTTACGTATGATTTCTAGATAGGCTGACTAGACTCCAGTGAATGAATTTGCACAAAAGCACATCTGGGTACAAATGCTTGACTGGATAGAACTTAGCATGTATGGCAGAATGCATGAGGTCAGGCAGGGGAGGTGCATGTGTGGGCATGGATGGGAGAGGGGGGTCTAAATTGGACTAAAAACTGTATGAAATATACAAAAGCTCAATAAAGCATAAAAAAGGGTATATCAGTTCCATTACCGAAGTGTAAAAGGTATCTCCTTTTTCTATACTGTAGATAGTACCTACTCTTTCTTGGTGGTTTGATAATATCTCTGCTAGCAGGGATATGTTTTATCTCATAATTGTTGTGATTCCCACATCTCTGATGAGTAATTATATTGATCACAGTTTTATACACATTTGTATATATCTTTGGAAAATAGCTACTCAGATGCATTTTTCATGCTCAACACATACAATTTTAAATCTAGTTTCTACATATAAGAGAAAGCATATGGAATCTGTCATGAGTCACACATATTCTGCTTACCATAGTGATTTCCAGCTCCATCCATTTTCCTAGAAAAGTCATCATTTCATTTTTTTATGGCTGAATAAAATAGATGATCTCTTTAACTATTCAATTTGATACCACCTAGGGTCTGTTCTCAGGTCTGTGTCTTCACCAGGTAAAGAATTAAATGACAAGAAGCTTACAGTCACAGCACACAGCCAAGTTTTATTGAAGCATAAGAAATAGTCCACACATCAAAGGAACAGACGCCCTCATGGGGAGGAGGTGCAGAGCTGGAGTGTCTGGGCTTTTATACGCTATAGGGTTGAAGGTGGGAGAGGACTGGCCTCCCCGAACCCTCTTCTGATAGGACAAATTAGCATGCATGTTTTTGACTGGTTCATTCATATGAAAGCAGGAATCATACTGAGCAGAGCAAGAGTATGACATTTGAAATTCCTGCCAGAGGGAACCTTCCAGAAGGAAAAAAAAAAAAAAAAAAAAAAAAAGCCCAGAAAAGTGGTCAGCTTTGGACAAGAACCTAGAAGTAGGCCTTGCATCCAAGTGAGAGTTAATTAGAACACAGCTGCATCTAGTCTGGGGCAACCTCCCCTGACTATTTGCCTAATTCAGAACTAACCATGTCTTATTCTCCTTCATTCCCCCTTCTCAGAGCTCACCCCAATTACTGCTGGGATATAGGGACATTTTCTGGCTTCAGAAGAGAAACCTTTGGAAAACCCAAACAATATTTTACCCTGATGGGAGTACTTCCATAAAAGAAGGAATATGCCACAAAGGCTATGTTGAGGTCTTGGAATCAGGAGTACTCAATTCAGGGCTCATTCCCAAGAACCCCAGCACTCAATTAGCAGAATTAATAGCTCTAACCAGATAACTATTACTGTTAAAAACATAAAGGTGAATATATCCACTGATTTTAAATGTGTCTCTTCATCCTCCATGATCATGCTGCTATTTGGAGTGAACAAGTTCTCATGACTACAATAGGGAACATCATAACACTCTCAGGAAATCCTCAAACTCCTGGATGCTATCTTACTACCCTCCCAGGTAGAAGTACTTCACTTTCTGAGCTATCAGAAGGGAGATGACTCAACAGCAAGTGGCAATAGGGCCTCAGAGTCAGAGGCAAATGGGCTTTACTGGCACAGAAACCTCCCCATCCTCTGGGAGGACTTCTTACTACCCCCTAGGAGATCTGAATATTCCTCAGAAGAATTATTGTTGGCCACAAAAGTAAATTATCAGTTAGAGCCTTGTGGATGGGGCCTAGCCTCTTAAGGCCAAATTTGTTGCCCAGGATTACACAATGGATGGTAAATAAAACTTTACATCAATTATATCATTTAGGACAAGAAAATATTTAAAGTACTAGTCAAAAGGATGTTCAAAAGACAAAGTTTCAGAGTCACAATCCAACTGATAATGTAGGGATGTGAGATATTTAAAAGCTAACAAAACTGGAACTAACATTCTTGGGTGTTTAACAGACATACTTTGAGCCCTATAATAATTTGGTCAAGGGGACATAAAGGACACCTTTTGCTCCTTGCCCTCCTAGGTCGACTAGTTCCAGGGGACTATAAGCATCTCTCAAAATGTCCTATAATGGTGGTGTATCACCTGTTCTCTTGATCAAGGACACTGAGGAGACCCCACCAGGTGGACTTGAACCAGTGTCTATAAAGTGGAGGGTCAACACAGAGGAATCACTTCCTCCATGCTTCCAAGCGAAGCCAACCATGGCCGAGCAGGACCTTAGACTTATCTTCACATAGGCAGAACTGGTGAAAGAAAGGAGCCAGGGGCTCCTCCCAAGCCCATGTGACCCCTGAGGAACAGATCCTCGGCGGCTGGCGGAGTCAAGGCGCAGAGGACTGCATGGTAGACTTACCCCCAGAGAGGCCTGAGGGCGGGAGAGTCCCAATATAATTTTTAAGAGTCCATATGTATAGTTAAAGGCTGCTTAACAAGCAACAATGCCAGATAGGAGATACTTTCTTTTGAGTTGTTAGCCAGGGTGGCCCAAGGGACTCCCAGATAGTAACCCAGCATAGAACTGGGAAAATGAACAGCAGACCCCAATCTTATCTAAAGGAATATTGACAACTGATTGCTGCTAAATGAGGAACAGCTGCCCCCCTGAAAAAAAGGACCTCTAGATAGGCTGACTAGATTCACAAAAAGGGCAAGTAGTGGGGAATGGTTGGGGGTGCTGACACACAGCAGACAGCAGCAGGGATATCAGAGTATAAGGGCTCTAGTGGGGG
>NW_008339040.1:242274-256673 GCF_000622305.1 Nannospalax galili
ACTAACAAAACTAAACAACAAAAAAATAGCAGTCTCTAATAGGCATACAGCTTATTTCCTTCAAGTATACAACCAAGCCATAAGTGGTATGTATCCTGTGGTAATCATATTTTTGGATTGTTGAGAATCCTTCATGCAGATTTCCATAAGCAGACAAACTTACATATCTACTGGTGTTGTAGAATCAGTTTTCCTCTTGGGGGATGGAGAGATGGATCAGCAGTTAAGAGCACTGGTTGAGGACCCTGAGTCCAGTCATTCTTATGGTCACTAACAACTGTCCATAACTTCAGTGCCAGGGGAATCTGACACCCTCTTCTGATCTCTGTTGGTATTTCACAGCATGGGTACACTAACATACATACTGGTAATACATTCCTACACATAAAATAAAAATAATAAATAAAATATTTTTAAAAACCATTCTTTCCCCATATCCTTACCAAAAGTTGTCTGTTACCATCAGGATAACCATTCTGAAGGATGTGAGATGGATCCCAAAGTACCTTTAATATACATCTCCCTGATGACTAAGGATGTTGAACACTTTAAAAAATATTCATTGGCCATTTGTGCTTCTTTTGAGAACTATCTGTTAAGTTCATTGGTTCACTTACAAACTGGAAGACATGTTTCAATTTGAAGTGCTTCACGTATTTTAAATATTAACATAATGTCTGACCTACAGCTGGCAAAGTTTTCTCTTCTTTTATAGGCTACTTCTTCATTCTGGTCATCATTTCCTTCTTATGCATATGTTTTTAATTTCATGACAATTACAGGGATTGTTTTCTATGCTATGGGAAAATGTTATCCTCTTCCTATGTCTTGAAGTGTCATCCAGTGTTTTCCCTGACTGCTGTCAACGTTTAGGGTCTTCCATTAAGGTCTTTGATGTATTTTGAATTGATCAGTGCAAGGTGAAACGTAAAGCTATAATTTCATTCTTCTACATGTAGATGTCTAGTTTTACAGCACCAATCTTAATGCTTTCAATGTAGAAATCTTTCCCTTCTGTATTAAATTTATTCACTGATATTTTGAAAACTATTATACATGAGATTTTTTCCTTGTTCTTTTCCTCAGCATGCTCGTTCTTGGTATACAGAAAACCTAGTAATTTTTATATTTTGACTTTACCCTACTACTTTGCTGAAAATGTTTATCAGTTCTAAGAGTGTTCTGGGGTGTCCTAGAGACATTTTTAGAGATAAAATTGAGGCAGAAAAACAGTTTGAGAGTTAGGTCTGGAAAGCTTTGTGTAACTGCTTTAAAATTAGCATAAGAAAGAATCCAGTTAGCAAAGAGGAAGGTTGGGTTTCTCTGCCCCCTGCTACCTAAGTCTGGCACTGGCACAGATACACTCCACAGTGCCTATTGGTAGCTTGTAGCTTATCACAATACTAAATGCACTGCTTTGGGTATAGATTTAAGATGCTAATGAGAAGTGTGATGTGCTAAGTCGTATGCAGAACTTTATGATCATAGGCAAGAAAGCCCACACTGTACAAAGCAAAGATTCCATGCTACTTAAAAGTCCAGCTATCTGAGCTGATAACTTTTCTTTTGGCTGTAGCCTACTTGCCTTGGAACTGTGTCTTTTACAAGTAAACTTTTCCTGTTTTTGCTACTGTCACATGTCTCTGTCCAATTCTTGTTCTGGGACTAAGAATTTGGTGCTTCTCTTAAGGTGAAGTATTGTGTACAGTGCCTACAAAGTGGTCATGAAATGCCTTAGTTTGTGTTTGCTTTGCAATATCTTTATTTCTCCATCAATATTACAGTTTGGCTGGATATAGAAATTTCAGCCAGCTGTAATTTGCTTTTAGGGCGTGAAATCCATTTCCTGGCTTTTCGGGTAGCTAATGAGACATCTAATGTTTTTCTAAAGTTTTGCCTTTGTAATCAAGTTAGCATTTTTCCTTTATACTTTTTAACATTGTTTCTTTGCTTTGTATTTTTGACATCTTAAAAGTAATATGCTTTAGAGTCTGTCCTCTGCAGACATGTCTATTTGAGGTTCTAAATTACTGTTGTATTTGAATATCTTTTGCTTTCTTTGAATTTGCAAAATTTTCTGATATAATTTCTTTGAATAGATTATTCTTTAATAGTCATCTAATTTCCATTTATACATCCTGTGTATTCTTAAGTATGTTCTCTTGATCATATCCCAGAGTTAATGAACATTGTGGTCATTCCCATGTTTTTCATACCGATGCTTATGTGTAGTACTTTAATGACCTTGTTCTTCACCCTTAATATTCTTCCTTTCTTCTACTTGATTGAATCTATTGGTTAATGCTTTCTATAATGATATTTATTTCATTCTCTGAGTTTTTCATTTCTAAGCTTTTTAAAAAAGATTTGTTTTTAAAAAATATGTGCTGGGGGTGGTGGCACATGTCTTTAATCCCAGCACTCAGGAGGCAGAGGCAGGTGGATCCTCTTGTGAGTTTGAGGCCAGCCTGGTCTACATAGTGAGTTCCAGGACAGCTGGGGCTACAGGGAGACCCTGTCTCAAAATGACCAAAAAAAAAAAAAAAAAAGTACAGTGACTTTGTGTCTGTAGGTATGTACACATGAGTAGAGATCCCCACAGAGGCCAAAAGAAGATGTTCTATATTCTGGAGATGGAGTTATAGACAACTGTGAGCTATGCTGGGAACTAAACTGGGGGTCCATTGCAAGTTCAGTATGTGCAAGTTCAATAATTGCTGAACCATTTCTCCAGCTTCCTAATTTTCTCTTTGTTTTGTTTTCTCAAAGTTACCTTGTTGAATTTGTTTTCCATTTTGCTCACTTTTTTGGTATAGATTTCTGCTTTATTTCATCATTTTATAGATTTTTCCTGTGTGCTGCTGACTTTCCTCCACAGGTCCTAGGATAAATTTATTTGATTCTTTTTATTCTCTTTCAGGCCTTTGATAATTTCTGCTTAGTGAACTTTTGAAATCTTCAGCCAGTAATTTGTCTGCTTCAGTGTGATTTAGTTCAGCACTTGTGAATCCTGGTGTCTTGCTTTCCCCTGTTTCTTGAGTATCTCTGTTGTAATTTGCACACTTGTTGGTTTGAATATCCCTTTCCATTTTATTTGAGGAACATTTTGTTTAGCAGCATAATCTTCAAGGTTCAATGTCCAATACCACTAAGAGGAGAAATCAAACTGCTAGATTAACAAAACATCAAACTATACAAGGTATAGAAATCAATGTAAAATTTAGTAGTTTCCTTCTTTGCTACTGAGAGTCTTCTGCTGGAAACACTTACCTTCTCAGTCTCTGGGCTGGACAAGGTTTCTCATCCTCCAGAGACTCCCAGCATGCACCTGCTCAGATGTCTACCATTGTAGCTGGATATATCTTCCAGGTAGGTGGAAATGTGGGGTGCAACTACATACTGAGGTTTGTCCAGGCAGTCGATCTGTCTTTGTTCTTTCACAGTTTCCTGAGTGTTAATCACCCTGTTAGAGGGGAGCAGCCGTCAATAGCAAGTACACTGCTCGAACTTCAGGGTCTAGTGCTCTATAGAGGTGAATAGCACCCCCAACTACCCGTCTCCTACTATCCCTCCTCTCGAGCTCCTTTTTCCCCTTTACCCTCATGGTGCCTAGTGTAACTCTCCCTCCTCCCTTCCCAGTTAAATACCCCCATTTTCTCCATTTCCCACTTAATAACACTGGTCTCCAACTACCCCCCTCTATCGGGCTCCTCCTTTCCCTTTACCCCAATGGATCCTTTCCACTTTTCCTTGCTCCCTCAGTTACATCAGTATATACATTCACATGTAAGGATTTGGTGCTAAGATCCACAGATGAGAGAGAACACACATCACTTGTTTTACTGATTCTGTGGTACCTCACTTAGTGTAACAGTTTCTAGCTCCATCCACTTACCTTCAAATTTCATAATTTTATTTTTCTTTACCTCTGAGTAGAATGCCATTATGTAAATGTACTATGTTTTCATTATCCATTCCTCGGTTGAGAAACATTTGGTTTATTTCCATTCCTTAGCTATTGTGAAAAGAACAATAAACGTGGCTGCACAACCAGGAAGGGGAGAGAGAGGATAAGCAGGGAGAGAGAGAAGAAAGATAAACAATGCTTATGTGGTGTGAAAAAGCAGAAAAACGTGTTAGTTCAAAAATCTACTGAAAGGGCTGGAGAGATGGCTCAGTGGTTAAGAGCACTGGGTGTTCTTACAGAAAACCTAAGTTTAAATCCCAGCACTCACATGGTGGCTAACAACCATCCATAACTCCAGTTCCCAGGGAATCCAACGCCTCCTTCTGTCCTCCATGGGCACTGCATGACACAGGTATACTTACACACATGCAGACATAACACTCATGCACATAAAATAAATAAAAAATTTTAAAAGCCTACTGAAAAAACCAACATACAATATCCATATATGAGTGCCTGTGTAGAGTTGAGGTCTATATAGCAAGAAACACAGTGTCAGACAGGAGAAACCTCCCTTTGAGTTCTTGGACAGGCTAGTCCAAGAGACTCCCAAAATAACCCAGGCTATTGCCACAACACTTGATTTTCTCTCATAACTGACTGTATTGCTGATGACAGGATATATATTGGACATAGGACATGGAGAAATAGAGCTAGAGTGGCCTGAAAGCCTCTTCCCTGAAGACCAGCTCTCATAGCATCAGAGGACACTATGCAAACTACTAAGGAAGAAAATCTATCAATAGTTCAGCCCCAGTTGTAAAACCTAATAACCACAACAATGATCAGCTCATCAAACTATGTCTATTGGTGCCATAGTGGTACTTTTATCCAGGGAGTAATCAACGGCTATGTAATTTGGACTTAAAACTGCTCAATGTGTGGTACTATAAACAAAATCAAATACACATAGTTGGTGAGGTCAGGGATCCTAAAGAAACTTTAAGTCTGTCACATCAATAGACAAATGTAATTTCTTACTGTATGCTAAATATGTATCCTTATATTTACAGACATGTATCCTTTCACCATTCACCAAAGAAACTTCTTTTTACAACAGATGAGACTATCACAGAGTTCTGCAACTGGTCAAACACAGAGATTAAGTGTCTGTGAGATACACAGCCCTAAGTAACACATCTATACTGGACTCTCTATACCTAAGGCTCACAGAACATAGCAGAACATGAGAAAAGAAGACTATTAATGCATCTCTTAGTTCCCACCAGTAAAGCTTCCTCATGCAACAGATAGAAATTAACCCTGAAAGTCACAACTGGACATAGATAAGAGACAGAGAGGACAAAGTGACTGTCCCTGAATAGGACACCTATATTGAAACTTATACACCAATATTGAAACTTGAACACCTATATTGACCCCACACAAAGCTCAGGCATCAGTAGAAGAGGGGACAGAAAGACTGTAAAAGTTGCAGTGACGGATGACCACAATGAAACAGAGTGTTCCAGGAAGCTGGTAACTTGTTAATATGAACTTAGAGCAAAGGTCTCATCAAAACCTTAACTGATATGAGGCTTGTGACAGTTGTGGATTTGTGCCCATTTCTGTCATGCTAGGATGTCTTAACTTGTGGAAGTGACCCCTCCTTTCTCTCACCTTTATGGAGCTGTGTGGCTGATACTCTTTGGCTTGCTTCTTAATGGTATCCTGCACATCTCTGTCTTTACACTTCTCTAAGATTTTTTCACTTCTTTTGTGAATTTCTGAAACTCTTAGTATCTTTCCCTTTAGAGTTGTCTCCTTTTTTCTTATTTTGCCTTATTTTGATCCTTTCTCTATTGAGAGATCATGGCCACTTGTCCATATTCAGTACATTGTGAATGGGTGGGCTCATGTTAAGACTCTCACTTCTGTTTTATTGATAACTTTATGTACTTTTGTATCATCTATGTCAATACTTATACCTATCCTTGTTCCAGTACCACTTCATCTTGGTTTCTCTTCATTGTTTTATTTATTTTTAATGATTAAATTTATTTATATCTGTGAGTGTATGTATGTGTGTGCATGTTAATTCATACGTGCCATTCCATGCATGTGGAGATCAGAGAACAACTTGGAGGAGTCAGTTCTCTCATTCCACCACGTGGGTCCTAGGTCTCCAACCTAAGTCATCAGGCTTGGGGGCAAACACTTTGACTCACCGAGCTGTCTCACCAGCCCACCTTCTGTAATTTTTTAAGTCTAAGAAGTTTGTCTATATGTCTTGCACACTTATGGGATCTTTTGGGTTGTCCTGAGAGACTTGCAATCACAGGTGGTCTCACTTCCATTTTTCTATTTCAACACATCAGATGAAATCCTAGAATGGATTAAGTTGTCTATATAGCTCAATTTAGGAGGTATTACCATCCTAACCATATTACAATGATGTATTTATTTAATACATGTACATATGAATATGTAAGTAAAAATAGTATTCCCTCATGGCATGCCAGATCTAGTCAGTGAGTAGCATTCAAACACAGTAAGGAGCCTTATTAC
The DNA here is from genome assembly GCF_000622305.1 of Nannospalax galili. NCBI lineage: Eukaryota > Metazoa > Chordata > Mammalia > Rodentia > Spalacidae > Nannospalax > Nannospalax galili. The sequence goes on from NW_008339040.1 coordinate 248,750, forward strand.
TATGAGTTTAGCTATTAACTATTTTAAAAAGAAACTACATTTTAAAAAAGAGCACACACCAGTGTGATGAGGCAAGTTTAAAATGTAATATATATCCCTAGCTCATTTCAGGAAATTCATACTGACAGCAACTATTACTATGTGTGTCCTTATACAGTCAGATCGTTTTCCATTTACCAAACTTGGAAGAGTATTATTTTCAGGAAGCTAGATAGCCTTTACTCAGTGTATCAGCCAGTCTTAATGCTCAGTAAGACTATATGTCGTGTGCCTTTAAATCCAGGTGTCATGGAACTTGAAGTCACTTGCTCTTTCCAACACACAGATTATACTGTTGGTTTACTCAGAAACTGCTTGTTAAATAGCTTCTTGCCTCATTATTACTGAGGAAAGTAGAACAAGGAGATGGAATCCGTCTTCTCTACCTGATGCTTTCATTTATGACATCCATCTCTACATCATTGCTGCCCAGCATGTTGAACTATATTGATAATGTAGTATTTTGAATACTCAGTTTTGATATTGAAAGTTAAAGTTGAAAATGGCAATTCAGGGTCACCAAAAATGTTAAAGTGAGCTATTTCTTTCTCTTCTTTAGTTTCTCTTGGAATATCTGGGGCCACATATTTTCTGAAGATGCTGTTGGCCTGAAGAATAGGGTGGTAGCTGGTCTTTCTCAAAGTCAGAATCCTTGGATTTAAAGAAATAGCACTCCTTCAATCCCTCATGAGTGACCACATAAGGATCAATCTTCAGCAAAGGAAGTTTGTTTTTTGCCCCATTTTCAGAGAATGGATGACTTTCACCTGAGGGCTTGTGTCAGTTGGCCTTGTAGAAAAGCAAAAGGAGATGATGAGATCCATACTTCCTTGAGGCTACAGGATCTGGAATACTGTAGGATGGCAGGCTGCCCATGCACCCACTGTCTAACACATATAGTCTTTTTACATCCAGCGTGTCATATATTCATATTCACCAGAATGTTTTGAGTGATTTGGCTAAAGATAAAAGGAACATCTTTATCCTCTCCTAATTTCATAGGAGATGCAGGAAATGTAGCTGTGCCTAGAGTGTTGCCCACGACATAATTGGCACCCATTAATGTAGTTTCCAGGAAGCTTTCCTAATTAGGGTCAAATGTGGTCTCATTCCACATAGAGTTTATGTCATTTATGAAGTGTCTCTTTCTTCTTGCTGTCAAGGCCTGAGGGACAGTTCCATGTAGGGATAAGGAGGGTAAGCATGTCACTGAAGCTCCCTTTGATTATTTGGATGCCATAAAGAACCACTACCATGAATATTGGGGAATATTGGTGTTCCACCTAGAAATAAAATGATAGTAAGTATAATGCGCTCATAAGGATTAATGAATGACATTCTGGTTCCAAATGCAGGGTTTTTCACATTTCCAAGGTCTTCTCTGGCAATCTAATTTCTTTAAACCAGTTCTCAGAGTTAACTGAAAATTCGCAGATATTTCTATGCCTCAAACTTTCTGTCTCACAGATTTTAAATTATGTGTTTTAAATTTTTGTGAAATTTATTTATAAATATTTTATTATTTTTGAAGGTATTATAAATAGTATTCTTTTCTTAATTCTGTTTTCAAATTTCTCCTTGCTTTTCTGTCCAACTAGAGTTTTCATATTTATATCATATTTTGTAATCTTTGGAAACCTGTTTATTATTTCTTTTTGAAATTTTATTATTTTTATTTTATGTGTATGAGTGCATTGCCTGCATGTAGGTAAGTGCACCACTGTCGTGCAATGTCTGTGAGGACAGAAGAGACCATCAGATTCCCTGGAATGTGAGTTACGGACAGTTGTTAGCTGCCATGTGGGTGTTGGGATTCAAACTGGTCTTCTGGAAGAATGGCCAGTGTCCTTAACTGCTGAGCCATCTCTCCAGCCCCCCCTGTTTATTATTTCTAACAGCTTGATTCATTTGTTTCATTGAGATTTTCCTCCACGCAGTCCTGCTTGTCTATGAATTGAATAGTTTTACTTCCTGACAAAACTTTTTAATTGACTAATTACTTGGCTAGAACATCCGGTGCATAGAGGATTACTGCACAAGTGGCAAGAACTGATATTAGTGTTATGTTCACTGTGGAAATCATGCAGTCTTCCCCCAAGAAGAGTGGTGCTGACTGTGCGTTTCATCGATACTGAGGCAGCTCCTTTCTGTGCTTTGCTTGCTGCAAATTTCTACTATAAAAGGTTGTTACAATGTGTTCATTCATCTTCCTGTACTATTAAGATGCTAATTGACTTTTGTGTTTATTCTGTGGACATCCACATTATAGTAACTGATCTTCAGATACTAAAGCCAATTTCTGTGTGTGTGTGTGTGTGTGTGTGTGTGTGTGTGTGTGTGTTTGTACCAGTGTATGCAGGTATAACTGTGTACAGAAGCATAGAGAACAACCTCAAATCCAGTTTCTCAGGCACTCTCCATCTTGTTTTTTTTAGACAGGACCTTTCTCTGGTCTGTACTCACAAAGTAGGCTAGCCTGGCTGTATCTGTCTGCCTCTGTGCCAGGAAGAAGAGCACTCAAGTACATTTGGCTGATTTGGAAGGAGTTGTTCTTTGTTTTGTTTTGTTTTAACATGAGATTGTTGGGGACCCCTGCTGTTAGGGTCGCAGTCTCTCAATGTCTGGATAGCTGTGAGCTGGCTCGGCACATAATGGAAAGACTCCCCTTTTCAGCAGGCCGCCTCCTGCTCTCCTCCTGGCTCACCTTTGAAGTAGCCGCCACAGATGCCTTATCGGAAACATGACCTCTGGTATAGAAACTACCAGGTTTTTTATAATCAGGCATTGTCTGACAGCCTGACTGGTCGCAGTCTCTCAATGTCTGGATAGCTGTGAGCTGGCTCGGCACATAATGGAAAGACTCCCCTTTTCAGCAGGCCGCCTCCTGCTCTCCTCCTGGCTCACCTTTGAAGTAGCCGCCACAGATGCCTTATCGGAAACATGACCTCTGGTATAGAAACTACCAGGTTTTTTATAATCAGGCATTGTCTGACAGCCTGACTGATAGAAGCCCACCGCCTCATGTAAATAAAGCATCCTACAGAGCACCTATCACCTGAGGCTTTTGTTACTGCCTCCACACTATAAATCTTCTAGTTTCACCCTAATAAAGCGGAGCTGTATCACTGAGTCTAACGGAGCTGTATCACTGAGATCATTGAACTTGGCTGATCTGTGTCTCACTGCGCCTGTGACCAGCCTGTGATTCAGTCTCCCCAGAGGAGCTGTCCCCCGTCAACATTCACTTGCGAAGATTCTGCATTCGCCGTTCCTGCGCTCCCCGCCTCGGCTCATGGGACGGTGGCCAACGTCCCGTGGGCACAGTGAGAGTGTCCCGCAGCTAGCCTGAGCCCCCTGCAGATTGGCGCAGCCCACCCGGTAGCTTGCAGCGACCCGCAGAGCCACCAGTGCCCGGCAGCCTGCCCGCCGATCTGCAGAGCTTACGCCCGGCAGCCGGGGAGAGCCAGAGACCTGCCCATTGGTGCAGAACCTGCACTCCCCGTCGTAGACCCGCCCGATCTGCAGAGCTTACGCCCGGCAGCCGGGGAGAGCCAGAGACCTGCCCAGTAGTGTGAGACCCGCACCCAGCCAACACGAGATCTCAGGCTCGAACTCTGGTTCTGTGCTTATTTTGCAAGCACTTTACTGACCATACCTCTCTACCCTTCTTTAGCCCAATTTTCATTATGGGACACAATTTACATCTTTGGCTGCTTACAATTTTTATACATGTTGTTTAATTATGCTGCAAGCATTTTATTGATCAGTTTTGTATTAATACACATCAGAAATGACCTGAAGTACTCTTTGCTTCTGATATCTCTGTGCATTCTTTATTTATGGTATGTTTGATAGCTTCACAAGTCAACTTGTCATAACAGAGAAGAGGGGACCACAGCTGGGGAATTTGCTCTATCAGACTGGCCCAAGGGCATGTCTGGGAGGCATTTTTTGTTGCTGAGTGATGTGGGAGAACTTAACCTGGTATGGTTACGCCATCCTTGGGTAGGTGGTCCTGGGTTGTATAAGAAACCAGGTTGAGCACAGGCCAAAGGAGCAAGCCAGTAAGCAGCATCTCCTGGGTGGTTTATGGTTCATTTCCTGCTTCTAGATTTCTACCTTGAGTTCCTGCCTTGGCTTCCCTCCCTGATGGAGTGTAAGCTCTAAGGGGAAATGAGTCTTTTCCTCCCCCAAATTGCTTTTAGTCAGTGTAGTCAGTGTTTTTTTTTAAATCACAGAAATTGAAAGAACCTAGATCATAATGACATCACAGAATGAACTTCTCATCTTTTGAAACTCAGTGATATTAATTATTCTTAAATGAATAGCAGCATCCAGTGGTCAAGCATCTTGGCTTTGATTGCTTTGGGGACAATCTTTTGATCATGTCTTCACTAATAATAGGTTAATCACATTTTACATTTCTTTTTGAGGTAGTTTAGTAGCTCGTTGCCTTATCGCAACTTGCTGATATTTTTCTAATTCATTTAATTTATTTTCATAGTGTTGGTATATTTTTGTTTTATAAAGTCATTTTACTTCTCTGGTTCTATTCATTTGAGTAATTTCTCTTGATTCTTTATAACCATTTCCCAATGGTTATAAGAGCCTCAGTGATTTCCTTTTGGTTTGTGTTCAAGGCTGACCCCAGTTATCTACAAATTTTGTCTGTTTTGTTACCTGGTAAATCTGAATTTTACCTTCATTATTATAGAGAGCTTTCCTGGGTATGGGGTTCTTAGTCAATTTTGTTTTCTTTAGTTTTTAGCTTTAAGCATTTATAATACATTCTAAACCCACATTCTACTTCTGCTATTTCTGAGAATGAACTTGCCATTCTCTTTACTGAGATTATTTATTTCTAGCAAAGCCTTTTTCTCTTACTCACATGAATAGCTTTGTTCTTGTCATGAATTTTCAGATTCTGAAATCTGAGATGCTGCTGATTTTGTCCTACTTGGAGTATGTTTAGATTTCTCTCTCTCTCTCTCTCTCTCTCTCTCTCTCTCTCTCTCTCTCTCTCTCTCTCTCTCTGTTGTTTTGGAAAATTGGTGTTTTCAGCATTTATTTCTTTGTAGAATTTTTCTTTTTCTCTTTTCTGGTACTTTCTGGCACTGGATGCACATTTATTTGCCCCAAATTTTTACTTTGCTCATTTTTCTTTAGCATTTTCCCACTCTAGATTGCATGGTGTCTATCATGTATGGTTGAGTTTGCCATGGTGTCTTTGAGTCTTTCTCTGACTATACCCAACCTTAGCATCATCAACTGCTGGTGGATTCTTCTATTGCTTTTAATGATGTCCAGTGTTTTATAGTGCTCTAAAATCCAACCAAATTGCACATCATTTGAAGGACTATTTGGGAAAACAGTGTTAGGTATTTGTTTTCACATCTAGAGGGTTTCTCTTAGTTTCTTGTTTCATAATTTTCTAAAGAAATTTTTATATCCTCTACTTCAACCTGTCTTCACTGAATCACTTTCCTTCCAAATGAGCTTCTTCCTAATCTCCAATAACGCTAAAAAGGGCTCTCAGCCTCAAGTGTCTCCATTTTTTGTAACTGAAGTCAGTTTTTTGAGAAAAGACTAGATATTAATTTACATTTTGCTTCTATATCAGGCAACTTTTCTGAGCAAACAAAACCAGGAAATGCTAGTGGAGCTGCATCAGCCATCTGTGTGGTATCACATCACAAGGTAACAAGCCGGTAGTGACAAGGGAGAAGTAGTAGCCTCATGGCTTTAAGACTGATTTGTCCTGATTGAGAACCTCCATCTTGCTGGCCTGAGCTACTGGAACTGAAGCAGTCTTCTCAGTGTACTCCTACTTGGGTAGAACTTCCAACCCATACCATGGGCTTGTTATAAGAAAGACTGCTGAATATGTTCTTCCAGAGAGAGAGAGAGAGAGAGAGAGAGAGAGAGAGAGAGAGAGAGACTTTGTAGCAAATCTGATGTTTTACTCTTCCCAAGAAGAACAGTACTGATGGCAAGCCTTATCTTGTCTCCGTGAGTAGAATCTGCTTCTTGGACATTATGCCTCAAATATCAGAGTTTCTCTACCACTTTCTAAGCCATCCTAGCCTTCTAGAATAGGCTTATACTTTTCATTCTCTGTATGAAATGAGGAACCGAGAAACATCACCAGAAGGTTCATGTTTTAAAATAACTTTTACCAGCATCACTGCTAATACCATGCTAGTAATTAAAAGACACAGGCTGGTTGAGTGGATTCAAAAACAAATCCATCCTTTTGTTGTCTGAGAAAAACTCAACTTCATGGATAGACACCACCTTAGGGTGAAAGGATGGAAAAAAATTGTTCCAAACAAATGGCACTGAAAAATAAGCATGCATGACTATTCTGTTATATACAAAATAGATTCAAAACAACTTTAATCAGAAGAGGTAAAGACGGTCACTACTTTCTGATTAAGGAAACAGTTGACCCAGAAGATACATTATGATTATGAAAATGCATGCACCAAACTCTGCTGTATGCAATTTCATTAAAAAATTAGTACCACTGGATGTCAAGACACAGATTAACTCCAACTTAGCATTAGCAGGTGACTTCAATACACCACTATCCCCAACAGACAGATCATGGAGAAAGAGTAAACAGAAAAACATCTGAATTAATTGATACCATACATCAAATGGACATATCAAAAATCTACAGAATATTCTACCCAAGAAACAATGAATACACATTCTACTCAGCAGTCCATGGAATTGTCTCTAAAGTAGATCACATACTGGGGCACAAAGCAAACTTCAACAAATAAAAAATGAAATAATTCCATATTTTCTATTGGATCACAATGCAATGAAATTTAAAATCAGCAAAGAAACTCTAGTAAATGCACAAATGCATGAAGATTAAACAACACATTCCTGAATGAGAGATGGGTAAATGAATAAATCAATAAAAAAGTAATAGCATTCTCAAACTAAATGAAATGTAAAACACAGCACAACAAAATCTCTGGGACAAATAAAAGTTGTCTAAGGAGGGAAAGTTATAGCTCTAAATGACTGTGTTTAGAAACATCAGAAAGACCACAAATAAATAAGTTAATGGTACAAAAGAAGACTCTGAAAAAGGAAGAAAGAAATACACCCAGACATAGGATATGAGAAGAAATTATAAAAATCAGAGCAGAAATCATGAAATAGGAACAAAGAAACCAATTCAAAGAATCAATATAACTAAGATGAAAACAATAGTACAGGACTTTAAGACCCAGATTAATCCCAAATCATTAATAATAGGGAACTTCAGTACCCCACTGTCTCCATTAGACAGGTCAACAGGGCAGAGAGTAAACAGAGAGACATCTGAATTAAACAATACCATATATCAAATGGACTTAACAGACATCTACTGAGTATGCCACCCAAGCACCAAAAGAAATACTTTCTACTCAGCACCCCATGGAAACTTCTCCATAATCAACCATACACTGGGGCAAGAAAAAAACCTCAACAAATACAAAAAGATTGAAATAATTGCATGCTTTCTATCAGACCACAATGCAGTAAATCTTAAAATCAACAATGGAATAAGCCCTAATTACCACATGAACACATGGAGATTAAACAACACACTCCTGAATGATGAATGGGTCAAAAGAAAAATTAAGACAGAAATACAAGCATTCCTGGAACTAAATGAATAGGACAATACAACACAACAAAACCTCTGGGACATACTGAAAGCGGTCCTTAGAAGGAAGTTTTTAGCTCTAAGTGCCTACATCAAAAAATCAGAAAGAACACAAATAAATGACTTAACACGGTAACTCAACACACTTGAAAAGCAACAGCAAAAGAAACCCAAACCCAGCAGAGAAGAAGAAATAACAAAAATCGGGGCAGAAAT
>NW_008339040.1:257078-258807 GCF_000622305.1 Nannospalax galili
AACTTCCAAATTCCTTCTATAAATCCAGTATCACTCTAATACCAAAGCCAGGTAAAGATACAACCAAAAAAGAAAACTATAGGCCCATAAACATAATGAACATAGATGCAAAAAATTTCAACAAGATACTTGCAAACCGCATACAGACACACATCAAAAAGATCATCCACCATGATCAATCGGCTTTACCCAGAGATGCAGGGATGGTTCAATATATGTAATCAATAAACATCATAAATCATATAAATGGGCTCAAAGACAAGAACCACATGGTCATCTAAATAGATGCAGAGAAGGCCTTTGACAAAATTCCACATGGATTTTTGTTCAAAGTCCTAGAGAGAATTGTACTGGAGGGAAAATTCCTCAACATAATTAAAGCCATATATTACAAACCCACAGCCAACATCCTTCTAAATGGAGAAAAACTGGAAGCATTTCCAGTGAAATCAGGAATCAGACAAGTCTGTCCACTATCTCCACTTCTCTTTAACATAGTGCTTAAAACTCTTGCAAGAGCAATAAGACAAGAGGAGTAATAATTGGAAAAGAGAGATCAAATCATCCCTTTTTGCAGATGATATGATATTATATTTAAGAGACGACAAAAATTCCACCAGAAAAACCCTAGAAATTATTAACAAGTTCAGTAAAGTGGCAGGTTACAAAATTAACCTATAAATGTCTGTAGCCTTTCTATAAACCAATAACAAGCAATCAGAGAAAGAGCACATGGAAACATTCTCCTTCACAAACCTGCAAAAAAATAAAATATCTCATAATAAACCTGACCGAAGACATTAAAGAGCTCTACAATGAAAATTTTAAATCTTTGAAGAAAGAGATTGAGGAAGACATCAGAAGATCGAAAGACCTCCCATCTTCATGGATTGGAAGAATTAATATTGTGAAAATGACCATCCTACCAAAAGTCATCTATAGGTTTAATGCAATGATAAACAAAATCCCCATGACGTTTTTCACAGAATTGGAAGAAACATCCTAAGACTCACATGGAAGCACAAAAGGTCTCAGATAGCCAAAACAACCCTCAGCACTAAGAGCAATGACAGGGATACAGATTTCAAGCTGTATTACAGAGCTATAGTCATAAAAACAACATGGTACTGGCACAAAAATAGACCAGTAGATCAATGGAACAAAATTGAAAACCAAAATATGGGTAAATACAATTTCAGGCACCTGCTATTTTACAAAGGGGCCAAGAACATTAACTGGAGGAAAGACAGCATTTTCAGCAAATGGTGCTGGCAAAACTGGATCTCTACTTGTAGAAGAATGAAACTAAACTCCTATCTTTCACCCTGCACAAAAGTCAATTCCAAATGGATCTAATACCTCAATGTGAAGCCTGAAACTCTGAAACTGTTAGTAGAAAACATTGGGAAAAACCTACAAGATATAGGTGTAGGAAAGGATTTTCTAAACCAGACATCAATTGCTCAAGAAACAAAGGCAAGAATTATCAAATGGGACCACATTAAACTAAAAAGCTTCTGTACATCAAAGGAGGCAACCAGGGAAGCAAACAGAAAACCCACAGAATGGGAGAAAATCTTTACCAGCAACACATCTGACAGAGGTTTAATATCCAGAATATATAACAAACTTGAAAAACAGACTAAGGACAAGAAATAACCCAATTGAAAGATGGGTTAAGGAGTTGAAGAGAGAGTTCTCAAAAGAAGAAGTAAAGATGGCTATGAAA
>NW_008339040.1:258891-261203 GCF_000622305.1 Nannospalax galili
GCTAAGATCAAGAGAACAAATGATACCAAATGTTGGAGAGGATATGGGGAAAGGGGAATACTCATCCACTGCTGGTGGGGCTGCAGACTTGTTCAACCCCTATGGAAAGCAGTGTGGAAAACTCTTAAAAAAAACTACAAATGAACCTACCATTTGACCGAGTTATACCACTCCTTAGCATGTACCCAAAGAACTCATCCTATTGCAGAGACACTTGTACATCCATGTTTGTTGCTTCTCTTTTCACAATAGCTAAGAGATTGAAGCAACCTAAGTGTCCCTCAATTGACGAGTGGATAACGAAAATATAGTACATTTATATGATGGAGCTTACTCAGTAGTAAAGAAAGATGAAATCATGAAATTTGCAGGTAAATGGATGGAACTAGAAACTGGTATACTAAGTGAAGTAATACAGACTCAGAAAAAAAATTGACATATATTCTCCCTCATATATGGATCCTAGAACAAAACCTTGATAAGTTAGTATGTATCAAGACATAACTACAGGAACCAGGATAATAGAAAGGAAACAGGGAGGTAAAGGAAAAGAAAGGACCTGAAAGAGAAGAACAATAGGAAACAGGCCTTAATAATGAGATATGGATAAAAATTGGGTTAGTTTAAGGGAGGGTGGAGGGAAGGGTATACAATGAACCTAGGGGATAAAGGGAAAGAAGGATCTCAAGAGAGGTATGACTGTAGGAGAAGCATATTAGTAAGGGAGATAGGGGGAAATGGGGCACCTTAAGTGGGAAAACTATTGTGGAATGGTGAAACAATGCGAGAGATAAACAATGCCTAGCTAGTTTTGAAAACCAGAGGGAACCATATTACTCCTACAACCTACTGACAAATTATACATAGCAGATCAAGAAATATATGTCTAGGTAAGGTTTATCTGAGAACAATTGGCCTTTGGCCAAGATTTATCTACATGACACACAGTAACTAAAAGTACAAGACTGGTGGAACTAACTTTCTTGGATGTTTAACAGACATACTTTGAGGCCTGTAGTAATTTGGTCAGAGGGACATAAAGGACAGTTTTTGCTCCTTGCCTTCCTAGGTCAACTAGTTCCAGGGGGCTATAAGCATCTCTCAAAATGTCCTTTATTTTTGGTGGGTCACTTGTCCTCTTGATCAAGGAGGGTGAGCAGACCCCACCAGATGGACTTGAGCCAGTGTCCAGTCTACAAAGAGGAGGCTCAACACAGAGGAATCACTTCCTCCATCCTTCAAGCAAAGGTGGTCGAGCAGGACCTTTGACTTATCTTCACATAGGCGGAACTGGTAAAAGAAAGGAGCCTTGGGCTCCTCCCAAGCCCATGTGACCCCTGAGGAACAGATCATCAAATAACCTTAAGAGTAAAAATAAATTGGTTTATCTGGGCCAACTGTATTGCCTTAAACACCCAAAAGGAAAATACAACCAAAGATTAAAGCGGCCAATATAATTTCTTAAGAGTCCATATGCATATCTGAAGGCTACATAACAAGCAACAATGCCAGATAGGAGATACCTTCTTTTGAGTTGTTGGCTAGGGTGACCAAAGGGACTCCCAAATAGCAACCCAGCATAGAACTGGGAAATGAACAGCAGACACTTATCTTATCTAAAGGAGTATTAACATCTGATTGCTGCTAGAAGATGAACAGCAGGCCCTCCTAAAACAAAGACCTTAAGATAGGCTGACTAGATTCACCAGAAGGGCAAGTAGTAGGGAATGGCTGGGGTGCTGACAACACAGCAGACATTAGCAGGGATATCAGAGAATAAGGGCTCTAGTGGGTGGAGGGAGGGTATGAGAGGGTGACATCTTGGAAGTAGGTATATAGTCGAATAAGATGCTTTGTGATGTTCTGTGTGATATAAACATACACTCAAAAAAATCAACAAATTTTAAAAAAGTATTATATTTGAGGAGGAAGCATGGAAATTTACATCATGCTAATTAGTAGAGGTGATAAACATTACCATTGAAATCTACCCAATGACTTTATAGTCATGCACAGGGGCCAAGGATCCAAGTGAAACCGATTATGACTAGTAATACTCAGATACATACACATTAGAGATGCATGCGCCAACATCTGTGTTAGTAGCAAAAACAATGAGTCTTTCTGCAAGGGACTATATAGTCTAAAATGAAATGGAGATCTTTTTTTAAAGGTTAAAAAAACTCATTCAATTTTATGTCTTACAGGGCTTATACTGAGTTCAATATTGTATAACTATATTAATTCAACTGTGAACCTAGAAACTTGCACCCACTTGTGAAAGAGATGTACTGTTGCTCTGGAGTGTGTTA
>NW_008339040.1:261300-275989 GCF_000622305.1 Nannospalax galili
TCAGATGCCAAGGTGCTCAGAACATAACCGACTGTGGCTAGTAATAATCAGATATATAGAGATTAGACATGCATGTGCGTCCATGTCAATTGCATTGAAAATTAATTTTTCTGTATGAAACTGTGTATTTTAGTGATGAAATCGAGAACTTTTTTAAAGGTTAAATCCTCATTTAATTTTATGTCTTATAGGGTTTATACTGAGTACAATATTGTATAACTGTAATAATTGAACTGTAAACCTAAAAATTTACAGCCAAATTTGAAAGAGATGCATCCTACCTCAGGAAAACGTTATTGAATATGTCAATTGTGTAAAAAATAAAATAAATAAAAGTGCATGTTACCATGCCCAGTCTGTAGCCCATTTTTTAACTGGGTCATATATTTTCTTGATTCTTTGGTTTTTGAGTTCTTTATATATTGTGCAAATTAACCCCCTTGTAGCTGTGTTCCCGACAAATATTCTCTGCCACTCTGGGGGGATTCCCCTTCACTCAACTAATCATGTCCTTTGCTGTACAGAGGCCTTTTAGTTTAATGAGGTCCCATTTGTCAATTGCTGGTCTTAATTCCTGAGTTAATGAAGTCCAAAAAATAAGATCTTGGAAACAACCTAAATGTTCCACAGCTGATAAATGGATAATGAAAATGTGGTGCATTTAGACAGTGAAGTTCTATTCAGTAGTAAAAAAAAAAAGAAATTTGCAGGAAAATGGATGGAATTAAAAATGTTTATACTAAATGAGGTAACTCAGAATCAGAAAAACATGTGACTCATGTTTATTTAACTTGTGAATCCTCCTCCAAATCATTAGATGTGAGTCTATATCCTGATGTGATGACAGCAGTCAGGAAAATAGAAAGGACTATTGGATAAGGGGGAAAGAAAGCACTTGAGAGACTAAATTGAAGGACATAGGCATTATCAAGGCAGAGATGGGGAAAATAGGGAGTGCTTTTACTTGGGAGGGAGGAGGGAAAGATATAGAGAGGGGAAAGAAGAGAGATAAATAATACTTAGGTGGTGTCAAAGTCAAACCGAAATGTATTATTTCATAAGCCTATTGAAAAACATACATATAGTATGTATGTGAGAGCATGTTTATGGCAGAAGTTTATATAACAAAAATCAAGGTGTCATGCAAGAGAAAGTTCCCTTTGAGTTGTTGATTAGGCTCCCAAAATAACACAGGCTACTACCATAGCCTTGATTGCCTCCCAGAACTTAAAGATAAGATGCTGTTGTTGAAGACAACACACATATTGAACACATGACTGGGATCAATTGAGCTAGAAATGATCTGAAAGCCTCCTCCCTGAAGACTACCTCTCAATATCCGCAAGCTGACAAGGGAGAACAACGATGCTAACCAGTTGAAAAACCTAGGAACCACAACAGTGACCAGTCATACAAATTATCTTTCTTGGTGCAATAGTGGCCTCTAACCTTGGGCATAGTCAATAGCTTTCTAATTGGACTTAAGGACCCCTCGGGAGGATAGAATGCAAGCATGGTGCTGTAATCATAGCCAAGGAGACAGAGAGAAGTCATAGGCCCTAGAGAAGAACCTGCTCATGTCACTTTCTTCATGATTTCCTACTATATTCTGAATACATATCCTTATATTAATAGACCAGTGTACTCTCATCAAAGAATCTTTGCAACAGATGGAGACTTTACCATGTTCCATAACTGGTCAAAATATAAGTGGCTGCAAAGTGCCCCAGCCCTATGTGATACATCTACAATGCAACCTCTACACCTAAGGTTCAGGGAACATCAAGGAGTGGAAAGATTGTAAGAGCCAGGGGGATATGCTACCTGCCACTAGTTAATGCATTCTAGATATAATGGTGAAGCAACATCAGTGAAATCTCACAAGATCTGCATGACAAAACCGACTGACATGTCAAGGGGGAGGATTTACAGGATCCCACCTCAAAATAAATAGTTGCAAGCCTTCAATGAATGCTAAGGTAGGGAGAATCAGATTGTCCTGGCACTAGATGCCTGAGGTAATCCCAAGTGGTTAGCCCTGAACACAGGGATGGATGACCACCACTAAATGGACTCAGTGAATTATATTTATAAAAATGTACCTATGGATATGTAACAATAATAATAAAAGAGGAGGACAAGACATTGAAAGAGCGTGGTGAGAGGTTTGGGAGGAGTTGGAGGGGGTCTGGCATGGATGGAAATAATGTCAAAGTTATGCTCATGTATAGAACTCTCAAAATTTGATCAAAAAGAATTGGTTCACAGCACTGTGTGGTTCTCAAAAGCTTGAAATCCATAAAACAAGATATTGGGTTTGCAATTCTTAAGAATTAATAGAGAGATTGTACACAGTGGGCCAAGCAGCCTGTTCTCAGGGTGAGGTTCAATACTACAGGCTTGATTTTGAAGAGGCCCTGCTCTCTTTTCCTTAAACTTCTCTCCACTGACTGAGACACACCAACATTGTGGGGGTGATCTGTTTTATTCAAATTTCTCAATTAATGAATGTTATTAATATCTGAAAACAATGCGTAGGTAGCATCTATACAACTAACTGACCAAAAATTGGGTGGTTATCGTAGCCTAGATGAGCCAGAAAATTAATCAGTGTCCATGACTTTCATCATTTAAGAACACTGGTAACATCCGTTGAATGCAGGTTTCCTATAGAGTGAAATCTGTACAGCAATCAAACTACAGGCTACTGGATGAGTATGGGCTGCCATATGTTTTTGGTAAATTATTTCTTTGACACACTATTTCATTTCAAATGTTTCAGATGAAAGTCATCCTAAAACTATAAAGGTAAGCTCTTGAAACAGAGACAGTGTGGTCCACTAAGTCAAAAATATTGTTTCCTGTGGCTCTATTGAAGAATGAGCACTGTGTTGTGACAACCCACTGCCTCTTGTCCCACTTCCTTCCTGCCCTGCCCTATGGTTTCCAGTGTCTCAGCCTTCACTCAGTGTCCTCTGCAAGGTCACTGTTCAGCTTGGCCACCATGGGCAAAAACTCTACTATCTACTATGTTCACCTCAAATAACATCTAAAGACAAGTTACCTTTTCTCAGATCTCTGGAAATAAAGAGGTCTTACTATCATCTCTTTGATCAATGATAATGTATTCATTTACTTTAAAACTTTTGAGGATTTCACAGGAGTATTGTTTTTACATCTTTTCTAACTCTGCCTCTCCCCTCCCTAGCTCCTCCCATGCTCCCCTTACTCTGTCTCAAATTTATGTCTTCTTCTTTAATAATTATTTTTTAGTTGAATAAATGATTTTTATAAACATATGACTCTGACACTAGCCCTGTGCCTTACTAACTATGATGATACCATTTGTTTTATTTCTTGTGTATGAACATAAGTTCCATTTTAGTAATTTTGGTGCTAAAAGTAATAAAGAAAAACTAAATAATTTGCTATATTGAACAAAAATCACAATTAATCTTTTATTCATTAATAATTTTGAACCTTTTTCAAAAAAACTTTATGCAGATAATAGAAAATCTTCCTCATTACATGAAGCAGAAATAAAACTAAGAAACATGTCATTCATATAATTAGATAGTAAATATTTTTGACCATTAGTGTCTCAATGTCTTTGTCATCTGTTCTCTTTTTAATTTTTTAAACTTTACACCTGTGAAAAAAATCTCAGTATAAATGCATCAAGACTATGAATGAAGTTCATGGAATTATATTTTTCTCACTTAAAGAAAACATTTATGTCCTTCTTTCTCTTGGTCAGCCAGTTAAGTGTCACCAGTACACAGAGATTGTTCTCAGAGAAGAGGGTAAAACTTGATGGCTTAAAAAGTGTGTGTCTGTATTCATAGTAACACGTATAAGGAGAGGGAGGAGAGAAGAAAGGAGAGCTGAGACGAAGAGCGGCAGAGGAGCAGGGGTGGGAGAGGAAAAAGGAACGCACCTTTGATTGTACTAACGTGAACTGATATCGCTTCAACTGCTTTTCTTTATATGAAGGATAGTTCTTCTAACTCCAAGTAAGGAATAATTATACACAAAATCATGCATAAACCCATATTATAAATTTATACTTTTGGATTGTTAATTCTTTGGTATTTCTGTTAAGATTCTAAGTAGCCAACTTAGAAATATATAACTTTGAAAAGAGAGCATAAATGGAGTGTAAGGAAAGAGCTACAGTGAATACTTGGTTCATGAGAAATAGTGTTTTTATACATCACAGTAGTTTATTTCATCTTAAAGACATTTATTACACAACATCACATATATTCTTTCTCATTTATAGGTATACTCTTTTTAATAGTTCACTGTACTATTTTGTTTTTAAAATTTTATTGAGCTTTTAAAATTCCATACATCTCCCACTCAAGTCCAGACCCCCTCTCCCATCCATGCCTCCCCCATCCCCCAATCGAACCCTCTGCACTCTGCCATACATGCTGGGTCCCATTCATTCAGGTGTCTATACCCAAATGTCCTTCAGTGTTAATGTGTCTACTGGAGTCTAGTCAGCCCATCCAGTGGTTGTACGTAAGTCATACTCTCCCTTGCCCTGCAGCAATCTGGTACTGTATTATTCTCTTGAAAGGGACATTTCAGCCCATTTTCCTGGAGACTCTGAAGATCACTCAGTAAGGAGAGATGAGGCATCCCCTCTAATTCTCCTTTGGAGGTAACTGAAGTAATTATATTTTTTGTAAACATTTGGTAATCAGATAAGTTGTAATTCTCACTATTTATTAAGAATGAGTCATCAGCTTATATTATTTGTGAGTTAGCTATTTCCTAGAAAAGTGATAATGTCAATTTCAAAGCACAGAGCACCGATGAAGTGTGGTGACAATAGTCATTGAACTTACCTAGACTGTAAGAAATCAGGCTACATGGCGAAAGTGCATCCTGACGTCTTCCTGACACTGAGACTACACATCCCTAATTTAACTCCAAGACTCCCTGGACCTTCATACATGGACAGAGATAGTTTCTCTTGAGAGTTGTGCACTGACTTGTTATTTTGTGGGTTTTAATTTTCTTATAATCAATATTTCTGAGAAGAGTTGTGAAGCTGCTCTGCACTGGAAGTGATAGCCCCAACAAACCTTTACAGAAAGACTAGGTAACATTCAAAATAATCTAGTTTTTTCTTTTAAAGA
Source organism: Nannospalax galili (assembly GCF_000622305.1). NCBI lineage: Eukaryota > Metazoa > Chordata > Mammalia > Rodentia > Spalacidae > Nannospalax > Nannospalax galili. The sequence continues at coordinate 266,451 of NW_008339040.1, forward strand.
AATACTGGTATGATCACAAAATCTGAATAAAAATTTCATCTACTCTGTATATTCTGCAAAGTATAATTTTGTTTATATACCACTAGTGTGTAGGGCCCAACAGTTTTCATTTAAACGTTTCATGATACCTATTATAAAAAAGATGCCTTCAACAAAATAAATAAATGAGAAGAAATTAAACAATTTAGGAAAGAAGTTAAATTCTTACATGATGAAAGTGAATCAAAATGCAACAACACATTAGAAATTAGAGCAATTGGTGGAATCTAAGATTTCAAACCAGAATTGATTCCTACTAAAATATTACACTCATTGTGAGCCTGTTTAAAATAAGACTGTCTAAGGCCCTTAAGTAAAAGATCATCAGAATGAAGAGACAGTATTGTGAATGGGAGCCAAGCTTTATAGCCTTTTATCTGGTAGTGGAGTAATATCCAGAACATACAAAGGATTATAAAAAATATAAAATACAAATGCTCTGATTCAGAAACTAAGGACAACGGAATTCAACACTTGTCAAATTAATGTGAGAAGGACAAGTGCAATGTGTCTTTTTCTTAAATGTAGATTATTTTTAGTGAGAGGCATAAAACTATAAAAGGGCATGCAGAAGGAGAAAGAGAAAAGGACAGGGAGGAGGGTTAAGAAAGAATAATAGAGAGGGAGGAATATGATTAAAGTTTCTATGCATGTATGAAAGAGTTACAATGAGAATCTTCATTTTGAGCAGCTAACGACCATTAGTAACTCCAGTTCCAGGGGATGTGATGCTCTCTTGTTGCCTCTGCAGGAACTGCACTATGGAAGTACACTTACGTACATACAGGCAAAACCCCCATCCACATAAAAATAAATAACATTTTTAAAAATAAAGAAATAAGAGTTTTCACTATATGTATGGAAAAAATAGTTTTATTTATGAAGTTGTCAAAATATATAAAACTATGTTGAAAATATACATAAACTATAAATAATTTGAACTACAAGATCGTTCAAAATTTCCTGACAACCAAAGGCATTTTCCTTTATTTCTTAGCAAAAATACATTCACTTGACATATTTTGCAGCACACAGATATATTACAAACCTAAGAAGTGAAATGGATTGACCAATGGTTGGATGTGCATAATCCCCGCTGGATAAACCAATATCCTCCCATACACCTGAGCAGCTGCCAATGCAGGTGACATGGATTTACAGTCCTAAACCTTTCCTAAAGTGTTAAAATATCTTCTTCATTAATGACTTCAACTTCAGCTTGATAGCTCTAATTGCACATCATATATTAATCTTTAGCAACAAATTATGACTGAAAGTCTTCTTTACACTTGTCCTTACTTGCTTTTCCATTGGTCTGAGATATATGCGTAGACTTTAAGAGCTATAGCAAGTACTATTTCCTCTACAGCACTTTAAATTGCAATATATACTGACAACTGTCTGCCCAGCATTTCACTTATCTATTCCACTGAAATAACTTGAAATTAAAAATGACAGTAATGTTCTTCCATAGGCACTTCTCCAGAAAGCAAAGTAGTGTACACTTAATGTGGATCAAAAATAGAGTATCTTAATACTTAATGCTTTTGTATTTAACCAGCTCATGATATAGTATGCTCTGTACAAACAGTAATGCTACAGATGAAATGTCCATTATCAAGAAAGTGGATTGGGGAGCACAGGGAACGTTATCTCAGTGCCCGATCATCAAGAGGAAATGCGGGTTTCTGGATTTCTGGGACCAATCTAAAACCCACTTAGGACTGAAATGGTGGAATTGTAAGCTAAATAATCTAATAATTACTTTACTGAAATTAGCAACTTACACCAAAATCACTAAAGGTTTGTGTTAAGAACAATGCTGTACTTGATTTTAGAATAACTGTCCCTCCATTCCACTTCTGTAGTCTTTCAGTCTAGCATAATTAAGGAAATATGTTTTGTTCTATTTTATTTTATTTTATATGTGTATTGCCTGCATGTGTGTAAATGCATCTGCAATGCCTATGGTGGTCAGAAAAAGTCTTCAAATTCACCAAAGCTCTGGAATTACAAATGATTGTTTGCCACCATGCTGGGAATTGAACCCGGGTCCTCTCCAAGAAAAGCCAGTGTTCTTTAATGCTGAAATATCTCTCCAGCCCAAGGAAATACATTTTACCTTCCTCTGTCTCTCTAGTATTCTTTCAATGAAGACTGTTTGGAACTTTAAATAATGGAACTTATAAAATTTATTGGCATCAAATTATATTATGTAAATTTCATTGTCGTTGTTTTGAGACAGGGTCTCTCTATAGCTGCAGCTGTCCCAGAATTCACCATGTAGACCTGGCTGGTTTTGATCTCATAGAGATATGCCTGCCTCTGCCTCCCGAGTGTTGGAGTTAAAGGTATGGGTCACCACACCTGGCACATTTTGTAATATTTCTACCCAGGAAGCCTAGATCTGGGTAGAAGTCAATGTGGAAATACTGAAATATGGCAAAGGAGCTGGAGCTGAAAAATCTGCATTAGCATAAACTTCCCATACAGTATTAAAATTAAGTTTTATGCCGTATTAATGTGAGGTCCAAAGCAAAGCACAACCACAAACAAGAGCAAGTTCTCTGGGATTGGTAGCTGACCAAAGTATACCACCCAGTGCATCTGTGAGATGAAGGTGTCTGTTCCTCTGCCTGCCACAATGCTTATCCTCAAAGTTAAAGCCACATTCTTCATTGGAAATTTATGAAAGAAAGTGTCTGCTCCTTGATCAATGTCCTTCCAATTACTATTTGATGAGGGTCAAAGTCCTTTAATCTCAGCAGTCAACTTGAGTGTGTGTGTGTGTGTGTGTGTGTGTGTGTGTGTGTGTGTGTGGCTATGTGCATGTGTATGGGTGTGCAGAGAGACTTAAGGTAGCTGTCAGGTTTCTTCCTCAGTCTTTCTCAATCTGAACTTATATTCCCATGCATGTAGGACAAGTACTTTACCGACACAGGCATCACCTCAACCCGGCAGTCATTTCTTTTCCATGTCACTCACAGTGCAGTTCTACTTAGTCCACTGTTCCATCCCGCTTTGATGACCCCATATTGGGTTTCTTTCCTGGAAATCTCCACTAAAACTATATGCCACACTAGACCTCTCAGAGACTTCATTTTCAGTGGTTTCTGAAGCGTTTTTTTTTTTCCAAAAGGAAAACTGAGAAGAAAACCCCAACACAGACCTTTGTAGTGGTGTTTCTCAGTAAACCAGTGAGTCTCAGTAATGCAGATAAAGCCCAAAAGCCTTTGGAATGATGTGATAGTGTGATTCATGAAATTTTCTCTACTGATGAATTGTAACACTATAATAGCTAGTATCCCACGTAAAGATCTTATAATATTGTGAGTGCTAGTTGTGTGTTGAAAAAATAGTAATGGTGGCAGATATTTAATTATGAATTTGATGCTTCATTGAAAGCTTTAAAATAAGGTAGTCTGGTATTCTTTACTGAGTAATAAGCAAGCTGAGTGTTGACTGAGGAATCAATTATAAGTGCAAATGAATTCAAAATCTGCTCAATTCTCAATACAACATATTCTTAGCATCAAGTTCAAGGATGGAGTCTGGCAGTGCTGTTACATACAAATTGATGTGTGTAAGAATTTGGAAGTTCCAGATGAACTCTGACACTCTTCCTTCAGGAGTAGCTTACTGCTCTCTGTTAAGTGTGGGTGGTTCTTTCCTAGAACTTCCACCTTGTACAAGCACCACACAGCATCCAGTGCCAACTCCGTTTCTGCTCATTCGATCAATTAGCATTTCAACCATGCACACACCGATTTGGGCTAAAGAAGTGGAGAGAAATTACAATATCCACTATCAATATGTGCAACCAGCAGGGAGACATGTATACAACTGGATCCTGTGCATGGATAGAGAATGCAAATTCAGATACAGAATATTTTGCCAAATGACAGGAAGGTAATAATGAGTATTTAACACATTTATAAAGAATTCTAGGTATTTCCAGTACATGCCAGGATGGCTCTTGGGATCTTGTTGAAAACTGCAATCCATAAAAATGAAGTAGAAATGTAAGGGCTTCTATGCAAAAGCAGCACAGAATAATGATAGAGTTGGGAATATTGGTCTCCTAAAACAGTTTTATTCATAAGGTTGGAGAATCTTCCAGTTTACCATGCTGCCAGGGAGATGCTACTCACAATTATACAGAATGAGCTGGGACCAAGAGCTTTATATTCACTGCCTTGAGGATTCACAGCCACCTGTTTTTTCAGGCTGGAGAAAGTGAAGGATATAGAATACCTGGGCCTTCTGCAACACTGGACATGGTAACACGGTGGGATTATAGGGGCCAAGGTGCAGAGCTTAACCAGAGGAAGCACAATCAGCATAATGTGCAGCAGGGTCTGAGTGACAGCCAGGGGTTCCTGACCTAAAAGAACATTACAGTCATGTTTAATGAAACATACTGTACTTGAGGGCAAGAGACTTGACTTTCAAGCAAAAAAAAAAAAAAAGACAATCTATAAAATGCATATTCAATCAAGAAGGAGCGTTTTTGGAGTTCAACATATGAAGAAATGGAAAGTTGTTAATTATCCTTACAATAAGAAAATTAAAACAGAATTAACAAATTTTCTCGGTATATTCAGAAAATCGAGGTTACCATGCAATCAACACAGAAAAATCACTGAGATCAACTTAGCAGGAGAGAAGCTTCTGGACCCAGTGACAGGGTAAAGCAGCTGACAGCTTTGACAAGTCCTGGAAACTGAGTGAAGGTTCTTGGACCATTATAATCTTCTAGGCAAGCAGTGCTGGAGGGCAAGATTTCATGAGTTTTATGTCCAAGAGTCCCATCAGTTTCTCATGGTAAAGAAAATAATCTCTTTTTCTGGGAAGGAGAAATGAGAAAAAAAATGCAATTATTGCTCCAAGAGTTGCTCCATAGCAGAAAACCTCCCTCCAAGGAAAGCTGCTCTGTTCCAGGGCCTTTTCTGACATGAATTAAGGGCGATGTCAAAATTCTACACTTCCAACTTTCAGTGTCACACAATAGAGAAAAAAAACTGAAGCTAAGTGTAAGGAGAGCTTCTAAATCATAGTCCAGAAATTCAGTTCCAGTTTAAGATCAGCAACTGGTGTCACTTTAGCATTTTCCAATGTAGAAAATGAATAGATGGTTGGCTCAGTGCTCTTTTAAGAATTTTGATGAGGTTGGGGCAATAGGTAACAATATTTTTAGCAGGCCATTTGATAATGCAGGTAGAGTTTTAGGTCATTTACAGTAGAGCTGGGTATGAAGATGCCCAGGACATAAAGATGCTTCTATCTAAGCAAATGACCCACAAAATATAGAAATTTGAAGCTTGGACTGAAAACCCAGAGAACTTCTGTCAGCAGCTATAGTGTAGACTTCTGAAAACCTGAATGCAAAAGTTACACACATTTATACAATTGTACATGTATACATATAAAATATACATTTTCAAGATAATTGTAATGAAATTGTTTTAATGATTAAGATATTTATTTCTAATACCTTAGATAAAAATAATTTTCTCTTTTTTCTCCTCTTTTCTTTGGATTTCTTTTCTATCTTTTGTTTTCTTTCTATATTGTTCAGTTGAATGATGGAAATTTACAACCAAACCACCCCCTCCTTTAGACATAGCTACTAACAAAGATTTTTTAAGCTTTTATTGTTTAAAATAATCCTAAACATGACCAGTTTCCCAGATATGTGATGCACACTCTCTCGATTTAGTTCTGAAGGCTTAATTCTCAGTCCTTCAGGCATTATTCATTTTCCTCTGCTAATCGAGTATATTTCAGTTTTGACATTTAATACAAGAAGGTGATTATCTTCTCCTTTTTAATCTAGCTGTATGTATAATTTGTCAGTAGGTTGTTGGACTAACACTGTTCCCTCTGGTTTTATAAAACTAGCTAGGCGTTGTTCATCTCTTGCATTGTCTAACCCTTCCACCATGATTTCCGCTTTTAAGGTACCCCCATTTTCCCATTTCTCCCTTAATAATACCCTTCTCCTATGTTCCCACCTCTCTTGAGCTCCTTCTTTCCCTTTATCCTCTAGGTTCCTTGTATAACCTTTCTTCCCCCTGCCCCTTAAAATAACCCCATTTTTATACATACCTCCATTATTAACTCCTGCTTCCTACTGTTACCCTTCTCTTTTATATTCTTTCTTTTCCTTTACCTCCCTGGTTCCTTTTCATTATCGTTGTTCCTGTAGTTATGTCTACATCCACATATGAGGGAGAACATACATTGTTTTATTTTCTGAGTCTGTGTTACTTCACTTAGTATAACAGTTTCTAGTTCCATCCATTTACGTGCAAATTTCATGATTTCATCTTTCTTTACTGCTGAGTAAAACTCCATCGTATAAATGAACCACATTTTCATTATCCACTTGTCAATTGAGGGACACTTAGGCTGCTCCCATCTCTTAGCTATCGTGAAAAGAGAAGCAGCAAACATGGATGTACAAGTGTCTCTGCAATAGGATGAGTTCTTTGGGTATATGCCAGTGAATGATATAACTGGGTGAAATGGTAGGTTCATTTGTAGTTTTTTAAAGAGTTCTCCACACTTCTTTCCATAGCAGTTGTCAAGTTTGCCCACAGCCCGCACCTCCCCCCACATCCCCAGGTCATTCTTATGGAGTAATTCCTCAGTTGAGATTCTCATAGGTTTGTGTCAAGTTGACCATAACTACAGCAAATAAAAATGCAGTCGATCTTTCTAAGTTTCAGTCTTGACCACCTGGTATTTGTCTTGTCATGGTGCTTTAACTACTGTGGCCATAGCAATGCTATTCACTGCATGTATGTCTGGTTGTGGCATGATGGAGAAGAGGCAAAATATCAATCTACCATACAAAAACAGCAACACCAAAAATAATTAAGAATACTGCCCAATGGTTTTAAAGTCTACAATGTCTTTGAAGTTCAAATATAATAGCAGGATTTTTTTTGCCTCCCAGGTCTTATAAGAGTTACATATTTCATAATTTTATGGTCTTAATGTATAGCAATTCAGTATTAGTGAATATTAGTCAAGGCTTGGGTTCTTATACAGATAGTTTCCATTTTAATCACTTTGTTGGGAGTCTCAGTAGGGATGATTAACAACATGTTGTAATTTTTCTAACATGTGGATTGAAATAATTTTACTTTCTAGATTTCAAGGAAATTGAGAGCCAGCATTGTATAGCACTGATCACTTTTGTAAAAACTCTTCTTAGTTGTAATTAAAATTTTGTTAAAAAATGAGCAGTGTCTCAGATTTATCATGATGAATGGTTGTTTTAGGAGTTCACAGCACTCAAAATTTATTAGAATTCTATCTAGCAAGTATAAAGTTGCTTATATTTTATTTAGTAAGCCATGAGGCAAACACATAATATGTGCTCAAAACTTATTCATGGATATCTACGGCAGCAATAGAAACTGTATAGAGGAAGCAGCTTCACGTCTATGGTCTCACAGACAGATAAAAACAAGGTATATCCATGAACTAGGGTAATAGTCACTTACAAAAATTCACAATACATCAAATAACAGGCATGGTAGCACATTCCTGTAGGAACAAGTACTCCAACAGCTGGAAAAGGTGGGTCACTTGAGGCCAGGAGTTTGAAACTAGGAAGAATGGCAAAGCAGCACTGTGTACCAAAATACAAATGAGTACCTAAAGGTTAAATCAAAGGCCTAACTTTTCTTCTAACTTGTGCATTAGCTTACAAAGAAGTAGGTTACATTATGGTCATTTCTCTACTGTCTTTTTCCTCTGTGCCATTCTGCTCCCAGTAGCCTCCTTTCCTCTTTCATGTCACGTGCAACCCTTTGCCCCACTCTATTGTCAACACTTCTTGTATCCCTCTAGTATGCTCATCTTGCAAAACGTATCTTTGAAGATAAGAGACTAGGACAAAATCAAAGCAATTCTAAAGCAAATATAAAGAAGATGTACTGAGATCACAGAAGCAGAAATTGGCAAAAGAGGCAATAGAATAAGAGGAAGTCAACGAACCCAAAATTTAATTGTTTGAAATTATTAGAATTGATAGAGGATCCAAGATGACTGATAACATGCTGATTCCTGTAATCAAATCTCCAGGGAATAAACTGGAGAAAGATGGTTATCAGCTATCAGATGTTGTAAATGAGAAATGAAACGTCTACTCTAATAACAACATAAAATTGGAAACTTTAAAAAGCAGAACAGGAGAAACACAGAGCCCATTCTGGGGGTATCGGCATGGTTTGGGAACTCCTCTTCACACACAGAAGGAATGACTGAGCTAAGCTTATGACCTAAAGTGTTTCAGTATCAGCTCTGTAGTCCCTGTAAGAGACATTTGAAAGAGAAAAACATATGGAAGGAAGAAGAAAAGTTGTACATGATAGCAGCAGATGGGAGAGCAAGGTGTCTTAGAATACCATCTCCTCTCTGTTCTTGACTGGAGCACTAGTGGGAGGCATCTTTAAAAGATCAGAGCAGCAGCTTTAGATCTTGGAAGAAACAAACTCTTTGAAATCTCAGAGTGAGTGTCATGGGGTTTTATACTGAAATCTGGCTGGCAGAATTTCTCTAGAGTTTGGGGTAAAACTTCTATCAGAACCCCACAGTCTTCCCTCAGGTGGATACTTGGTTAGAGAAAGAATCTGCAGAAGAGCATAGACACAGATTCAGATATCAGAAAAGATGGATGAAAGTTGGGCCAAATTGCTTGCAAATGGATTTCCAAAGGACTGCCAACAGATGTTATCACCTGCTGTGATCTGACTACTAAAGGACTGCAACATATGTGACCATCCTTGTGACCTGACTCACAAAGGACTGTCAAATGACTAGACGAGGATCTATGATCTGACTTCATCAAACAGGACCACTGACAGGCAAGAACATTTTTTGCAACCTGACACCTAAATGACTGCCCAAAATTTTGATCAACATTTGTGATCTACCACAGGAAGACCAGGTATATTAGTTACTTTCCTGTTGTTATGATGAAGCACTGACCAAAGCAACATATAGAAGGAGGCATTGATTTGTGCTTACTGTTCAGGAGGATTAGTACATAAAGGTGGGAAAAACATGGCAGCATAGGTGGCTGGAGCAAAAAGCAGAATGATCCCACCTTTAAGCAGGCACAAGAAGCAGAGAAAGTGGAAATTCAGCAAGACTTAAGAACTCTCAGAGGCTGACCCCGGAGATGTGTTTCCCACAAGAAGTCACACCTCCTAAATGTTCCTTGACCCTCCCCAAACAGCATCACAAATGGGACCAACTGTCCAAATACTTGAAGCCTGTGGGGAACATTCTCATTCAAACCACTATACCACTCAAAGCTGTGGCAGGCCTCTGGTAGTGGAGAAGGAGGACCATGGAGAGAGTGAAGGTTACAAACCACAATCACAAAAGACTGCATTCAGATTCTATACCCCCATCCAGGTCCTGTCCACATTTATTCTGTTTCTCTCTCTCTCTCTCTCTCTCTCTCTCTCTCTCTCTCTCTC
>NW_008339040.1:276187-297879 GCF_000622305.1 Nannospalax galili
TCTCTCTCTCTCTCTCTCTCTCTCTCTCTCTCTCTCCTTTTTTCTCTGTACTTTCTGGGTTTCCCAAACAAATCTAGACTATTCTGCTTTGTGAAATCTGTGTCTAGTCTCCTGAGAAATGGAGCTCATACTGTGGTGTTCTACTTCTTCAAACATCTCTCTTTATTCTGTCTGCCTGACCTGCTCTCGCCCCTATTGTTTGATTGTTCTACTTACTTCTATTGATTTTATCCTCATCTACTTTTTGTCTACCAACCTAATGCAAATCCTCAGGCTCACTCTGTTTTCTTTTCTCCTTTCCACTCATGCACCCAGTGCCTACAATAGGGCATTGTATCATCAGTTTTCCTTCATTTCCTAAAATGATGAGCAGTTAAGGGGTGATTGTTTGTTGTTTGGATATTACTTTGTGCTCATGTGGGCCTATACTTTGATAGGAATTGTTTATGCAGAAAATTTTCTACTTTCAGGTTAGTACTGAAACTAAACCTGGTTTGCCAGATACCAGTCTAGCAGAGAAAACTGATGTTACAATGATGCTACAATCTATTCCTCTCTAACATGGCCAACACTTTTACTGAAAGAATAAAGATGGTTTAAAACAAAACTCATCTAATTGCTTAACACCATATGTGCAAGTTCAGTGAATTATCAGCATAGAAGAGAGAAAGGACTGTCATGCTTAAAGGAAATAATCTAACCACAATTCATTTCAGAAAAACTCTAGTTAAAGAAAGGTCCATCTATGAATAGATGAATTTAGAACACCAAGCATACAAAAACAAAGACAAAATCCCCTAGGTCATGTTATACTCAAAGCCTTAAACATACAGAAGAAAAGAAGTATGTTGAGGTATATGTGCGAAATTCCAAGTCACATACAAAGTTTGAACAATCAGAACAATTGCAGATTTCTCAACAGAAACTTGAAAGGCTACAAGACACCATGGAATGAGATATTTCAAGTTCTAAATGACAACAACCCCAACATAAAGTCCTGTATCTACAAGACTATCATAAATAAAGGAAAAAGAAATACTCGTTTCATGAAAAAGAGCAGACTTACAGAAGTCATGATCACTAAGCCAGCTCTATAGAAGTCACTTGAAGGAATCCTTCAGACTGAAGAGAAAGATTAACACATCCAGGTGGTAACAAGAAGAAATATCCCACACTAAAATGGGAGTTAAATGAATGAAGGACAGAAATAAAGTAAACACTACAAAATCAACAATATACATGGAATTAATACTCTTTTCCATAATCACTCTGCAAGAAAACAGTATGTGGGTACACACAACATTATTAAACAAGTAACACTAGATATAAGGAGAGATTAACCACAAAACAAGTATTGGATAACTTCAATACACAACTCTCACCAAGAGAACGGTCATCCTAACAGAAAAGGAACAGTGACACACCTGAGTATATATCATATATAAAATGAGCCTAATGGACATCTACAGAACAGTCCATGTAAACAATTCAGAGTATACAACTTCCTGAACAGCACTTGGACATATCTCCTCTAAAATACATCAAATAATAGGCCACAAAGCAAATTTTAAAAAATTGGGAAACTAGAAATAATTTCTTGGTTCTATCAGACTTAAATGGAATAAAATTAGATATTAACAATAAAAGAAAATACAGAGCAAACTCACACTCATATATTGAGTGGCGAATGGGCCATTGAAGAAATCAAAATGAATTTAAAAATATTCCCAGACTTCAATGGAAATAAAAACACAATACATGAAAACCTATAGGATGCCATGAAAGATGTAAGCTTCCAGATTACAGTGCCTCAATTATAAACTCAGAAAGCAAGCACTGTGCATGTAGTCACAGCCATAGTTAGCAACCTTGGGAGAAAAAGAAGAGAGCAGACAGCACATGAATTTGGGGAGGAATAGTGGTGGTTGGGCCAGGGGAGGAATGGAAGGGAAGGGATGAGGGGTAGATTGGATAAAATCATATTATATATACATGAAATTCTCATTCCTAAAAAATTAATGATTTCAAATAAATAATCTAACAATGCATTTTAGGGCTTATATATATTTTATGGCTTTTGTAAAACAAGAACAAGACAAAGTCAAAATTAGGAAATATAAAGAAATAATGAAGATGCGGGCAGAAGTTAATGAAATGGAAATAGACAACAAAATGTGAAGATTCAATGAAATGAAGAATTGATCCATGGATTTGAAAAGATAAATAAATTAGAAACACCATTAGCTGAAATAACAAAAAGAAAAGACTAAACTAATGAAGATGAACATGTACACATTACGACAGATATCAATGCAATGTAGAAAATGATTTGGGCACACCTTAAAATAAATGCATTAATTGGAAAGTGTAAAAGTGTATGGCATTCGAGATGTATATGAGATTTTATCAACAATTTATCTATAAGCAACAAGATTGAAATAATAGTAAAACATCTGCCAATTAAAAATTGTCCTGGCCCAGTAGGATTTGCCACAAAATTTTAGCAAAGTTTTAAAAGAAGATCAGTGTTTTGATAGAATAGAAAAGGAAATAATGTTATCAAACTCTTTTTGTGAAGCCAGAGTCATCCCAGGTATGCAAACAAGGTAAAAACACAACAGAACACACACAAAGTGTCATAGGAAGTGGTGAAGACATAGTCAGTCCTGTAGGTGAAGAGTTTAAATTTGTTGTCAAAATATATTCACACACTGCCACTACCACCACCACCACCACCAAAAACAAAAACAAGCTCTGCTGAGTTCAAGCTCTTTACTAGTAAATTCTAGTAAGGATTAAAGAGATCTAATGCCAATCATTAATAATATGATTTTACAGAAAATAGACGAGAAGGAGAAGAATGAGGAGGAGGAGGAGGAGGAGGAGGAGGAGGAGGGGGAAGGAGAAGTGGAGGATGAGGGGTAGGAAGAGGACACCCCTCTCACTCATTAGACTACTGAGCAGGCAGAATACTCACATCCATAATCTCATCATTTGGGAGACTGAGACAGGAGAAGTGAGATGTGTCTGGAACACATATTGAGTTCCAGTCCAGCTTCAGCTACAGAGTGAGGTGCTGTCTCACAAAATAAAGCACACAAATAAACAACAACCAAAAGAGATCTGCATTGAGATTTACAGCTGGTGTACTGAGACATGAAGATGAGTGCGGAGATGAGACTTGTTTATGGAATTACACAGTACATTTGTCTATGAAGAGAAATCCAGTGAATCAATAAAGTGGAAATTATTGTAATAAATATTTGATCATATCAGAGCTTTAAGATACAAGGATAATATGCAGATTATCATGATACTATCAGGTTATCATTATTTTCATGTGCACCAAAAATGAACACTTGTAATTTGAAATAAAACACAGTATAATATAAACTAACATCAAAAGTTCATATGGGATGATAAGCCTCATGATATAGCCACATTATACTGAAATAGAAGAGTTAAGTTGCATTTCTACCCAGCTTGAAGACTTACTATGAATCTATAGCACTGAATATATATGTTGGTGAAAGAATAAACACATAAATCTGTGGACCAGAACTGAGCACTTGGAAATGGAATCACCAAAAAAGCCATTGATCTGTGACAAAATCAATTAGTCAAAGAAAGAAGAGTGTTTACAACAAATGGAAAATTAGAGATTAACAAGCAAAAAATGTGGAAATGGACTTAGACAATCTACACTCTTCACAAAATAGCAGAAATAGATCAATAAAGATGAAAAATGGAAAAATAGAAAACCTCCAGATGAAAGAAGAAAATTTCCAAGAGAATATCCATTTACTAATAGGTTTTATGTAAATCACCAAAAGCACTAGGAACAAAAAGGGGTGTAAATGTCTCTATTGGTTTGAGAGACAGACTTCTGTACTACAGAAAGCAGCGTTAGGAGAATGTGGAAATAAATTGTATACTAGGAAAATGTTTTAAAAGACTAATAGGTTTTATGTAAATCACCAAAAGCACTAGGAACAAAAAGGGGTGTAAATGTCTCTATTCTCTATTGGGACAGACTTCTGTACTACAGAAAGCAGCGTTAGGAGAATGTGGAAATAAATTGCATACTAGGAAAATGTTTTAAAAGCAAGCGATAAATGATGTGAGCTGGAATTATATGAAGAAAATTTCAAAGTGAAAAAGAAGGAAAGAACATTTTTGTCTATCTTTTATTGAATGTTTGCAAATTTCATACATTTTGATCATATCCAGATCCCCTTCCCTACCTACACACCTCCATATCTCCCCCCACCACCAGGTTTCATGCATTCTGCCATATATGTTAAGGCTTATCAAGTCTTGTGTGTGTTCCCACATGTCCCTTGGTGTGAGTCCATCCCCTGGACCTGAATTGACCTATTTATCACTGCTCTTTTAAAGAAAATCAACTCTCCCTCTCCCAGTACTCACCTCACTGGTTGCCAATACTTCCTCATCTAAGGAGCTTCTTATCCATTTCATCAGTTCTATGCTGTGTGTGTGTGTGTGTGTGTGTGTGTGTGTGTGTGATTTCAGTTTGCATTTGTCTTGTGCATGCTGTGATTATTGCAGTGAGTTCATATGAGCAAGGTCCCAGAAGCCTGGAAAACTCAGTTTCCTTGTGGTCATCCACCTTCCCGGACTGTTACAGTCTTTCCACCCCCCTCTTCCACATTGGTCCCTGAGCCCTGTGGCAGAGGTTTATTACAGGTGTCCTACCAAGGGAAAATCACTCTGTAGTCTTTTATTCTCTGCAGTTTGGCCACTTGTGGTTTTCTGAGTTAATCACCAACTATTACATGAGGAATCTTTGCTGGTGAGAGTTGTTGAGAGATGCACTAGTATTCTTTATTCCCCATCTTCTGCTGTGTTCCCTGAGCCTTAGGTACAGAGGTTGCATTGTCAATCTGTCACTATGGGATGGGCATCTCACAGACCCTTAGTGTCTGCATTTGATGAGTTGGAGAACTCTGTAATAATCTGCATCCGTTTCAAAGGGAATTGTTTTTGATGGGTGGTGACAGATACACGTTTGTAGACACAAAGATACATATTTAGAATACACTAAGAAATTATGTTGGTCTAAAGAAGTAACACAAGTAAGCTTTTCTCTAGGAGCCATGGCCTCTCCAGTCATGTTTACAGTCATCGAGTGGGTCTTATGTACAATTAGACAGCTGTTTGATTACCTCAAGCACAAGAGTATTACACACCAAAAGAGATAGTTTACTGGGCCAATCATTGTAGTGGTTATTCGGCTTTACAGCTGGGTAGGACCGTTGATGGGTTTTCTCCTTTAGCAGCTTCCATAGTATCCTCTAATACTATGAGACTTAATCTTCAAGAAGGCTTCCAGGTCAGCTCCCACTCAATTGGTTCAAATCCTGTGTCCAAATTATGGCATGTATTCAACAATAGGGTCTTAACTTCAAGTTCTGGGATGCAATCAAGGACTGTGGCGGTATCCTGTGTTATTTTGGGAATCTCTTGGACTACCCTGACCAACAACTTAAAGGGAGGTTTCTCCTGACTGACACTGCTTTATTGTTGTTGTTGTTATATAGTCCAGTTATGCCCATGCACATATTTATATATGCATATGTGTGTATCAGTAGGCTTTTTGAACTAATATATTTTCTTCCAGTTTTTTACAGTTCCTAAGCATTACTGGAAAATATTTTTAAAGGACATGTCTTGAGCAGATGTCTAGCCAGAAATGTCATCTCACAAATAAGAAGATAAAATAACACACTGCCTCACTTTGCTTTGGGGTATTGCACAATTATACAGCAATGTGAGAACGGTGTCTCTGAAGAGATACTGCAGTGACTGAAACAATCAGGCAAATACCCACCGATCTGTATGGGGAGAAGCAAGCAGCAACTGTGCTTCACTGGTGCCCAGCAAGACAGTACAGAAATATCATAACGTAGTTTGACAACTTCATTCAAAGCTGAGAATAAGCATTCCACATCATGCATGAATTGCATTCCTAAGTATTTACTCAACTGATATGAAAACATGTTCACACATACGTTCAAGTAATTGTTTCTAACAACTTAATTTAAAACCATCAAAAATCAGAAGAAGTTAGATGCCTTTCAAAACATGAACAAATTAAATTTTAGCACAACAGTACAATGAAATATTGTATCTATCAGTTCATTACAAGACATTGATCAGTGAACCTTAAATTCATTCAAACAGCCATTCGGCTTGTAGTTCATGGGCAGGAGGAGGTTGAATAACTTAAGCACAGTGATTCATTGTTACTGAAACAGTGATACACATGATACTTAAAGATGCCACTCTTTCGTTTTCAAAACTTAGCCTCCAGAATAAAGAATAGACCAAACCTTAGAGAATTCCAGAATGGAATGAAAGTATAAGCACAAAGTATAACTATTTGTAGTATCATCAATAGAGAGGGTAGGAAAAGGTGCCAACAGATCTTTCCTTCCAGTTTGTCTAAACTATAAGGTTAAATACAAAAAAAAAGAGTATTAAGTATATAACCTCTATGCTCTAGTTGATAAAGTTTCTCTACTCCATGGAGAATCATTGAGTAATTCGAACAACATTACACATGTATAATGACATATATCACTTAAGCAAATAGGTAACTGCTTATAAGAATGAAATTTCTTTCCATGGAAGAAGAATGGTACAGATAAAAAAAAGAATTCTTCTAAGACTTAAATTCTCCACAAAGTAGTGAAATAGCCCTAAAGATATTAGTATAAATCCTTTGTTTTATCCTTTTTACATCTGCCAAGCTCAGTTCGCCAAAGAAAAGTACTGACAAACTGTCACAGTCAAGAAAATTTTCAGTAGACCTGAATAGTAATGTATTATCTACAATGAGATACAGTACCAATCTCTATTCCTCCCTCTAAACAGTAAAAAATTCTAAGAAAATGTGAAGAATGTTTGGGATTTATTTAACAATAATAAATCACTAACACCATTTTTATTTTTACTTATATCCTTAAATAAATTGCACACTTAAAAATAACTTATTTAAATTCACTAGACTGGGTAATAGCCTATAAGCATTTCCTATTTGCTAAGCATTGTATAACAATATTCTGTTCATGGTCAATAAATTTCCTGCTTTCCAAATCATGATTTCAGTATCCATTCTCTCCTCCTGTTCACCACCAAATTCTGATGTTTAAGATCCTGTAATAGGTCAGTACTAAAACATAATTACATATCTAAGATATACTATATCCGCATTTGGTGTTTGGTATTTCCTAAGCATGATATGGAGATTAAAAATTCAAAGAATATATTGTAAGTCTTTCAGTGTATTACAGTCTTACAGCCTAGTAAAGGTGACTGAACAGATGGCCATAGAATCTACTGACAAAAGGAAAATGATCATTTCACAATCTTTTTAAATAACTTTAAATTTTAAAAAAATTAAACTTTTTATTTTATACGTATGAGTGTTTTGCCTGCATGTATGTTAAGTGTACCAAGTGCATGCAATGAAGTATAAGCCATTAGAGGACATTGAATCGCCTGGTAGTGCAGTTACAGACAGTTGTGAGCCTCCATGTGGGTGCAGGAACCAAAGCCAGGTCCTCTTCAAAAGCAGCCAGAGGTCTTTACTGTTGAGCTATCTCTCCAGCCACCTTAAGGAACTTAAACAAATATTTTTATTTATTCTTTGAAAATTTCACAAATGTATACAATGGATTTTTACCTTATCCACCCTCTACTATCTCCCTTACCTCTCACTGTGAGGCATCAACCTCTTAACTTTTTGTCTTCTTTATTTTTATTGCTTTTATTAATAGATTCCTAAGTCCAATTACTGCTGACTGTGTGAGAATGGGTTTGGGGCTATTCACTGTGGCATGGACAACCTACTAGCAGCCACATGCGCAAATAAAAGCCACCCTCTCTCAGCAGCCATCACCGGGCAGTAGTTCCTCAGTTAGGGGTAGAGCCTTGTGAGTCCGTTTTCCCTTTCATACTGGAATTTTGACTGGTGTGAACTTGGGTAGGTATTATCCAGGCAACCACAGCTGCTGTGGGTTGAGGTGTGAATGAGTCAATCTATGTCCACAGGACATTTTGCAGCTCTTCTCCCATTCTCCAGCTCTTACTCTCTTTCTTCCCCCTCTCCCATGATGTTTCCTGAGCCTTGGATAGGAGGATGTTTATATAGATGATCCATCTAAGCTGAGCATTCACAGTCTCTGATCCTTAGCACTTTAACCAGTTAGAAGTCTCTAAATTAACCACTCTCACAGCAAGAAGAAGCTTCACTGACCACATTTGAGAGCAGGACAAATCTGGGAGCATAAAAACAAATACCAAGAAAGTACTTTGAGCACACAATCATTTAGTGAAAGAACACCAGGAGGTTTCCTCCTAGGGCCTATGATCTCCCATGTCATGGGATTTTGACCAGAAATACAATACAAGACATGAAATCTCTCCTATGGAATCAGGTCTCTAATCCAGAAAGAACACAGTTGACTACACCCACAACTGTCATGCCACTATTGTACCTATTGGTACAATTTGCCTAGAAAGTCATTAATAATAGCATAAAGTGTCTTATATTGGGTAAGACCATTGATGTCTTTTCACCCCCAAAACTCTTCGTAGCACCTTCCAACATTGTGAAAGCTATCCAGCAGAGAGTTTCTATCTCAGTTTGAGATACATTTCTCACTGTCCAGCAACCAATCTGAGTGGTGCCTGCAGCAATAGCACCTTATCATTTAGTAATGATAGGCAAACAAGAACAATGACAATAACCTGTGTTGCTTTGGGTACCTCTGGGTTGTCCTTGACCAGTGACTCATAGGGAGGTTTATTGTGTCTGGCAATTTGATGCTCATTAAACAATCCATGTCTTCTGAGAGCAGCATTGCCCAACAAGCTAGTAGATTTCCATAAGGTTTAGTCTTATGTGTTTTGGCTAACCCACCTCCTTGCACCAAGCCCTCCCCTATCCCTTTGTCTCCATCCCCACACAATCCTTTAACCCATAGCATTCCCTATTCTTTTCTTTTCTTTGAGACAGAGTCTCCCTGTAATCTGGAGCTCACTATGTTGATGTAGCTGAGATCAATCCCACAGAAATCTGCCTGTCTCTGCCTCCCGAGGGTTGGGGATGAAGGCATGCACCACCCTGTTTCTCCTTTCTTATCACCTGTGTTCTAGTATCACCTCATATTTTTTACTTGGTTTGAAAGATAATAAATTGCCATATAGCTTTTTCATACACTGCTCATTTAGGTTAAGCCTTCCTAATGGAATTTTGATGTATTTCTACATACAACTGGGTAGCATGCTGTTATAGTTTGTCTTCAATTGCTGAGACAAAACATTCTGACCAACAACAACTTGGGGAGGAAAGGGTTTGTTGGATTACATCTACTGGATCACAGAAGTTCATTACTGAGGGTGTCCAAGGCAGGAACTCGGGGCAGAAACTGGGCAGCTGGATCTGAAGCACGGATCATGGAGGAACACTGCCTACTGGCTTGCTCCAACAGCTTGTGTTCAACCTGCTCTCTTAGACAATACAGGACCATCTGCCCAGAGGTGGCACCATCTACATCACTTGACAATCAAGAAAATGCCTCACAGACATTTCCATAGGCCAGTTCAACAGAGGAAATTCCCCAATTGAGGCCTGTTCTACCCAGGTGTGTCAAGTTGACAAAAACTTTTGATAAAGCTATCTAGCATACAGGCCAGTGAGAGAAATTATATGTCAATGGCAGAAATTCAAAGACAAACCTATGGAAGAAGGAAAGATAAATAAGAGAAGCTACAGTTCAAGAGTGGGAAAGGATTTAAGAGCCAAATTGGGGAATTAATAGTCTGGCATGAGAATTTTCTCAGTATTTCAGTTGCTGAGCTGAGACATAATTGTTTTCTTCAATGAATCTCAAATACTCTAAACCACCAAGTTAATTCTCTTTCCCCTGTACCAAGTAGTCAAGAGAATTAAGGTTACAAGGATCAAGACAAGGATGATGTGGATATATGATTATTTGAACTTCAAAAGTTATGACATTTTAATAAACTGCCAAAAGTTCTAATGGTAAAATTATTATATTTCATTTTTTCTAAAATCACTGGCTATTGGAATGTGTGCTAACAGTTTCATCAATGTTAGATGGTGTCACATTAATTTTTTTTTCCCTTTTCCCTTCTTGGGAGGCTCCCTCCCATGGCCCCAGGATCATAGACATTTTTAGTTTGGGGTGTTTCCTTTATGGTAGGGAGTGCGGGGTGACCTACAATGAAACCGCCTAGCCCCTGTTCCTATCGCTTCTGCGCCGGTTCACCCGTGCGTGCCCGGTGGTCTCGTCCCAGGCCTGCAAATGCCCCATCTTGCTTGCACGCTTGCGGGACACCCTGACCATTTTCCAGCGAGGCACACACCTTCTTTCCAACCTCCTGCTAGGCGAGGCGCTATCCTTCTTCCCAGGGTGCCCTGCGCTTACCTGTAGCTCTTTGAACAAACAACTGTGGGGGAATAAGTTGTTTCAAAGCTACAAATGGGATGAGGTAAAATTTCAGTTGGTGATTCATTACACGATAACAAGCAAAGCATACAAAGCACATTCATCTTTTAGTACCTTACTAATTTTAGAACCACTAAGACATTTTAATCTATGTTTAAAATAATTTTGAAAAGTTGTCCATAGTATTCTAAAATTATATGCTGTGAGTGAAAGCATAAAATTTTGCCAAAAAGGCACTTTTAATGGAATTTTTAACCTTCCAGTTCTTCAATGTGCATGATGAGCATAATATATCTTCTCCACACTACTGATTAATGGTCATAACTCTATTCTAAATGTGTCACTTATTCCAAGCATATAAGCTAATATTATAGAAAGTATCTGCTAATAAAATTTGCTTTCAGAGTCAATTCTTAAAGTATAATTCATTAAAGGGGAATGTCAAGTTTGGAAAATAGCCTATGTGCTATGCAACTGAGGTTTCAATAACTTTTCCCAGTATGCTTCAAAGGTGATTATTAGAGCTACATTAAAGGTCATCAGTTACAAATGGCTCACTTCCTCCTGATTACTGCAAATTATGTATAGCAATATCTTTCAGAAAAATGAAATATGGATTTCATAGCCAATCAATTCCAGAATCTAAGCAGCACTTGACTGTTCTCATATGCTTATGGGTTTGAATATGTATGGACTTCTTGGACTACATTCTGTGTGCAGATTGTTTCGGTATTCAATATTTACTGTTAGGACATTAATATCTAAAATTAACCCTATTCACTTCTGTAAGTAGCTTCTTATTGTGATGAGAATAGTCAAAATTATTATTGATAGTTTTCAATATGCTATGAATTTTTGTATATTTCATACAAAATATCAATCATCTTTATGCTCCCTATGTCACATCCTGATAGCCCCTCTGATTCATTCTGTCATGTACATTAATGCCTATTGAGTCAAGTTTGAGTACCCAGATGTTGCTCAGTGCAAGTCCCTCTACTGGAGCCTAATCAGTCTACCTAGAGTCTCTTCCTTAAAGATCAAATCTCCCTCACCCACCAGCAATCAGCTGCCAATCTTTGGCTAAGGTTAAGGCGTACTAACGATTTCCCCAGTTCTATGTGGGTTTTTGTTTGATTGAGTTTGCATGGGTCTTATGCATGCTGACACCATTGTTTTAAGTTCATATGTGCAAGTTCCCAGAGGCCTGGAAGACTCTGTTTCCTTATGATCATGCATCAACTCTGATTCTTACAATCTATCATTGACATTTTAGAAGTATTTTAAAGGTGGTGTCTTCTGAAAATGTTCCTGGAATTATAGATATCTTTTAATGTAAGTTATCAGATTTTTTTAAATCTACAAATTTCCAGCTAATTTCTGAGATTTTTTGATTGGCACTTTTCTAATCAGGATCCCACTTTAGACCAAGGACATATTTACTGGGAAATTTAAGACAAGGCTGTGCCTACAATGTTGAAATATATATTGGTTGCTTTCCTTTATACATGGTTGATAGCTTATGGGAAGAGACTGGTAGTTTACAGTATCAAACATAGTTTTTATAAACTCATTTGTTTAAATGCCCAAAGGAATGGAATAACGTATTCCTGAACATAGTGAAAGTATTTGAGATTTATTTGGGGGTACTCTCATGGATTCATTGCTGTGTCAGCATGAAGTGTTTCAAATAAAACTGAGACAAAAACTAACAGAAATCTGGATACTTATTTTCACAGCCTTGGTGATGAAAAAACAAGTTGGCCTTGTCTGCTTGGCCTCTTCCTTCCTCATAGACCTTAAATCCCAGGTGCTGAATGCCAGTTTGTACAATGCCAAACAACACAATTATAGTTGGATTGCTTTGCTCAGATCCATAAAAATCCTGTGCTTTGCACAAGTCATATACAAAACTCAAACCAGATGAAATCCCAGCACTGACGTGGGAAATTAGGTAAGATTCTCAAACCTTACCTAAGGAACTTTTGGCAACTGATGGCTGCTGGGAGAGAGAGAATCAGTCTTTTTAAAGGATAGGACTCTTGATAGGTTAACCATCAGACTCATGCAGAATGACATTTGGGAACACAAATTAGACTCTTTAGGCTTTATTTTATATATCATAAAGCAGACTCTATAGATTGTATTATATATATGAGAGTATATTGAATAGGACAGGAGCAGTAAGGGGAGGTATGGATAGGAGAGGGGATCTAAATACCATCAAATTACATTGTATGAAAGTAACAAAAATTAAATCAACTTTTTTTTTTACTCTTTCACTTCCACTCCACAGGAACACAGCTTATTCTTTTAATTAAATGAATCTAACTCTTTGAATCAGCTGATATTCTTTTATGTGGAGCATGTGCGATCTTATGCATTGTTTACCCTTTTCTCCTTAGTAAATCAAATAGAGCTAGATTACTACACAGTGTTCATTTACTTTATATTTGTGATTGAAAGATGGCACGCCACAACATCTCCATAATGCTGTGTCACCTAAAAGAGATGATCATGATTGAGAATAATCCAGGAACTGCTCAGAAGAAAATATAAAGAAAGTGATTGCAAATATGTAGGGAGTGAGCTTCATTGATTTATTTCCTATAAGCTTTAAGAGACAGAGAGGCAGAAGAGGTTTCACTTTGAAAGTTTAAAGGTGTTATTAAAATTCTATAATAGTTTACTTTAGGCCGTTTTTGAACCTCAAATAAATGGAAAATTTAATAAACAGAAAATTCAACTCTGCTCAAAATCCTTTTACTGCAACAATATTGTTGATATATTTCTGCTGTATTCTTTCGACATTCTGTAAATTTAATGTGCTTTTTCTTCACTAGCTAATATAAAAGCTCAGTTTCAAATTAATTAACTACATAAAAACTAATTTTAAAAATTCTTCACAGTATAAGCAATTAAATATATAAATTCTTAGTGCTTTAAAAATATATCATTCATTTTATTTTATTTTATTCACTGATTTTTACTGTAACTCATAAGTGTTATTAATGCATTTTATTTTAAATGACCCAAATCTAGGACATTCCAGTTATTCATATTGAGTTTTGTTTTAATTCTATTTTTACAGAGAGTATACATCATAATAGCTAAGTCCTTTGAATGCTGCTGATGCCAGATGTGGCCAGGTATGCCTACAATCCCAGCGTTTTAGAGTCTGAGGCAGGGAGGGAAGAAGGACAAGAGGAGAGAGAGAGAAGAAAAAGGAAGAGGAGGAGAGAGGAGGAGGAGGAAGAAGAAGAAAGGACACAAGGCCTTGCTTTTGCCTGAAGCTATTGCTAAGTTAGTGAGTTGCAGTGTTTTACAAATGTCAATTTTCTATGTTTCTATGACATTCTTATTTAGATTTTTCACACCCCTATTGAACTTTGGTTTGTCTATCAATTATTGACCAAAAAACATCTAAAATTTTGTGCATTTCTTTATAATATATCCCTTCTTGTTGAAACTATTGTTTTTGTTGCAAAGCCTGGCATACTTATGAATCAAATCTTTTATCATCATAAAGTATAAATGTTTGTGATTTTTACTATGGATGTTCGTATTGTCAATCTGCTGTTTAACACAACCATTCAATGTTTCCCTTCTTATATTTTTTGATATTTCTTTTAGGAAAATTTTCCTTCAATGTTATGCTCAATAATGTTCTTTCATTTCCCCAATATGGGCAGCTGCTAATCCAAGAATGCTTGAGGGTTTTCTTTTTGAAGGAGAACTTTACAAATATAATTTAAAGGCATTGACTTGAAGGTATCACTTTGGAATTCTAATGTGTACCTGATAGAGTTTTCATAGACGTCCTTATGAGGTGGACTGATGAGGACTTAGAGGGGGTTATTCTGTGATCACAGAAGCAGAGATTGGATTCACATGTCCTTGAGTCAAGGAACGCTGACGCCTCCTGAAGCAGGAGATAAAAAATGCATTCTTGGGATTCTGAGTAAGATAAGAGATTATAAGATGTAAGACTTCATTCCTATAACAGAAATAGTCGAAGAAAAAAAAAACAGAAGAAAAGAATTAATCCCATGTGAGGCTCGAAAGAATCAACAAGAGGCAAGGGGCTTCTCTCAGAGCTCTGCTGTACCCACGCTTGCCCTGGTAGCTGCACAGCTCATGAATGAGTGTCCCAGGGTGACAAACTAGAAAGAGATTGACCATGCTAAAGAGATGTCCCAGCAGCTAAATGCACCATGGATAAAGAGCAGTGCACGGGGTGTACAGGTGGAGGCAGAGTGGGACATGGGAGACTTACATCC
The DNA here is from genome assembly GCF_000622305.1 of Nannospalax galili. Lineage (NCBI taxonomy): Eukaryota > Metazoa > Chordata > Mammalia > Rodentia > Spalacidae > Nannospalax > Nannospalax galili. The sequence goes on from NW_008339040.1 coordinate 290,967, forward strand.
TAGAGTAAATAGGTTCAGGACAAATCATCTTTGCACTGTTTGGGCAAATAACAACTCAGGAGTATAAGGCATGGGCTCATGAGAAAATGCTTTCAGCAAGAGAGTATATCAACTTAACTTCTTTGAATTATTAAGACCAGTACCTTTCCCCAAACTACAGAAAATGCAACAAACATAATCAAAGGGGATGGTGAAAGCACATTCATCTGATCTAGGAAGAAATACTGAGTGATTACATTATCTTTTAATTTAGTTTATTTCTATTTTTATTTGCAGTTTTGTACTTTGATCATTTAATTGGTTTTGTTTAGGTTGTATCTTGCAAAGTTTTAATGACTATCTTTCCTTTCTCTGCAACTATTGTATAATATTTTCTCTAATATTCCTAATATCTTATATAATCAAAGACTGGAGCTCTAATATTCCTAATATCTCATATAATCAAAGGCTGGAGTGATGCAAACTAATGTTTCAAGGAATGCTGCCACCTCTGGAAACTAGAGGAGTCAAGAAACTCAGTCTTCATACTTATAGCCAACAAGGAGAATTAAGAGCTGCTAATCTATAACTGTTGTTTTCATTCACACTTATTCACTTTTATTCTTCTTCCCAATTTTCTTCTCAGTTTACTACTTATAAGTACCCATAACTCTAAAAACACCAGCAAAAACTATCTACTGCATTTTTACCAGTGTGTTAGTAGCATTATTCCTGAAGCTTATCAAGAACAAAATTAATGTGTGTGTTCTATATCAACGTAACTCTAGGATTGGATTAAATCATTATTTCTGTCACTCAGTCACCTCGCCCCCTACACAGAAGTGTGAGTATCTAAACTCAAGTGAAGACAGCTCTCCGGGAAGGCTCATGTAAAATAAAACAAACAAAAGGGGTAGAAAAATTAATCTGGAATACATATCAATCCTAACACATGAGAAACACACACAAATGAGAAATTAAGCCAACATAATATCCTCACTTCACAAACTCACAACCCCTCAACACTAGCAACTGAAGTTAAGGAGATAAGAGAAATTCTAGAAAAGAATGATAGAGTCTACTTTTAAAATAGATCAATGGCAACATTGTCAACTCAGGTAAACTAATAGTTGAAGTAAGTGAATCAATTCAGGACCTTGACAAGAAATTTAGGAAAGTGGAAGAAACATAAGAATTTATAGGGGAAAATTGAAAATTCTGAATTATTCAGAAAGGAAATTGAGACCCTGACAGAAAAACAAAATAGAAATGTGAGAGATGACAATCAATGAAATGGAAAAGAAAGAAATTTGAGAAAGCATCATCACAAATAACAGTGAAAGGAAGAACAAGCTTCAGGAGAGGAGACAAAGTTGAGATAACAATGCATTCAGTCATGTGTAAAGAAAGGACGCTAATTGGAATTAGCTAGCAAAATCTCCAAGAATTCTTGTGAGATATTTGAGAGATCAAAAATAAGACTCCATGGGGTCAAATAAGGAAATAAAATGAAGCTTAAAGCATGCACAGCTTATTCAAGTATAACAAAAAAATTGAGAAAACCCCTCTCAATAATAACTTTCAATACAAATAGCCTTAAGAAACACAGATTAAGTAATTGGATTAAAGTTACAAAAATCTGTTTGTGTTGTTTCAAAGAAAACCACTTCACTGTCAAAAACACCCACATACTGAAAGTCAAAGGATGGATTCCAATGCAGTAATCAAATAGAAGTCACGAGCAAGCTGGCATAGTTCATATCTGATAATGCAGACTTCACATGAAAAACTAGTTGGATGATATAGAAGGCCAGTACATATTACTAGATGGAAACATTCAGCAAGAAGGTACAATAATTATACACACTGATGCTCTGAACATTGGGATTTCCAATTTCATATGACAAACAACAGAGGACATAAAAGTTAAGATGGATTGATTATAAAAGCCTAAGAGTGACCTCAAAACTACACTGTCACCTTTTGGAGCTCCAAACTAAAAACCAACAAGGAAGCTTCATTGAAAATCAGAGATATCTCAGATAAACCACCTAAAGGAGCACCTCAAAGTTGCAGAAAAACAGAAGTAGTCAAACTCAAATGCAGTGAATGACGACAAATAACAAAGATTAAGGAAGAATTCCATGAAATAAAAAAAAGTGATTAAATAAACGATATACAGAATCCTGTAAACATTGTTCTGCTTCTTAGAAAAGATAAAATAGCATGAAAAACCCTAACCAAACTAACCAGTAGAAAAGGAGAAGACTCAAATGAATACAACTAAAGATGAAAGCAGCTCATGAAATGCAGTGTATCATTAGACATAATTTGAAAACTTACATGTCAAACAGTTGGAAAAATCTAGAAGAGACAGTTAAATTCCTAAAGACTTGTGATCCACAAATATTAAATTAAGAAGATATAAACAACTTAATCACATATATTACAAATGATGATATTGAAGGAGTAATTAAAAATATTCCCACAAAGTAAAGCCCAAGTTCAGAGGCTTCACTGATGAATTCTGTCAAATATTTAAAGAAAATTTCACATTTCAAACTATTGAAAAAAAAAACAAACAAACACCACCAAAAACAAACAAACAAAAACAGAAAAAATAGAAATGCTACCACATTCACTGCAGGATGGTAGTGTTATCTTGATACCAAAACCATGCATGGCTACAAAATCAAATAAAATAGACAAATTTCACTGATGAACAGAAATGCAAAATTTTTCAACAAAATATTAAAAACACAATCCAAGGAAGATCGTGCACTATGGTCAGGTTCATTTTATTCCAGGAATGGTAAGGTTGGTTTAACAAATGCAAATTAAACACTATACTGTAGCCACTAATGAGACTGAATTATAGATATAAACATTTCAACTGGAACAGAAAAGCCCATTGACAAAGATCAACATTACTTCATGATAGAAATCCTGAAGAAACTGAACAGAAAGAATATAGTTCAACAAAATAATGTAATATAATAGTTATATTTAATTATAATGTATAGTTATATGTAATTATATGTAAATATAATATATACTTCAACTATGTAGAACACACTTATAGCTAAAATTATACTAAATGGGCAAAAAAGATTATTTCTTCTAAAATTCGAAATGAAACAAGGGTGCCCACTACCTCAGTATAGTATATTACTAAGTACAGTACTAAAATTCTTAGCAAGAGGGGTAAGGTAAGATGAGAAAGTAAGTGGAATACACAGAGGAAGGAAAAATAAAAACATTGGTTTACAGACAGCACTTTTCTTACCTAAAAGAGCTCAACTGCTTTGCTAGATGATTTTGTAGATCTAATGTACATTTTCAGTAAAAGTGCAAGACAGAAAATCAGCACACAAACATCAGTAACTTTTCTATATAGCAAAGATTATATAGCCAAAAAAAGAAAGAAATTAGGAAATACATTTCATTTACAGTCCAGTGGACACATTTACACTGAACTGAATGAATAGGACTCAACATGCACTGCAGAGTGCACAGGGTTCCGGGGGCGGCATAGATGGGAGAGGGGGTCTGGATGTGGGTGGAAAATATTGTATGAAATTTTAATAGCTCAATAAAAAAATTTGGGAAGAAACCTATCCAAGATGAATAGTCATCTAGAATCGAAGTTTAAAGATATCAGAAGAAAGAGGAGGAGAAGAAATTGAAGATGAAAAGCTCTTCTGTGTTCCTTAGAATTAATATAGCAAAATGGTTTCATTACTGAAAAACATAATTACATAATCTCAATGTAACCACTTTAAAAATTCTAATAACATGTCATGTATTACTAAAAAATTGTCCTAAATTCCATGTGGAAAAACAAAAGACCTGGATGAATCAAAGCAATTATAAGCATGATCAAAGTGCAATCCTGGAGAAAATAGAATACTTGCTCTGAAATTACACTGCATAACTAAAGTGACAAAGACAAGACGACAAAGATCAATAGAACTGAACAGAGTATCCAGAAATAAAGTCACTCAGCTACAGCCACCGTATTCCTCACAAATGTGTCAAAAGTATACACAGGTAAAAATTTGTAATTTTTCGATAAACAGTGCTAGGAAAACTGATATTAAATGCAAATAGATTCATAGGTCTCATCCATCAAAAACTTTATAAAAAATGGACCAAAGATTTAATATAATACTTGAAAGTGAAAATGCTAGGGAAATAAGGAAAATCACTTCAAGGTGTAGACATAGACATAACTTTCTGAACATAATTGTAATAGCACAGGAAATAACATTATTTGAATTCCTTTGATAGATTTAGTTTGATAGAACTGAGAAATAGGATAACATGAAATTCAAAATCATTGGAATAAAAATTAATTACTAGAGTGACAAAACAGTACACAGAGTAGAATAAAATCTTTGTCAATTATACATCGGACGGGGACTGGTATCTAGACTACATAAAGAACATCAAAAATTTAATATGAAATAAGTAATTTTCCCATCAGTGTATGAATAATGAGCTGCACATATAATTTTCAAAAGAAGAAACAATACTTGAAAATAAATGCTTGAAAATATGTTCTACATCTTGAGCCTTCATTGAAATACAATTTAAAACCCAATTTAGAGTCCATATTATCCTGATAAGAATGGCTATCATCAAGGAGAAGAACTAAAATGACTACAGGAGAATGTATGTATGTAAGTGCATCAATGTTGTGCAATGCCTACGGAGGTCAGAAGAAGGCTTTGGATTCCCCTGGAACTGGAGTTACAGACAGTTGTTAGCTGTCATGTGGGTGCTGGGAATCAAACCTGGGTCCTCTGCAAGAGCAGTCAGTTACTTGCTATGCCATCTCTCCAGCCCCAGAAAAAGGAATTTTTATTCACTACTAAAAGGATTTAAAATTTTTATAACCACCGTGGAAATTGGTAAGGGAGTTTCTCTAAGAATTGAAAACAGAACTACTATATGACCTAACTATATCATTCCTGGATGTATACATAACGATATTGTTTGACTACTGTAATACATGTAATTTCTTCGTTATTTCACAGTAGTAGAAATGGGGTTAGCTTATATGTCCATCACCAGATGAATGGACAAAGAAAAATATAATACTTAAAATACAACACAATGGAATTCTATTCAACTATTAAAAAATTATAACTTTTGTAGGAAAATTAGAAGGCGAAATCAGTACTTTATTTACAGATATATTTGTTTATTTATGTGTGTGTGTTATGCCTGCATGTGTGTAAGTACACCTACGGTATTCAGTACCCACGGAGGCCAGAAGATGGGGTTGGAACTCCTAGAACCATAGTTATGGACAGCTGTTAGCTGCCATTTGGGTTCTGGGATTCAAACCTCAGTCTTCTGCAAGAGCATACAATACTCTTAACCACTAAGCCATCTCTCCAGCCTCCTCAAATTAATATTTAAAGCAAAATAAGCCAAACTTAGATAAACAGAAACATTAGTGTAGTGTTCACTAGTGTAGTTCCGAGACTTTAATTTGAATACATTGATATTTTTTCTATTTTTGGATTATTTACAGAGTGTTTGGATAATTCAATTTACTTTAGTTTTCAGATTATAGCTATAATATCTTTATCTAAAGAGTAAAGCATTTTTATTTCTAGTTTCCAGTCTACTTAAATTTGATCTTCACACAACATGTAAAAAACTCACAAAATGGCCTGGAGCGATGTCTCAGTGTTTAAGACCGCGGACTGCTCTTCCAGATGAAGAACATTTTCCGTGCATGTTTTATACTGATTTTCTCGCCTATCCCCATCATCTTTTTCATTATATCTGTATAAGTGTCCACTGTTTTGAGACAGAATTGATTCATATTCTACTCATAGTATTGTTCCTTTAAATGTAATGTACATTATATTTTCTTTAATTGTTTTAAATTTTGTCTGTTTGTTTGGTTTACAGAAATTTGAACATGAAAAGGTTAGTAGATAAATCTTTAACATATTTAATTTCTCACAGCTTGTGGTTAGTATATCTTGCCAAATTGAACTGTTTAACCATTTTTTCTTCAATTATTTCTTTTCCTGCCTCATTATCTCATTCTCCGCCTTTTGAAACTAGCAAATGCAGCAGGAGATCTTTCTTTAAACCTTCACACAGAATTCTGGAAATTCTCCACAAACATTTATATGCACAGAGAAAATTAGTACTGCAGTAAATGCTCTCTGTAAATAGTCACATTGCTTTACACTCATTACTCATTATTTTAAAAGAGAAAACACTGCTTAACTGTATAAGAATAACTTTGAACATTCACCAGTTTGATTAACCCTTGTTATTAATCCATAAAACAATATGATTTGTTATACGAAATAGTTTCTCTTTTGTTTCTGACTTTAGCTATCTCTAATTAGAGACAGAGTTCATGGTTCAGTGAACATTTGTTTTAATACAATAATTATGCTAGATAATATGCAGAAATATATTTTCCAATTAATAATGATGTGAGGATTATAAGATACTGCAATGGGTATAGAAATCAGGCCTCTGGGAGCATTTTTAAAATGCTAAAGTTTGCCTAATGCTCTTTCTACTTAAAAAGTAGCTCTGAGGGGCTGGAGAGATGGCTCTGTGGTTAAAAGCACTGACTGCTCTTGAAGAGGACCCAGGTTAGATTCCCAGTGCCCACATGGCAGCTACAAACAATTCTTAACTCCAGTTCCAGGGGAATCTGAAGCCCTCTTCTGACCACTGCAGCATTATACAACATGGGTGCACTCACATACACGCAGGCAACACACTCGTACACATAAAAATAAAAATAATAAAATATTTTAAAGTAGTTCTGAAAGTTTCATGTGTATTTTTAATGACTCTGTGGTCCACAATTGAAACTATATATTAATTATCCTTAAAATTTTTCTTGTTCCATTTGACATATTAAAATCAAATCTATTAGCATCTAGTG